>NC_061061.1:15634510-16001538 GCF_021917145.1 Hypomesus transpacificus
ATGGACCCCCAGTGGAATTTCATACATTTTCTTTCTCTCACTCTTTGGTAAGTCGCTGAAGAAATGAAAAAGTAAGTTATCATGTACCAGAACAATTCTCAAAACATGACATCTAAAATATTATATAAAATCTGAAATTGCATTATGAATATATCACAATTCATAAGATGAACTTTCAGAGAAGTCATATCCTTTGATACCTGATCTCTGTGTGAAGGGTGTACTGTGTTGGCAGTTGGGTGTTCTTCCCAGGGTCCCAGCTACATGTCAGAGTGCTTGGTGTAGTGAGATTAGTGACACAGCTAAGGTTCTGAGGCACTGAAGGTAAAACTATGGAAACACAAGATTTCAGGTTTAGCCAAATGCAAAAGCTGTATGCTAAATCCTCTATGTATACATTGAAGCCATATACTAAATCTATGATGCGCCACAAACAAATAGAGAAAGAAACAAAACCACTCTTACATCCAGCTTTTATCTCCACTCCTCCAACCTTTTGGCATGATTGGCCCACCAGGACACAGCATGTGAGAAAAGCTCTGGTTTCTGTGAAGTTGGAGATGAAGACCCTAGAGATGCTCCCGTTCTCATTGGCTGCTGCAGGACTGCTGGGAAGGAGGTGCTGGCCAAGGTGCCACTGCATATGAACATCTTGTCCCTCAGCCAGAGGACAGTCATTGCTGATGACACACCAGGCTGTGACGTGTGACCCTGAAGCCACCACAGGGGTAGAAGTCTGCACCTCGCTACACAGTGACGTGTTGACTTTTTATAAAGGGGAAGAGGCGCAGGAAGCAAAGAAAATAATGGTTGGCATTTGGAAGTATATCTATTGTAATACACCATGAAACAGGGAGGAAAAGTATCTTTACAGATGCCACATAATTGGGTATATTGAGTGTTCCATCTGCATAATTTGTTATCATATCTATGGTTTTGCTTTCACAAATGCCACTTTTTTTTATAACAATGTGGGTGTGGATTCTAATCAATTGTCTGTGCAACAATTGGCAAAGTGGTGCCATTTAAAACTGCTGATTTAATTTAGACGGCGCACAGCTCACCATTTTTCATTCCTTTCACAAATGCCAGGAGTATAGGGAGAACCCAGGCAGATACCATGGCGTTTAAAGCTGATAGGAACATAAAATAAATGACTGATTTTGAATGAGAAATGACAAAATCAAATGGCAACCCTTGGAATACAAACAACAGTCGAATATGTGTGTCAATAACATATTTTAATGTGGGGGAAGGGATGTGTCATACCTCATCAAAACCAATCAGAAAGATTTCATGGCGTTTAACTATTACAAGCTGACTGAATTCTTCTGTGAACTAAACTTCAATGATGTTAACATGAAACTACAGTACACACTCAACCAACAAACAATACTAAATACTCACAATTCCACATTCACATAAGACTGATCACTCTGGGACCTTGTTCGGAACTCCACTGGAAAGATGGCTACCGTCAGGACATGTCTGTGCCTCTGTGCAGTCTGAGAGGATAGAGAAAACAGTTATTGTCTGTCCTTAAGCTTGTTACTGCTATTCTTTGCTGGAAGTAGTCTGAACGGCTGTTGTTGCTCTGTGGTTAGCACAGGCTTGCTTGTTATCACTATCCTGGGGACACAGACCCAGAGGCAACTGAAACCACCAGGTTGTGAAACCCCTTGTCCTAACTCCTTGGGCTTGAAAAAAAGAGAGACTTGCGCCACCACCATCAATATTCTTTGATGGCACTGTATGATGTACAAAACAAACACATTATTTGGGATTGTTCTACAAGTGGAACAACTCATTTAAGCTTGAATTAACAAAACAGTAATGCTATTCACTTGTTTCCTGACGTCCACTGAAAATGTTTCAGTAGGACAATGTGGCCACCTAAGTCACTCTGAACCTTCTAAGACAAGCCAGGCTTTCTTGCCGTGTGAGTAGTGTTTGCATTGTGTAAAAGTCTTTCACTTATTTCTTATCAGCTTCGTGCATACAAGTCTCCACTTTGCTGTGCCATTTATTTTCTTTTTGTCTTATTACAGTGAGCTAATCGGCTCTGGCAGAGAAATTAGTGCCCCTACCGCCTGTCTCAAAATGAGAAAAATAATGTTATATTTGCCTTGATTTCTTTTGTGACTACCTTCAATGTTACCCCCAACATTATTTTGGAAGCATCAAAACTCAGTGAGAGTGGCAGTGCTCCATTAATCAAGTAGGGAATTGTTTGTCTGTATCTAACTAAATCTAACATGATAATGCCAAGTCTGGCGCATTGTCTTTTGAAATAAACACAAAGCATTTGAAATACTGCATTTTCTTTTGTGTCTGAAAGCCATATTGTAATTTACATGGGAAAACTCTACTTAACATGACATTTTTAAAGACTGTCATAACAATTTAAATGCTGTGTTACAATGTGAAGTAATTATTGTTGTGGAACAAATGTGTTTGCTTTAAAGATACACCCAGTTTGAAGCAAATCTACCCCACCACTGAAAAACTGGAATGTTGATAATACTGTAACGTCACAATGTGTGATGAGTTGTGTAACAATGTGTAGTAATGTTGTAACAATGTGTACTCTTGAGATACAGAAATCTTTTCCCACCATATTGCGTTAGAATGTTACTTACAACATACCCTTCTCTCGATATGGGGCAATATCCTCTTTGGGTGAAGCAGTGTCATTCCTGTCTCTATTTCTCTTTTTTTTTAAATCTTCTTTCAACCATTAAATTTATATTCCGTTAACAAGTTTTTTTTAGGACTGATGGCAATCATGAACTCATATGGTATTTTGTTGTTGTAAAATCAACAAAATGTTTCCCCACAAGAGAAACACATTGGGCAGAGGCCCGAGAGACCGGAAATCTCTTCTGTTGAGAAAACAACAGAAAAAAAAGGAAAGCAAGAATCCTCTACATCCTCTTTTTACATGGATGTAAGTTCACGTATAAAGACACCGAAAAATAAGACACTTACCCGACTCAAACTGAATCATGTGTTGAAAAAAAAGTTTCTTATTTAACTTATTCTTTTAATTAACACACCAAATGAAATGTACAGATTATAAATGACTGAAACATAATGCTGTTAAAATGATTGCGGAACTGTGTCCAAACAAATTTCAACTGGCTGAAGTTCATAGGACACATTTTTACCAATTAAATTAACAAAGAAGTTAGCCTTTAAGTCGTAACTTTGTAATTCAGTTTCTACCTTTCCAGCCTTGTGGCCTAGTATCATTCTCCAACATCAAATATTGTTATTTTTTCTTTTCTGTTTGGCTCAAGTGTCAAGTACAATCAGAATGAAAGGAACAGTAAGCGACTTGATCTGAAGATAAAGAAAAGCAATCAGAGCGAAGCACTACTCACACACAGCGGCAGGGCCAGTGAGGGCTTTCATCAACTTTGATGAAGAAAGCGTCAGATGAAATGAAGTCCCTGAATGTAGCTCACATTCAAGGGGCACTTGTGTTTAATCAAGCAGCCACATCCTTGTTTTGAATTAGCTATAGGCTTGTGAAACAGCCACAGCCACCAGATTGTATGTAGCCCATCACATGACAGGGCAGAACTCTTAAGAAAAAAAGTGACCGATTTTTAGGCATGTGCCTTTTACCATGGGAGGTATATACTGTATTTTGGGGGCAGGGGGACTTTAATTGGAAGGTTGCTAATTGTAATTAGAAGGGTGCATAAATCAATCAATTATCAAAAAATCAAAAATCAATTATCTTTCTGAAGCTTCATTTCATTTTAAGCTGGTCACCCACACACTACATTTTTAATCGAACCCCCACATCCCTGAATCCTCGCTCCGATGTCCTTGGAAACCTAATGAAACCTGTTAATCAGAGACCACCAGAGAAATAATCAAAGCGATGCATAACTTAGTCACTAAATTGAAATTAACAGAGTAAAGAGAAGTTGGTACTAATTAAATTGGCATAAGGTAATTATTGTGCAGTTGCCATATTTTGCTTGATCTTTTCCCTCATCAGCTGCAATGAACGATGTGCTCCCCATCCACTGAGTTTAACATTCTGCCATTCAGTGAGCATTAAAATTACCTTGGAGCCGGAAGCAAACTTGAGCTGGTGAATCCCTGCCCTGATTGTGATTCCTGTGTATGCACTAAATTTCATGTAATATCGTCTCCCTGTTAATTTTTTGAACAAATTTGCATTAACAACCTCCCCAAGTAGACATTGCTGTGATCATTGGTGCTCATTTTCAAGTGGATCAACACCCCCAAAATAATTTATGTAAAAAAATAAAATAAACTGTCCTCCTGGTCTCCCACACGCAAGTTGACTTATTTTCTCAGGCAGAGGTTTTGGGAAATAGGACTGTGGAGGCTTCGTGCATGTGCATAGCTGTTACTGAGAACCCTGAGGAGGAGGGAGGGAGGGAAAGAGAGAGAGAGAGAGAGAGAGAGGAGAGAGAGAGTAGAGAGAGAGAGGAGAGAGAGAGAGAGAGGAGAGAGAGAGAGAGAAAGGAGAGAGGAGAGACAGGAGAGAGAGAGAGAGACGGAGGCAAGGATTGGAGAGAGAGAGAGAGAGAAAAAAAGAGTGAGTAGGGAGAGAGAGAGAGAGAGAGAGAGAGAGAGGAGAGAGAGAGAGAGAGAAGAGAGAGAGAGAGAGAGAGAGGAGAGAGAGAAGAGAGAGAGAGAGAGAGAGAGAGAGAGAGAGAGAGAGAGAGGGAGGGAGGGAAGGAGGGAGGGGGTCAGACCAGCTCAGACTCACGCTCCTGCTCCCTACACGCACCCAATCCACTCCTATCTAGTACCTGTCACACACTGGCCGCAAAATGGAATTGACTATTGATTTCCCCTTACCACAGGTCAGTGGTGCTGGCAGGCTGTTGTGGGCGCTGAGAGGCTGCTGTGGTAGAGGAGGACACGAGGAGTAAGGGACCAAGAAAAAAAAAACACATTAGCCACACGGTGTCTCCTGGGTTTGTGTGTTAGGCACAAAATTACTTTTGAAGAGGCGTGTTAAAATAACGCAACAAAGGGGTGTGTTCAAATAGCTGAGCATGTTGCTATCTGAAATGGAAAGGGACAGATATGCACTTACCATGTAAACCTTTTAGTGCAACAACAGGGGCCAAGAAATATTTTATTTACGGTATTTTTCGAGATGCAGGGATAAAAAACAACCATTGGGATAGCTTTGCTGTGCCATATAAAATGTGCGTCAGTTCCCATTGTAAAACCTTGGAGGTGCCCAAAGCCATTAAAAGTTGGTTGCAATCCCTGAGTGCCATGTGAAATAAATGCAACTCTTTTTGATCTGCTTAAAAAAAAAATTGTGCTACCATGAAAAACTCTCTTTATATATGATCTTCTCTTGACCTTCCAAACTTGAAAGGGACAAGCCCATTTTTACGAGGTGCCGACATTACCTACATCACGCAAAACAGACCAGGCTCTTCAAAATAACGAGAAAGGTCTAGGGGGGGCAGGATAAATTGAGCATGCTTATAGAAATGTGTAACCCTGGCCATGTCCACTCATGGGCCCAATGCAGCAAAACAACATGCCTCTACTTAAGGCGTTGCAATGTTATATACTCCCTCGTTACACTGTGCATGAGATGTGCTTCACTCTAGGGCTTCGCAGACGCTGTCACCCCTTTGAGGAGTGGGGGGAGGAATTCAGCAGAGCATAACTTGAAGCCTAGTCACGTGGTTTGAAACTGACTCTCAGCATTTAGTTGTCAGTGTTTGTGAAACAAGTGTGCTTAATTGGCATCGCTCAGGTTAGGGCCAAGGTTGGCTCTCGCCCCAATGTTTGTTCATGGACAGTTGACTCTGTCTCTCTCTCTCTTTCGCTCCATGCAAGTGAGCTGGGTTGTTTATTCATGGATCGAGGAACGGCACACAGTTGTGGTGTCATAGCTACAAAATGCTTCTACACCTTTTGACGATGTGTTTGTCATGTTATCTTGCTGAGGCAAAGTTCCCCCAAATAATTTTTCCCACAATTGTGTAGCTGTAACAAAATATTGGATTAGAGCAAGTATAGGAGTATCAGAAGCAGTTTCTCCAGGAAGATCTGACCAGGAAATTGCACTGTTGGAAATTGCAATCTCTCCCTCTTTCTGGTTATTGGGAAAATCTACCAAGGTCCTGATCATAACGACATCCTACAATGAAGCCCATGACCTGTCTTCACTAACCAGGACCAAATTAACTCTTTCCAGGTGGGTTTCAGTCAACCAGGGTGACAAGGCCTCCTTACCTTCCATCCCTGTGCAAGTTGTCCATCCGACTTGATATATGGCCACTCTTCCCAGCCTACCCGCTCCTAAGAAACCAAGTTAATTGCTTCACTTTGTTCTGTCACTTACTTTCCTGTTTGCGTTCTGGATGAGCGTTCATAGTTGGCTCCCGCTCCGGTGCTGGGGATGATTTATAGACTGTTCAGTGTAACCTTATCTGGCTTCCATTTTGCAGCCCTCAAACACTATTCAGGAAGAGATGAAAGCCAGGATTGACATTTTAGAAAAGCCCTTCCACAGAAATCAAAAAAGGTACTTTCTGACTTCTCTGATTTGATGCCAAATCCATTTGTTTTAATGTCTGTTTAACACAAATTGTTTTGATTTAGGGAAACTGTATTTCCAAGTCAAGTCCCAATACCCTGATGTCTCCACAACATGAGCCATTGCAACACTTACTGTTTGTTAGCGAGAGACAGTAGATAGACACTAGGACACAGATTCAACCGTCTATTTTACAGCACGCGTACTCACAGCACCATGTTCTGAGATATTTTATCTTAGGCGTACCAATAGATGGCACTCAAGTAACACACAGGGCTCTGGGAGAACCGATTTTGATTGAAAAATGTAGTTAATTACAAGATGCTGCTGACGACACAGAAGTCCCTTCCTTTAACTGAGAAAACAATAGCCTCAGATTAGCACACAAAACACAAATTAACAATCAGGTCACCCATGGTGGGTGCCTTGTTCAAACAATCATTTCATGTTCACAGGTCAAGTCCCTGGCCACAGGTCAGAAGGAGATAATTCTGCTGGTTTAGCCATTTACACTAGCAGGGTTCCTGCTAGAGTGGATAAGGCCTTCTCCAGAAGGGGCAACTGGACCATACCAACAATTTCTTTACTGTTCCTAACTCCTGCTCTGGGGCTGTAGGAACCCTCCCCAAACTGCATCATCACGTGGGACAGGCTTAACGAAACCACGGGCAAAATATCCGAATGATCTAGGCTCGTACTGAATACGAGTATGCCTGTTGTGATGGTCAAATTGGAACGGAGACTCCGCTACATGAGTTAAGGGGGCAAAATAATTTTCTGGTTCAAAGTGGTTGACAACTTGTCTTCTGGGATGTGTTCCCAAATGTCTGGAATCATGGTCAGGTTGGTTCAATGCGACATGTTTGGGAAGAAAACCTCTGGGAGTGGTTTGCCCGTTGAGCCAAGGAATTGGGTAGTCTGGGTAGCTTGCTCTTTGGTGGAACTGGCCTTGAACGACCTTGGGAAAGTTTGTCTCGGCTTCTCTTGGGCCATCATTACTTTCATAGTATACGGGTCCTCTAGGTTCGGGATTGCTGGGAAACTTCCCAAGACGAGCAAGTCCAAGCGGGTCAGAGGCCCCAGGGTGTCCCAGCCCCATGGCAGCAGCTCTGGCTTAAGCAGAATCACACAATAAACGTAAAATTATTAGAAGTGGGGAGTTCTGAGTTGTGTTTTTACCCCAACAATGATGTAGTACAGACCTACCTCGTGCAGTTTTGGCACAATACACGCCTCCAGCTGAAGCAGGATGAAGCAAAAGGACACTGTCAAAATACAGAAGGTCATAATCAAAAGAAAGTTTTAAATGAATAAAGATAAGAATTTTCCAAATGTCACCCCTCCTTAAAAACATCCAATTGAATTAAACACCTTAAATAACCTGCCAAAAGCATATGCATCTTTACTGGTAGAGCAGACAAAAAAGCCTAAAGATTCAAGCACCTCACCACCTCTTGACTCCTAATATGGTGTCACTTTAAGCCTCTAACCTTCACTGACTTGATTAACAAATTACAGACAGCTGCGTTGTCATGGAGACCAAAAGCCAAACATTGAATGTGCTCAACCATTAGGCAAATTGCTTCATTACACCAGCTGATTAGATAGAGGAGCGACAGCACATTGTGGCCCTTTTTTCTTCTATTGGTTAGATTGAGAGACGCATCTAAAGCATGACTTGACTTCATGAAGGACAAACTAGTCTTTGCAGAGGGTTTTTGATATAAAGTATCATTTTGGGTCGAAATCACAGTTTCACACTCAAAAAAGTATTGATTTTGAAAAAGGAAGATATGAATGCATGCTCATCCATCTGCTGTAGAAGGCAGTAATACCATCAACATGTAAACAGTGATCAAATGTAGGTCTCCTGATAACATTAATTTTTGTTACCATGGCAACTACTGAATCTCCAAATCGATTTTTGCTATCAGCACTTGCTACCTGTGTGGGTTAGGTTTAATTGCATTTCCTAATTGACATAGGCTTGATAATTATCTGTAATTGAACATTTGAAGCATGTATGACACATGCTACCAAATCACACAATTTTGGTAAACCCATTGTTTTGTTCTCAACCTTAAACTGTGTAAGTTAGCATCATGGTAAAACCTTAACAATAGGGTTAGGCTAATCTGATCTAAAAAGCTTAAAAACATCCATTGATTTTGTTTATCACTACCTAAAGAGACCATTGCTTTAACTCAGTGTATGGATGCTACACAAGGAAGCAGAGGAAGGCTATAGCACATTACATAATTCGCCCAAATCTTTTCTGTCAGGAGGACGGACAAGATAACGGCGACTTGATTTAATTCTATAATTGCACACTCACCTTTACCCTGGACTCATACTTTGGTAATTAATAGGGTCTACCATTATTTGAAAAGTGGCATTGCAAGTAATGGAATTCAAATTGAAGGTGATGTGAAACCAAGAATGTGAATGCTTGCCGAGTTAAGAAGCTCATCTTTTCTCAGGCTGAGGTGTCACCAGGGAAAGTAATGTTGCCAAATATAATAACAGCTGCTTCCAGGGGACCAAGGACGACCCGAAGCATTGTTCCAACACTCAGAAAGCATCTGTGCTTTGTCATGACTGAGACATGACTCTCCTCTACCTGTACAGCTCTGCTTTATAAAGAGGGCATCCCAGACAGTCTATAAATTAAACTGTCTTCGTAGCGGCTGTATAAAAAGGAGGCTTAAATTGTTTTCTCGTCTCCCTTTTAGGTTAGGCTGACATCGGGAGAGAAGTGCATACAAGATCCATATACCAAGTAGGGATCTATCCTACTTGAGCTGGCTAGGGTCAGGGGGGTCAATCCTTCCTCTCAGGCCAAGGCAGGGCTGGGGTAGAGGGGAACATCTCACCCTCACAGTCAGCTGTGTGATTTCCATGAAATTGGGGACTGGTCTGTGGTTGAAATGAAACTACAGTAATGGTAGTACCAGGGCACGAATAAACCATAACCTCGCCTTTAGAGGCGTAATTAACATCCCTCACCAGAGATTTGTTTGCTGCTAATTTTCCAAATCCATGTAAATATGTATCAGAATCAATTAGGTCTCATAATGTGCCATCCTTTGAGGTTTGAGCACATCAAAGCACATAAGCACACAATCCAATTATGGTGTTTACTGTGTAGATTGAATTGCTGAACATTGCCCTCTTTAGCCCAATCGGCAAATCAGTAAACAGCACTCGCTGGAGCATGTATTTTGCAATGGTTGCTGTGGTGTGTGTGTGAGTTAATTCATAATTTTTTTTACTAGAAAACCTTCAGATACGTTTTTTCCTAATCTAGGTTATTTTCATTTTATTGCTCCAGCGACATCACATTATCACAAGATTCCAAATTCATTATCCATCTAGATTTCGAAGGGAAAATAGGCAGAATCTTTAACTTGCTTCTATTCGCAATTTCACTTTCATTCCTGGTTTCTTCCCTCCTTTCCTACTCCTCCTTTATCCTCAACTCCCTCCTCTTCCTCATCTACCTTGTCCTCATCCTCCAAATACCTCCAATTGCTGTCTGTTGTTGTGGTCGCCAGACACCAGGTTCTTTGAGCTCTTGGGCTAAGGCTGCCCCAAAGCATGAATCAGAATCAGCACAGGGAGCAAGGGAGGATAGAGGTAGGGAAAGAGGGACTGAAAGAGACAGAGAATAGATAGATTGTGGAAGAGACAAAATGTAGTGAAAGAGAAAAATGTGTGAGTCAGAAACTGCGGTTGAGAGAGAGAGAAAGACTGAGAAAATTAAAGTGTAGAGGCGAGAGAGAGGGAGAAGGTAATCTATTAGTATCCACATTACCAAATTACCAAGTCCTCCAATTCATTCTCTTTTCAAACAACATTCATTAACGTGAGAAGCAAGATATTGGGACTTGCTGAGCCTGATACTTGGACAACAATTAATTATAAAATCTTATTTGCTGCTTTCATCTCCCAAACTGACTGAGCAATGTCTGTTGGGCACAATTTGTCCCTCTCTCTGTACTCTCCCAACAAAAAATTGGCAAAACTAAACGCTAAGAAAACTGCAAAGAAAAACACAACACTGCAAAGGGCCATAATTAACAGTGACAACGTGATGAGTCCTTTATATTCTGTCCCAATTAGGCAGAAAAACCTGTCGTCAAATATTGTTCACAATATTCTCCTTGTGGTTGGCTCATTGTGGTTGGCTTCAACGAGGACACAGTCAATTGTCAGGCCTCATTTAGATGCTGTGGATTCCATCTCTGCATGGCGTCTCGCTTCCTTCCTCCTGCGCCATTCTGCTCCACAAACTAATTAGCTATGTCTGGTCCATACAGAGGGCATGCAACTCCAACAGGGTAGTCTCTGTACACGGCAAAGAAAAAGAATAATGATGAATCAACAAAGGTACCTTAAAGCTCTGTCCTGTGTTTCTTTCATCCAGGAGCTGTGTATCTGAGTTTTTCCCATGATGCACTGTAACAGAGAATAAGTCAGAATGTGACATCTGTTCTAAACTCAAGAGAATTCATCATGTTTGACACATCCAATCTGGGTTAAGGTAGGTTACATTTATTGGGGTGACAAATGTCTTTTGGTTGCAGAATTTTCATAAAAAGACAGACTAACTGATAAAGCGTCTCTTGATTGTCTCAATCTATTGAGACATTAGCTTTTCCACCGTGATCTCTTTTTCAAACTGGTATTCAGTGTCTGCTCCACTTTTGTTGTGTGAGTTCTATCTTCACTCAGAGAGCCAGTGTGTGAGAGTGCGTGCCCACAGGGCAGGGACAGATGGTGTCTGGGGTTTCTCTCACTCAGGAGTAATTTCTGATGAAGAGGCTTGACTGTGGAGAGGGGGGCGGTGGGGGGATGTGCGGCGGCAGCCATGCAGCTGTCCACCAATAGAAAGATTGAACGTGGATCAGACGAGCTTCCGTCTGGTCAGTGGCAAGGGGGACTGGATCCAAGTTCAGTTGTGAGGTGTCATTGCGTCATACGAGTCAATCAGCGTGGTGTTATATGTCTGGGCACAGATTCGTGAGATATGTAACTATTGTGTCTGGGAGCATGTGTTGGCAAGGTGAGGCTGATCCATGTTCAGATCCATCTGGTTAGCTGCAGGCCTATTGGTAGATGGGGACTGATCCAAGTGAAGCAAAGGATCAGCTTGAGGACTGATGGCCTGGTGGTCTCATCCACTGAACATCTGGAGGAGCCTAGCAGCTATGGCTGTCACGTTGTGATTCTCCTGAGGCCTGGGCTGTGTGGAGCTCTACAAGCTTGCTCAGGGAGGTGGAGGGAAAAAAGGGTATATTTAAAAAGGGTGGGAAGGAGACCGAGAGACAGATAGTGAGAGTAAATGTGCAGAGACGGAGATATGGACTTCTAATCCAATTTTGTAAAGATACCTGTTATCAAAGAAACAAAGCAGATCCAAATGGTTGAAGTATAGTTTGTTTTTGCCCTGAACTTTTAGCCAAGACAACCACTGAGATGTGTTCAAATGAACGGGTCACCCTCTCCCTCTCTGTTTTCATTTTTCCTGCAGGCGTGGGGTTGTGCATGTAATGAGGGTAGTAGGTGGTCAGGGTGCTAATTTTCCCTGTTAATGAGAGGTGGACAGCTGGTGTGGTATGCGCCACATGGAGACTATTGATTGCATCAAGAGAAACATGCATCACAGATAAAACTTTATTGTGCACTACAAAATCACACTGAGGGTCCCCGAATGCCAAACTACCCCCCTCCCCCGTCCCTGAGGGCATTTCAGGGGTATCATGGACATATTTTATCATTTTATGAACACCTGCATATGAAGATTACAAAAAGTTACAACATACCATAAAGTTCTGTGGACCCTGTTAAACGTGCTAATTTGCAGAATTAAGGTTAGGGTTTTCACTTACATTTTGTTGCATTGTATCCTTAAATATTTAATCAAAACTAAAAACTAAAAAGAACACACCACCTTTTATCACTCACAATCAACACAATTACACAAAACTTCCCAATGAACTATTTTTATTTTATTCATTTCCCAGTGTTAATGCTTTAGTCACGATTTTTTTTTCTCAATATAGAAGTGTCCATTTGCTAGTCTGCATACCTCACCCACTCTACCAGGAAGCTAGACCATCGCTTAAGCGTATCTTACTGTTTGCCAGTAAACCTGAAAGACAGCAAAAAATAAATCAAACACCATGTAAATCAAATATTGCAATTTTACAGACATGAATGCATTCATACGGGCATACATACATGCACATAATAGCACAACACATTGCAGTTTGCTTTTGATTACACAAGTGAATAGTAATATCTTATTACCGCTGTCAGAGATCGACAGATTACCACGGTTACAGTTCTAGAATCACCATTGGAGAACTGCTTGACAGATTGAGGTTGAATTACAGTGTTCCACATCTCCTATTCAAAAGTGCCCTTCTCATGCAGAGAAATAGGGAAAGTCTGTCTTCCCTCATTTTCTCTTGTCTTTTAAATCAGTCACCAAATCCACCTGCAAAAGTTGCTTGTATCCTTCTGAACGCAATATGACTGCTGGGACAACATGGAACTGACACAGCCTTGGGGCATGGCTGCTGTTGAGACTGTGACGTTTTCCATCGTGGCTCCAGTGTGTGTCGGAGACAGGATCAGTGTAAATGTGGAGGACGTGGAAGTGTTTGTGTGTGTGTGTGTGTGTTTGTGTGTGTGTGGGGGCTCTTAGTGTATGTGTGTATGTGTGTCTCAGCTATACTCCATATGCTGTGTCATTTGGGGTAGTTCTTGGTTGTATCTTCTTACATTTGGCAGCTTTCTGCTGCTTGCTTCCCTCTGTTCTGGTTTTTTCAGCCTTCTCTGTCACTCCCCACCTGCTTGGGTGTTGCTGGGCACAACTGAAAAATCTCACAGTATAAGATTAACTTCTGATGTTTTTGTGCATGTTACTCGGATGTGAATTAAACTAGAAATCTGCTGTAAATACAGTCCCCTCAAGTGCAGGGCACTCGTGTTCATACTTTATTACATTTTTCCACATGTAGTTACTACATGTATAAGAATTGTGCAACTGAATCTGAAATGCATCTCTGGTTGGGTTAGGTGAACAAAAATGTGCATGGATGACATTAGCAACACATGCATAACCTCCACCAAGCCCAGTCCATCACTTTGCTGGCTAACCCTTATTTTATGTGCCAAATGCATCCTCTTTCAATAACAAAATTCCAGTTAATCACAGACGGCTATACTTCACTCTGACATTTTACATGGACGAAAATCTCAGAAAGAAATCCTTGAACTGTAGCAACTACTCTTTATCGCAAAGAACAAACATGCAACTACAAGCAATGACAGAGATTAGAACAAAACCTCATCAGGCCTTAAACGGTTGGTGGATGTGGACTGCTAAAAAATCCTTTCAGTAGCTCCATCCAGCAATGTTCTTCCAGTTTTCTTAGTATTCCCTTGTGCAGTTTGATCAAAGCAATTGGCCCTCCTCTATGGCGAAAACCCTTCACCATCTGGAAGGCAACTCCAAAGTTTCTTGAGGGAATATAAAGACTGTTCACTGTTGGATACGACGCAGCAGTCAACAGTCAATTGGTTTTGCTGAATAACACAAAATTACAATTTTAATTGGCCAGCATCCTCCATGTTAAAGGGAGACAGTAGTGCACATGCTGCAAAAACTATTTGCTGGAGAAAGACTCCAGCATCTCGGGGCAATGCTCTTTTTGTTGACAGCTAATGTCAACCCTGGTAAAGGACTTGCACAAAAACTACTCTGATGGGATGATTTCCTAGAGAACGCTTTGGAGGATAGTTTATTTTAAATGAACGAAATGGCTGCATCTACTCTCTAGCGTGTTTGATTTTTTCTGAAGATATGTTCTGGAGAGAGATACAGTATGTACAAAAAAAGTCTATACACAGCAAGGAAAAGAGATTTCTTCATAACATTTGGGAAAATGTCAGAATGAGTTGTGTAGGAGCCATTTGTAATATTGGCATTTGTTGCTACTGACAAAAGACTAGCTTTGCATGTTAAATGATACTTGCATCAACAAAGAAATGCCATTTAGTTTCTGACGCACGCTCAACAATTGATGAATGGAGTTATGTCCATCAATCCATTTATTCTACCTGATAGAATTCAAACCAATATCAGGCATGCTTACTGGAGCGCCAAATTGAATAGACTTTCATTTCCATAAGGACAGGTGTGATGAAAGGAAAACCTAATCCACTGAACAGAAAAAGAGAATCATGTACGTATACAGTATACATATGCTCATTTATGATCCTTTTGTGTGTACAGCAACACAACAGCACTCAGTCAACCCACACAAACCTTTGTAACGCAGTCAAACCCCCTGCAGTGCACTTAAACATCCAGCCACACCTATCCTATAATTAAGGGATGGTAATTCAAATCTGAATGAACCAACATGTTTCACAGCATCTACTCCAACCACAACCTATCTCATCATTCTAATCAGCCGTTTGTTGTGGTAAATTATCCTTCCCTGAAAAGAAAAACCCTCGTAAATGCAGCCGAAATCAACACTTTGGACACTTTGTCTCTCGGCCCCTCAGGGGCCTGTGTTTCTGAAAACAAAAGGAGCAGGAGTTATTTTCAATGAAAGAGGACTATGCAACAACAATGAGAGCAGATCTTGATTGCTGAAAGTGCCCCTTATGTAAGTAGCCTAAAGTCTCGAGACCCAATCATTGCTGCCACTCAGGCAGTCGATCTATTATGAAACATCTTAAATGATCCCAAACCAAAAGAGAGGGTGCTTCAATTGCTTTTCAGACACAAAGACATATCATTTCTTGAGATAGAACTCCTTGTTTTTTTTTTTAAACTACCGGTAAGCAAAATTACAGTGTATGGTCTGTATGGGTGGGATCCATGTTGGATAAAATATCTTGACTTGTTGACAATGTCGTACTTTGTCAACATCCCAGGAAAACAACCACTGGATAATACATGCAAGCATTAACTTTTTCCAGAGCCTTTTGCTGAATGCTGAATTTCCAATCTCAGCTCTTCTTGTTGTGAATAACGATTCCCATATTGCATTACTATCTACAATATTTGCTCTTGTAATTACTAAACAGGGGTTTCACATACATCCGGGCTATAGAAATTTATTTTTCACAAAATTAATTAGCCATGCTATGTTTACAGTGCACAATATTTCAATCCATCTTTTTGAAAGATTTGTTGTCAAGGGAGATTTTTTGAAGTGCCTATTCTGGGCTACCGGTTGAGAACAACAATCTGCTCTTCACCCAAGTGCTTTTGTGTGCGTTTGATTAACTAGTGAATAACAACTCCTAACACAAAATCCAACAACTCCTGGTTTCACCAAGAGATTTCATCAGACGAATGATGGGGGAAGTTTAGCATATACAAGCATTAGCATGCAAATTCAGGATTGTGAGTATCTAACAAGCCCTTGGATAGAAAAAAAAACCCCTGCAATGACATTGGCTTCAAGTAGAGTTTAGGTTGAATCTCAGCTCCTCTTTTCTCACAGAGTAGCAGAAGTCACTTGAGAGCTGCAGTGATGTGCTTTGATTTTGAATCGCTGCACCTGCCCTTCGAGATCAAGGTAACTAAGAAGTATCGATTAGACTAAGGAATCAATCTTCCTTATAGCTTGTGTTGGTGTATAATTCATCAGTGCGTTCGTCAATGCCTCTTTATCTTTTCTTAAAAACAAGATTCGTTTTTTAAATAGACAGTCCGTTTTATACATCTGCACAGCATTAATGTATGTACAATGTACAACCAGGTAAATGTGTAGAAAGTCTTAAATATTTTTCTAAGCCAAAAGATTGAGCCATATTAAACTTATTCTGCAGAAAAAAAGTCTACCTCTTGGAAAAGAAAAGGTAACTAATTGACAGGATGACATTTTGGCTTTGTTTCATGACACCTGTTGCGCTGAGGTCATAGGTCATCTTGTGGACGTCACTCAATTCTAAATATGACACGAGGCCTCCAACTTCAGACTGTCAGTAAAAAGACTTGATGATGAGTGATGATGTGATGGTAACAAGAGAGGAACGCTGTAGCCCACCTCATGCTGTGCCTTAAAAGGAACAAATTCGATGGAAACTATATTTAAACTTGTTTACTTCATTGTGTACGACAGTGGTTCCCAAACCTGTCCTCAGGGACCACCTGCCCTGCATGTTTTAGGTGTGTTGGAGCAGGGAAACATCTAAAACATGCAGGGCAGGTGGTTCCTGAGGACAGGTTTGGGAACCACTGGTGTACGAGTCACCCTTTACACGACATGCGTTACACATTATGACCACGGCTCACTAGGTTGGAAGGTTTGATGATCCAGACTAGTTAATACAATAAACATCTTGATCCAAACCTTGTTATTGAAGGATGTGTTTCTTGGTAATCAGATGGCTGAGCAGTTGGGGAGTCGGACTATTTATCAGAAGGTTGTTGGTTCGACTACCGGCTGTGCCAAATGACGATGTGTCCTTGGGCAACGCACTTCACTCTACTTGCCTCGGGGGGAATGTCCCTGTACTTGCTGTAAGTCGCTCTGGATAAGAGCGTCTGCTAAATGACTAAATGTAAATGTAATGTAAATGTAATCCAATCTTCCCATTGGATCACATCAAACTGATTGTGTGCAGAAAACATTGTGTGCAGAAAAATATTTTGCTCCCTGAAGGCATTGCTAGTGTTTCTATCCCTCGACGTCATTGAACAGACCAGCAAATGTTTAAACAATCCAGTTGTGTATGTGAACTGGGTATATGTCACAAGGGTTTCAGAAATGTATTCATAACTCTTCCATTTGTCCCCAGAGTGCCTCTCACTACATTTTGTGTCCCCACAGTCCTCTGTGGATTTCAATCAATGTCAAGCATGGCTTCTTTGTTATTCATTCAATTTAATTTTGCATGCGTTTGCAGAGTTTATATCAATATACAACATGATGAACGGCATCTTATCTAAGTAAATAGGTTTTCATATTGTTCATTAATCTTCTTGGAATAAATAGTTTAAGGGGACTGGATGAGATTTCAGTCAGTCTAAATGATTGATCTCCTTGCCTAAACAGTTAACTTCCATTTTACGACTCATCACGTTCAAGCTGTTCTCTCGGGCCCTGTTTTAGTCATATTCACAGGAAGACTCAATCATTGTTACATCATTCTCACTTTTACAACAATCAAAATCATTTTCTCGAAAGTAAGAGCACTTCCCATATGCTTTCTTGCTTTCAACAGGGACATTCTCACACTTACAGTAAGTTACAGTCCAAGGCGGCAAGGCTATTCAAGGGATGTGATTTGGACTGCTTCACCAAAGATTTACAACAAATAGAAAAATATGGGACCAATGCCAAAGTGATAAAAGCAGAAATCACTGCATTAGCATATCAAACTAACCTCAAAGATTTTCTTTTAAACATACACTCTCACATGAATTGTCTTGTGCTCTGATCAATGTGATGAAATACGGTTCGAATGGATAAAATGATTGCCATCCTGCCTCCCAAATGCTGCCTCAGTGGCACTAACCTCACAGTAAGTCAGGCAACCTCACAGTCCCTCAGCCAACCAGCCTGCCTGCCAGCTAGGAAGGTGATGTGTCAGGGGCCTGTGTTGCTGAGTTGGTGCTCTCTTTCCCTGCATGCTCTCCAGAGGAAGACCTCCTGTGGCCACAATGCGTGCACCTCCATGATTTATGAGCCATCTGTCGCGTCTGATGTTCCTGTCGACTCAGACAGGATGTGCCCGACTGCCATGCCGCGCTGCTCGGCATGGGCGCCGCGTGGTCACCGCTTTAGCACGCCAAGGTCTACAGTAATTAAATTACACCAAGCAGGCACAGAATTCTCCTGAAAATCAGCAAACACAAAAGGATTTACAAAGATAGTATCAAAGAATTGCATTTGTTTTGTGTTGTTGTCCAGTCCAAAGGGAAGATGCCAAATTTGGATCTAGAGCTGATATTTTGTTAGAAGTTTTGCATTTTCACTGTCTCAGGAACTTGGATTCATTAAACACTTCAAATACATTTGTGAATTAATTGCATGTTTTGGGATTAAACATTTGTACAAAATAATAATAACTACAAGAACCCTTTAAAAAGACTTAGAACATTACAGTTGGTTAGAAGAATATAAATCATTTTTAGACTGTACACACAAAGACAGAATCCTATTTAGAAACTCTGCAGTGTAAGCTCATGAGTTAGTTTTACAGAAGAAGGATGTTTCATAGCTAGAAAACCCAGGTGTGACATCCCGCGCTAGGTGGATGAGGGATATATCAGCAAGACATGGCAGCTATACTACCGCGGAGAGGAACACACAAACCCTAGAGTGAGGCGAGGTAAGAGTGGTACCTATTCCACTGAAATAGCAGCGTTTGTCCCAGAACCAAATTCCTCCCTTTCCCCTGTACAAATTGTCCTTGACTTACCTTGTGTAGGCTATACTCTTGCCATTATCCATATCTCCCTCTCAGCAAGGTCACAGCTACCACTGTCAAAATTGTTAGTGAAATTAGCGTTAGCCTTGAGGGGGTGTCACTGCTAACCAGTGTAAATTGGCCCACGGGAGTTGGACTCGCATTTGTTAAGTAGAGGTGCAGCATCTGCATGCTCATCGCAGGCTCCTCCTGGTCACAGTGGCTAACATCTGGCAGGCATGTAAACAGGAGCTAGATTGATGGGCCCACCTGTGCATAGTCAAAAACAATCCTCAGAGGGATGCCTCTGTCTCACATCTTCAGCTTTGCGTCTTTCGAACGACAGTAGCCGGTGTGGTTTCCATGCTGGTATATCAGTTTTTTTTTGTTCTTAACAAAATGCCATATGGTGGATTTTGCTGCAATTTTGGTTGCTCTTCCATACTTTTTCATGTTATTTTGTGTTCATGTTCAGTTGCTTGGCATTGTTATATTGCAATTATTATCAAAGCATTCTGGGGAATCTATCAGGGTGTTTTATAAGTCTATTTTTCAGACTGTTGCATAAAAAATATCCTGTGGTAAAGCATTTCGTTGCCTTGTATTACACATCTCTGCTAACCTCACAACCATTTGAGTTAGTCCACAGTTTAAAAATGTTCCTTCATGGTGAAACAAACTAACCATAGCTTCCCGGCATTAGATTATGTCAAAGCATTTCAGAAACCTGTCTGTGAGGTCTCTGACAAGGATCAAGGAATTACCTACAGGGCTTGAAACCAGTTAGAATCAGCAGTCTATTCCTGCTGTGTCTCAATCCTAATTATAGGCTGAACTCGAGGCCTTTCACAACTCCACTGTAAGTACAATGCCAGCAATCCTCATATTGATCCAGTGCTGGGGAATATTGCCATGTTTATTTTCCTTAGGTGGGGGACTGACACCAGCTCAGCCAGGCTTTGCTCTGCAGCAGCTCTTCTGAAGCTCTAATGAAGAGCATCCCACCACAGACCTCCATCCCAGGGCTCTTGTTTGAGCTGCACAAAGGGGCATGAGGGAGATTGGACCTGCAAAACAGGAGTCAGAGCTGAAGCGAATGGCCTTTACTACCCGGTGTCCAACTTGCAGGTCCTTCCGTGAATGACACCCTATTGATCGAAGAGCGCTGAGTAGTCAGGTGGTGGTGCTTTGTTTTTCTCGCTCGAAACGCCAGGCTGGGTTTCCATTGATGCTATATTTATGATATTTATGAGGGATCTGGTGGGAGAGTGTGTAACATAATCATGACGTGTGCCGAATGTTGGTTGGCTCACGCTTGCCTCTGCACCAGAGTTTTCCACCAACTGCAAGTCCTCTCATGCAGGTTTACTGTGTCTGACAATAGATGGAGGTGCGTGCATCACTGATGCTGGTGCAGCACAGAGCTGGATGTGTGAAAACGCTGAGAAGGCTGATGACGTGCGACTGCAATGTATATGATGCTTTCAAAACATGGATGGCAACCATGTGTGGCGAGGGAGGGATGTACAGTAGAATCAGCTTATTAGGGTCAATCCGCCCCTGCGGATCCGCCCCACCCCTTAGGGGGGGACTTGACAACCTTGCGCTGAGGCAAAGCCAGGACCACAGAGCCCATCACTACCCCCTGCCAGGATTTCAAAGAGAGGTCTTATGGGTAAAGACCTCAACTCTCCTTCATGAAATAGTCGCCTCCAGCACTCTGTGCAACTCCTTGTGAACCCATAAATGTGAGATGACCTTCAGAGATCTGTCCACACATTCATTATTCATTCTGACACGCCACTGTGTATGTGCCAAAGCTAAAACAAACGGTGGGATGATGCCTGACGTTCATCAGAAGGTGGTGATATGAATACTCTCCCACAAACAAGCTTCCATGACCTAATCCATCATGAGCAGTATTTTACCATACCCTGACATCTTCACCGTATTCTCATATCTTTGGAGAGTTTCACAGCTGTGGTGAAATTCCTTGTTCAGTGTTGTTGAACACAGGATGTATGATATTTGCTTACAGGTGGTGTAGGTAAATATGCAAACCAATGTCAAACAGTAAGTATTTTACAGTGATTTCCACTCTTCTGGATTATTGGAGCAGATATCTATACTGTATGACTATATAGACTATATTTCCACATATTTTTTTAGTGCAGCTTCAAGCTGAGAAATGGATGAATATCATCATAAAACATCTTTTTCGTATCAAGCAGAAAGGATTATGAGAAAAAAACCTAAGTTCATTGAACACGAGGAGCTAATGAATGCCCCACGAAAGAGTAAACATTAAGTTGCCCTTCAAACCATTTCCCCTTCGCTCTGTGGCATCATAAATAAATTTGAACGGAGGTGATCTGTGTTCTTATCCAAAGCTGGATGAATATTAAACCTTAAAGCACTCCTGTGAGGTTGCATTCTGTTTGAGAGGAAGGAAGTCTTCTATGAAGGATTTGTGAAAGAAATCAATACCTCAGCCTGCATGTTAAGGGAGCAACTGGGGAGACATGGAACGCGTGTGGTCTCTTGGGGGAATTATGTGGAGCATGCTGAGAAAGCACTTCAATTGAATTTGAGATGAAATACTGGCATATTATGCTCTCTTAACAGCAAACACACATTCACATGGATGCGTGGACACACACATACTGTAGTTATACACGCACTGACATATGGACGCGCACACACGCACACATATCATTCATCTTAAAGGTTGTGGACCTTCATACCTTCACACAATATGTTTGGCATACTAATGATAATTTTCTATATTTGGACAGCAGTGGTCTAGATGTTGGTCAGGTAAAGATTTCACTCATGGTAAAATAAGATGGCATTTCTTTGTCAATGCTGCCCATGCAAAACTAAACTAATTTCATGGCAAAGGAAACAAATCTCTCTCTCAAATGCCACCGTCACAGCAGCAGGAAACCTTTAGCATTTCCCAAATCAAACCCTTAATTACAAATAAATCTGGAACAAATGTAATCCCTTAACCCCCCTTTGCCAAGTAATACTAAATACATCTGATGGAGTGAAGGGTGTTTCCCAGCATTATAGCATATTTGTTGACATTATTTATCAAAACATACTAGGAGCATGAAAAAAATTCTGATGGAAATCTTGTAGTGGATAATGATTAGTTTTTGAATAACCTCCAGGCAAGTACAGTACATTAGAAAACCTAAATGTGAGTATAAAAAGTGTGGTTATATGCTGGGGTGAGATAAATAAGCAGTGACTTCAGGTTACTATATCTGACAGCTTCAAGAAAGCAAATAGTGAGAAAGAAAAATGCTGTTAGTACCCACTATGAAACACTTTGGAATTAGATATTTTGACACTGCCACAACCTCTACTCATTTCCCCTTTCTTTATATTTCTGAGTTGCTGTTTTCACTCGCTGACATGCTGGTCCCGCCCTGGAGGTGACCCCTTTTTTTACGTCTTCACATTGTGCCTTTTTCTTTTTTGATTGCATCACATCCTCCCAAAGAGGATCAACAGGGGATTAGTAACACAGAGAGTGCTGAATCAGCAATCAGAGTGACACTCCTCTCACCTGACCAAAAAAACCTAGGTGTGTGTAGATCCATCCGTAACCTCCTGCCACCTCTAATACCAGGAATGCATACCTGCAGAAAGAGCGGGGACGCCAGCACTCACCTTTGTGCGTACACGACTCCCCCAGATGTTGCTTCGACAAGCCCTAGATGGCACTGTTCAGCTTTTTCGAAAACCGCTAAAGAGAAGGTGCATTTAGTTTGGATCCTCTGCTGTGTATGGGGGCACATATAAACGCCTCATTTGGCTTTCATGCTATTTCGGCCATTTTGTTATTTTGCGTCTCACTGCCAATTGTGTGGGGGAGAAAAAGAAAAACGTTGTGGCCGGCAGGTCTGTAAGTTAAAAAACATGTCCCTTAGCGAGTGAAGGCTCAGGTCTCTTACTGCCGTATAGCAACAATATGCAACCGACGACAGGTTTATCAACAGATGACTGATGGAATGGTAAAAAAATGTAATCAAGTGTCTTAATTTTGAAAAAGATAAACATGACACCCACTGTGTAAACGGCATCTAACTTGCACACAAGGTGCAAATGGCAGAGAACCTCTTAAAAGTAACATTTCAAAAGTCAAAATACTCAAACTTTTACAGAGGGTGATATTCTTCCCTTGATCTTTGTTCAGTTTTCATACTTGATCTCACGCTGCTTGCTATAAGGAAGGCTTGATGTGACTCTTATGGATACAGTAGTCACCCTCAGACCCCTGCAGTACAGAGGACCAAAAGAAAGCTGTAGCAGCAAGGCACATTACAGACCAAGTGGAAGACATGATGTTGTACAACTTCTCAGCTGAACTCCTTTATATTCCAGTCAGCTATAAGGATTTTAGGGTATATATGAGAGTGACCATAAAATAGGCTATATGACCTTGCTTTACAACCCATATTAAACTAGCCACAGATATGACAGAAGACCTGTCTTCATTTTTCAAAATAATGATTGAATAAGAGACCTTATAAACGGAATGGACAAAAGAAGCCTGTTTTAGTGGGCTGAGGTCTGGTGTTCAACAAGCCCTTAACATTCCCTTTTTCTTACCCCAGCAGTGTGCTCTGTTGTTCACAGACAACTCTGCCTTCAGCATGCTATTATTGTAAACATAATCCTCAAATAAGACATTGAGTAACTTCAGTGACAGAGAACTTTAGCCAGTGTGATATCCAATGGTTAGGACAGTGTTGTGGGGTTGTTACTGTTTCTACAGCTTATAATGCATTATTATACATGTGTAGGTACTTTTTGTGAGAAGAATACACCTTCCCATTTGTATTTGGTTGGAGTCGGGATTGTAAAGAAGGCTAACTCAGTTAGTCTACTTCCACCTGTCCAACTGCATACAGTACATCAACTCACAGCTACAATTCTCATGGCAAGAAATACAGTATTGGGCCTTTGACCCAAGATCGGACTTCCTTTAAGATGGCTAAGAATACTGTAAACCCAAATACAGCGAGAAAAGTACAAAAAAAAAATTGCCTACAAAATAAATTCCCTCAGACCACCTGTCAATCTCAATAACATGTCATGTTGAGTTCTGTGAATGTGTTATTATGAGTTATTTCCAAGAAAACGAAGAACGATAACATGTAATACCAGAGCGAGGCAAAAGCTTTCAAATCCTACCTTAGATCTAGCAAAACCACCTCCCAAAAAAGAGTGAAAGAGAAAAAACGGCTGTGGGTTGTTATTGTCAGCTCCCACTGGTGTTGTGGCCGCGCTAAAAGGCTGCACAGGATACTGATAAGACGCCAGAAGAGACTCAACACCTTATCTCCCTCACACAGTCCGTGTTCACAGAGATTTTCCCCTTGCTCTGTATGAAAATAAAACTGATATTGGCTATTTTTAATTAATGTAATCGGCTTGTGTTACAAAACCCGAACCATTGTTAAGCATTAAAAGGAGAACTTCAAATCCACTGTAGGGAACCGTCAGGCGCCCCTCATATGTTATAAAAAAAATACCTTGAAAAGTTAGTGGTAGCCTACTGTTTTAATTTTGTCAATTAATAACATGACAATCGACATCTCAACAAAATGTGAGGAAATAAAGCCTTCAAACATGCCTTTACTGTATGTTTTGGGCTGTGAATGTTGAGCCAGTTATCATTTAGCAGTTAAGATGAAAATTCAGTACGTTTTCCAATGACAGTAACATTGACCAATGATATTGTAGCAACGGGAGGAAACGGTCACCCTATTGGCTGAAAGTCTGTCCTGATTAGCATCAAAGTTTGTGGGATTGATGTTCATGTCTTTGAATTGTGTTTGTGTAGTGTTATGTTCATGTTAATATTTTTGTCGTGTTATATGCGTTTCACCATGACCTAGTTGGAAATCTGATTTGATTCAACATATCCACAAACTTGAAATATTGAAACGGCGTAACACAAGTGCATCGTACTGAACCTGTTGTCGAGCGGTGTATGGGACACAGAATTGCCTGATTAAGTGAATTCTATCTATGTGGTGTGGATCCTTTACACACTATCTTGCCACGTGTAGCCTATTTAGGCTGTGAAAGTGTACGGAGGTTGATAACTTGAGGAGCGGACACGATGACGAGCGAACATGTAGCAAGCCGGTTTATTTAATTCTGGATGCCGCAATTACACTACGGAGAACGTTTTTAGGCTTTACGGAGTAAATATCCATACCGTTTTTCAAAGTAAGTTTTAATTAGAAGGTGGAAGTTAATCGGCAAGAGGCTAGGCCTACAGATAAGGAACTTGGTGAAGAAAGCTCACGTTTTTATTAGCGCCCTCTAACCCAGACTGTAGAACGCTTTAGTGACCTCAAAAGTTCACGATCTGTCTGGATCTTTACGACAACCGTTTCGGCATTAGAGTCACCATTTTCCGTACTCCAGGAGACGCGGAAAATGGTGACTCTAATGTCACCATAGGCTTGCGGCATGTCAGACTAGCGGGTAGAGGCCAACCGTCATCAGTTTCTCCACAAAAAAAGAACCGAAAGAAAGCATGGTGTCGCCTACTCTCATATGCCTCATCCTGACAATTTGTGTCCGCTCTCTGCGTCTGTGGAGAGTTCATTATATGCGTAAAGCGCTTAAAAACCTACTCATGGAATAAGACAGTGGGACAGGCCCGACTGTCAAATCGGGCCCTCATTTCCATCGATGTAGGAATTGCTTTTTAAATGAAAAGCAGAGCCATCAACCACTTCATCCAAAAGGACAGGAAGATGGACCTTGCTTTCAAGTAATGCGATCATCAAAGGGTAAGTTATTTTAAAAACTTAATTTATAGGCCGCCGTGCCAACAAATGTTATTCTGACAGCCACTGTTTTGTAAAGGTTTAGGCTATTTGGATTAACGGTTTACGGGAAAACTGTAATTGTGCAGACTTTCCGGTCCATCTTTGATTTGACCAACTCAGCGGTCATAGGCCTATTTACAACTAATGTGCAAAATCCAACAACGTTTATGCGCTAAAAGCATCAAGATTTTTTTCCTGGCCCGACCCCTATCCTGCTCTAGAGTAGTTTAGGAATAGCCTAATCCCGGTCAAGGTGACTAGCCCAAAAACCCGTTTAGGCCTAGTAGGCTAGAGTGATGTCGTCCAGTCGAGGTCCGTCGAACTGTCTCACACTTTCCCCACAGAAAGTTATGTTGAACAACACGGGAGCATACATATTCGTCTTATTTGTTGTCCATGCATTCTGCACGTGATGTCATGTATTAAAAAGCAAACTGAGCATGGCAGTTCAGCACACAATGTTTAACTTTTTATATCGTCAGTGTTTCCTATTCAACTTCTCACTGTTTGACACAGCAACAAGCCTCCCTACAGAAGGTGTGTTGTTTAAAAATGACATCAAGAAAAAAAGATGGTCCTCCCTCAACCAAACTCTTGCCTGCGGCATCACAGCCTACAGCTGCTTGGTACAGTAGCAGGCGTGTAAACCCGGAGTGTCTAACCAAGTTTGTGCTTTAAGAGTAAATATGGCACACTAAAAGCCTACCCAGCAGGCACTGATGAAGGGAGTCTACCCCATCATGAATATATGAACAAACTTGAAACTCTATTGGATGTTGTGGCCAGAGGGGACTGAATCTGAATGGGCCCCATTCATTAGTGTTTCCCAACCTTATCATTAATGGAGAACCATTCAAAATATAGTTTTTTTTCATGACACAGGACTGGAGTGAAGCCTTTGAAATAGCAACATCTGCACATAGCTTTTTCAAAAGCTTAAAAATGACTAATGGATTTGTAGCATGTTAACCGCTGCTCTCTCATTATGTGCGAAGAACATTTAAAGAGAAAGTGAAAACAAATTAATAGTAGAATAACTTTTTAGACTAACAGTTGTTCATACTTGGGAACATCAGCTCCCTCTGTCCCTTCTGATGTTGCCAGCATCAGGCCACCATCATCTTGCCATCAGACTGACTGTCACATATGGTTATCCATGGCTAACTGGCTCAGCATCAGTGGTCATATCAGCCCCTAACACCTATCCAGAGGGAACAGGTCACTAGAAGGTGTCTGGCCTGAACAACAGCCTACCAGTGACAGGAAAGGCGGAGAAAGTCTCATTGTTGATTTCCCTGCTCCGGTTTTGAGTTGAGCTCGACAGTTTATCGATTTCCTTCCAGTCTAATCAGTAGCTCTGTCACATTATAACAAAGGGGAGCTTTGCCCGAAATGAAAGCAATTTACTTGAGCAGAAGGAAGATTGCGGGGTAGCAGTATTGTGGGGTCCCACCCCCCCATTTGTGAATGTTGTGGTGCTTTGTGTGCAGTTGTGGTGGGGTTCAAGACTAAAACTATACCTCCACATATTTCAGGCTGGCAGCATGGGGAAAATCACATACAAAATGTTGGTCTGGTTCTTTATTCATAATTTAAAGCCTCAAATGGATATTAATCTACAATTTGTAGAAGCGTCACTTAAATGGAACAAATAAGTGGGTGGACAGGGACATGACAGTTTTGTAGGGAAAAATATTTTCAATATTTACAGCTAATCATGTTTATGCTTCTTACCTGTGTGTGACCAGGTCGTCTGAGGATTAAACATAATCATTAAGTTAACTGCTCTGGTTGTGTGGTAATGAATATGTGCCAGAGGAGAAAAGCATGCTTGCAAGAGCTAGTTAAACTCCAAAGAACCATTGCACGCAGAAAAAATAGGCTCGCTATTACCATTTAGATTGTGAGGCCCCAGCCCATGAGCTGGATACATGCACAAATAAATAATTGAATTTGCACCCCACCCCTGTAGAAAAGCTAGACCTGTCTGGAGGCATACATTTCTTCCCATTTCCCATTTCTGTCATGTTTTTGAGGCCATGAGTTTAGTCCTGCAGGCAGCTTAAATAATAATCAGGAGTCAATACTTGACTAGACTAAAGAGGCCCCTCAATTTTCATCCTAGTGCTTCTTCAGTCGTTTTCCATCCCCAAATAAAGAGGGGCTTGGGAAATCACTGAGTATTCTCACCAAACCAATGGGCTGTCAAGATTGTGTTGTCCTCCATTATACCCTCACAGCCATGTTTTGGTTAGAGGATTGGAAATCTTAGTGAAACAATATGTTGCACTATATCTAATATCATGTGCAGTTTTGACACGGTAATAACATGTCACAGAATATCAATTAAGGTTATTGTGGCCCTTCCTACTAGTTATTGCACTGAATCCATCACTATGTGCACAGTACATCATTGTACAACAACACCCTAGTACACATGGGGTATGTACTGTACGGCTGTTCTTGCCTCACCCTTCAAGCTTGGGATATGTAGTTTCAATAATGATACAATTCCATCAAGTTTTCTTATGTCTTGAAAGGGTCTAAACAACAAAGATAAAATGGTTATATTTCATTGAACCTCAATTCCACGGTCTTGTTTACAGTGATCTGCAAGGTTGTAATATTAAAAGCATCAGATTTGACATTGAAAGCAGTCGCTATGCAACCGTGAAATCCATGGCTTTTTTGACCTAGCAGATGACCCGCTCCTTCTGGCTCTGTAAGCAAAAACCACAGGAAGCAAGCTGACACTGCACCTTCAAAAAAATGAGGAAAATACAAACTATATCTCCCCTCTACAACATCCCTCTGCATTTGTCTGCAACTCTCCATGTCACACACTCTATCATTAATAACATTCCCCTGTGAAAATGTTTACCCTGCAATCCATTCATCACAGACTCCTAAAAAAAATCACAAAAAAAACATGCTCTCTAAGGCCTTTTTTTTGTGTCCAAATGTAAAAGTGAGTAAGATTTCATGGGTTGCCCTTTGGCTCTACTGCAACCCCATCTCTTATCTTCAGGGAGTGGGATCTCTTAGGACTTCTGGTTCAGAAAGCAAATGCTGGGGGGGCGGACTACCCGGGAAATAATGAATGAAGTGAGTTGAAAGCCCAGAGTTTGGTAAAAGCTACAGGGTCTGTAGTTCACAGGCAGCTTTGTATACATTGCTAGGCCCTAATGAAAGCAAATAGATGAGAGAAACTAAGTGATGGAACCTGAGGACATCTGGAGGGCATCTCACACCCCTTCTCAGTGAAAACAAATGACAAAGAAATTACTTAAGTTGCTGGTGTCACTTTTTCCTAACCAACTGAGTGGTGATTGAAAGCAACATTATCCCTTTTACTGCCCAAATCTGTGTTGTTCTGTCCTGAACCTGACAATATGCTATAACATTCACTCTGCAATGACATTTTCCATTTCAATCATTCAATCCAGCAGTTGAATCAAATGTTGTTTTGTTGCTAGTATACCATTTGTCTGGGATGAATACATGATGCCACCCTATCAGGGAACTTTCTCAACCTCAGAGAGACATAAAACACCTAGAGCTTGTCTGTGTCCTGGATCCTCTGTGTCCTTGCGTCAGAGGGAACATGCATCATTATCATCAATGTCAACCACACTTTGGCCACTCCATGACCAATTCACTGCACGGGCAAACTCCTCCTTCTGATGGCCTGGAAAAAGGCTAGGTTGTCGACTTTGGGTAGAGTTTAAATTTTGGCTTTAAAATGTCCCTAAAAATCTGAGACAGATGTAGGGTAGATGGATGTAGAGTGAAAGAGAGAGAGATGTAGAGTGAAATGTGGAGAGAGAGATGTAACGTGAGAAAGAGAGATGGGGAGAGAAAAATGAAATAGATATAGCTGGGCTGCATACGTTAGACTTGTATAAAATATAGTTATTTTTGTTACTTGTTTTCAAACAGTAAAACTTTTCACCGTTGGACTCAACGTGAGTTTGATCTTGATGCACTTTCTATTCTCGACAAACAAGCACTTGACACTTCACTTACTATACAATCGCCTTATGGCAAGATTCAAAAACGAACAGAATAATTCAGACCTTTCATATTGGAAGAGACAGCGAGACAATCCTAGTGGTTGTCATGTTCACGTCACTCTCCTCATTGTCCTCCCCCTCGTATTTCCAGATCCATATCTGTTGTCATAATCTTGGAAAATGCATGAAGAGGCTAATGAAGCGGGAGCTCATCTGCCTCGAGGTCACACTTAAGCATTGCTGGCATGCCATAAACACAAGCCTCCAACACCTCCTCTTGGTGTCAGACATGGAAACAGACAGGAATCACAAAAATGCAGAGGCCATGTCAATAGGAAAATACCTCCATGTGAAAGATAGGAATATTAACTCCATGAGAACGGTATGAAATGTTATCATCAAACTATGTAAAAATATATTTTTAGCATAACACAATATCTTATTATTTTTTTTATTCTTCTTCGGAAATGCTTTCTGTTTGTATTCGGCGGCTCTGTAGCTACTTTGCGTGGATATCTTTCAGTGCACATCTGATGGATGCAAAAGATAATTATATGATCCACACTGCTTCTTGAATGACAACGAGGTGGATTAGAACAAACTGAGACTGTGTCGATAATCCCATGGGAAAATGAGAGTTGCTAGAGCGTGAACGGGGTCTTGAATCTAACGTGATGGAAGAAGGGCCATGGATGTATCAGAAGCCTGAAGATTACACCGCGGAGACAGGATTTGCAGGTCATTCTATGCACTCGATGTTGAAAAGCATACTGTACCAGTCGGTTGTGAGGTGGTCAAACTTATTTTCTATACTTATATGCTGCGTATTGAGATATCGTGGACCTACGTAAAACATATAAATACAAATATTTAAATAAAATCCCCCAAAAATATTACTTGAAAGCTTTGCGTAATTATCAATGGAAAAAGTATGACGTATGATTAAAACACGATTCTTAGGATTCAAGAGTTGATGACCTCTAAAATATTAACTTTGTTGGAAGAATGAAAGGAAACATCAACACATTGGGTCAGTCGGTTTACTATATCAAAGAGGCTCTATTAATCAATGACTGATAAGGCTGTATATTATTCTTGATGGCTTTCATCAATTTGATCTCATTAAGGACAATGTAATGGACTGTCTGTATTAAACAATGTCCCGCTTACCTCATTCTCCACAGTCTGTTCTGCAAATGAACCTAAATTAACTTCAAGCCCGGCCTCTGGAACCAGACCATAAATGACAGCAACAGAGTGACTCAGGTGGAAGAAATAACTATGAGAACAAGGAATAACTATGAGAACAAGATTCTTGGTAATTGAGAATTTGCCTAGTCATAGGGAAGATGTTCATAACTGTTGGACACAGTCAAGGAACAGACAACACACTGTTACTGACACTAGAGAAATGTATATTTATATATGTATATATTATATATAGATTTTAATATTTGTGTGTAATATAACTGTGTGCACTTAAGCAAGCACATTGAGTTTATTATGAGTTTCCTTGTATAGGACAGTTAGCAATTCCATTGTCAGATTGAATGCACAGAAATAATTGTGGTACGGAGAAGTGCTTGGTCACGTAGGTCTGCTAAATTGTTAGGGCATCATAAAAAATGCTACGCCAATCTCCTCCAACTAAATGTTGTTCTTTTATTCTTTTTATTAAGTTAATAATCACCAATGCAGTGTTTCAAGGCCCATCTTGTGCATATTTATATCCCTTCTGTCATGGTGCCATATCCTTCTTCTTAAAAAAACACAATATGGTAAGAAATACAATACAGTAAATAATGAAAATGTACAAAACACTAGGCCCATAACAATACTTTTTATTTGTAATGAGATTTCAAGAAGTGTCAGAAGGGGTTAGTTGATTAGCCATCCAGATCTTAATGAAAGGTATGGCTCCAGTTAGCTAACTATCTACATAGAATGGCGAGTTACACCTTGACAAAAATGAACGTGTACCTTGTGATTCAATTTATTCAATTTGTTTCAAAGATTCAAACAAGGATATTTCAGTATGAATAGCAATATGCACATACTATAGTCTCATTTAACTCACCTTCTAGTTTAGCTAACTAGATGTTAGCTAAACTAGATGGTATAAATCTATATATAGCTTGCATGAATTGATGCCAAAATATTTTTGAAAGCCTTGAAGATGAATCATTAACTAAGAGAAGTGGAATAATTACTGACACAACTGCCCAGCCACAGGAGCAGATAGCCAGTTAGCAATAAAACCTAACCATTTGTAAAGTTTAAGAAACTCTCCATACATTATTTATTTTTATTTTGTTGTTGATGATTAGGTTATGGTTATTGAAGGAATGTCTTGTCATAATACATTTTGAAATAAAAGTGTTATGAACAAGTCAGTTTCAATGAATGAGGGGGTGTGAAATTCAGCTGTGCAACAATTTGACATTTTCACATAATTTAGTTTGATAATATGGACCTGTGGCATTATCCTCAGTTCAATGCCTTTTCCAATTTTCTGCCTTTCTCATTTACCCTCATTTGTAAATGTCACGTTAGGGAAAGTGACGGAAATAATATATAATTTGCAATATAGTACAAAAAAAAAAAAAAAAAATGCTGGTGAAAGAAAAGGACAGAAAAGATCCCTAGAGGACATGTGCTGGTTAGCTATATTGTCAACATGATATGCTTCCTGCGTTCCTCAGGAAATAACTGAAGCCTGGTGTCGTTCCCCTCTGACTAGAGTGAAGGCCAAGGGGAAATTCCAAAACACATGGCAAAATAGTCCAAAAATGACACAATACTGTTTATCTAACCACCACAAAAAACCAACAACACAACATTGGTAATAGGCGCAAGCAGGATCATGCTAATTCAACAGCCACTTCAAACAATACCAAGGGCTCCAGAGTGTCTTCTTTTGAACACAGAAATCATAATATATGGATCTTGAAGATCCTGAATCATCTAACTGGTCCACCAAGACCGCGGCGTGTTTTGACACGAGAAAGCACTCGTGTCGGTAATTAGACTGATGCGCGAGGCTAACAACAGCGACGGGTTCCTCATAGTCGGCAGACTCTTGACACTCTCAAATGAACTGTCTCGCTGTGGTGGTGTTAGGCTGCGGCGTGACCTTCCATGATTACTATATTGTCCCCAGCTCTCTCAGTTCCCGTGTCCTACTCCTCTTCCCTATTCTCCATAGCTACGGTGACTCTCCTGAGGATTTCCCCTTGCCCTCTTGTGACTCAGTCAGGGGTAGGGTTAACACAGGCCATTATGTAGCAGATAATTGCACTTGGTCACGGTGGAGATTTCCTCAGGAGGATGGTGGAAGAGGTGGAGTATGCTATTCTTATGTGAAGTGGGGGAGAGACGGGAGGGAATTACAACACCCAAGTATTGGAGGAATCCTCCATGTGCTATCTAGTACTTTGTAGTCAAGCTCTAGTTTGTCCCTGAGCAGTCTAGCTATGCAGATGCGGGCCTGAGAGAAGGGGCAGTTGCTCTCCAGGGGTTAGTAATTGGTTGGAGAGCTCATTAAGGTCGTGTTGAGCTGCCTGGCATGACAGCATAGGAATGTGGTGCTGCAGGGGTGGTGTCTGATCGACAGGGGCATGTGACCTCGCACCCGATGCCACTGGGGAACTCCGGGCTGCAGTCACAGTGTGTAGCAACAGTCATGCTGGGGAAGAGGTTGATAAGAATAGAGGAGGTGCTCACTGTGGGACTCACTGGGCTTGGCCATGAATTCCTCATCCATATTCCGTGTTTCATCATTTTCTATTCTACCTAGAAATCACTGCAGCTGCTCTTTGTGAAAGCTTTTCAGGTATTTGGGAGCTGGGATTTAAACGCAAAGGTTTACATAATGATTAACTTGGTCACTATTGTAAACTCAATACACTTCCTTAGAATGACTACACAGAATTCATGTACTGTATATATATTACGTAGAATTAATGTAGTTATAGAATAGCACTTTATAGTGACTGAGAAGAAGACTGAGCCTGTGAAACACCATCTGCCATAGGCCACACTGATCAGAACTGGTATTAACTACATTGCATTTACGTTTTGGCTGCATTTCCACCGTTTTTCTGTGGCAGACGGCTGATGGACGTGTGTCTAACTACTCTTAGCCAGCCAGATGCTCTGTGACAGATGCTTGTAAACAAATTGGACATAAACATAAGAGGATGAGAGTGCCTTCAAAGTTGTCTTACAAGTTGTCTCCTGTCAGAGGAAGAAAATTAAGCAGCTTCATTGAAACATTATTAAAACCTATTACGTGTTGAGTAGGTGTATTGATAAGATGAAAAAGCTCCTTGTCGATAAGGTTCTACTCAGTTTCAGATAAAATAGTAGACTGTAAAGTGGATAACTGCAATGAAACTCATCATGTATGCGTCTGCTGGAAATAGGAAGCTGGTAAACTGTCAGTTTGCTCTGTTATCATTTACACTGGCATTCGAAACTAGGCCACTCAGCTGCTGTTGGATAGTAGCAAGTACTTGGGTTATCATCTTGAACTTTTGTTGTTGAGGCACACAGAGCAGAATCAATCATACAATATAAGATTCAAACTGAAAAGGAACGCCACAATAGGAGCAATAACAGCAAGCGGCTGTTCCCTCAAGTTGAGATCAACATCAATATAGCTTCCCTCTTGTAGAAATAAAATGTACTTTACTGTTTTAGTTTGCAATATTTGAACTACAGTAGCGGCACTGCGCCAACTTACATACATACATAATAAAAATTTTGCAACATTGATGTCATCATACTGTGTTCCACATAAAGTGAACTCTTGAGTAGCAACTCTTGAATTACATATAACATTTAGTCGTTTAGCAGATGCTCTTATCCAGAAGTGCCTTGCCCAAGGACACAATGTCATTTGTCACGGCCAGAATCGAACCGGCAACCTTCTGATTAATTGCCCGACTCCCTTACCGCTCAGCCATCTCACCCCACATATTAAGGATAGTCACACAGAGTAGAACAAATACCAGAGATCTATACGTTTGTTTTTTTTGCATACGCTTTTATCCAAAGTGATACGTTTGTGTTACACTCCAGTCACGTTTAAGCACGATCGTTAGAGTATCATTTGATAGCTCCTATTTTTCAAAACTCAGTTGACTGTTTGGTGGATGTGATGAATGAATGTCAGACACATGCACAAGGGTAGCTTTTGCTACCACTCAGTTAAGGGTTGTATGAAGTTGAACAGAAGGCTTTAGACGACAGAGAAATGGAAGGGAGGGGGGGAGGAGGTTGTGCTGTACTTTTTCCAGTTCCCTGGCTTCAGTTCTCCCATGAAGAAACTCTTTATACCTAGCAACAAAGGGCCGTTTCAATCAATCCCTTTCTTGTGACTGAAGGAGCCCAACACTTTGATGCTTCAGACTCAAGGCTGATATTTATATCTTTTTCAAAGTACAAGATGAGTCAAAATTAACAGAATGTTCGCTTTGAAAGGAGTTTTGGTGGGTTTTTAATGTATTTTTGGACAACTAGCAAAAAAATACTAGTAATCCTACAGTGTATAAATTGTTGTCTTTGCTACATCATTGGTGATGTACCTACCCAAGTAAGTATGGTAAAGCAATTATGAGGTACTTTTGACAGTAGAATTATAATGTCAGCATCCAATGAAAGGGACATAGCCGATACTGTACTTTTGTTCAGTTTCCGCTCTAACAATAACATCTCAAATCTTTGTTGGAATTAAGTGGAGGGAAAATTTCTGGGAAATGAACTGTGCAATCACCGTTTCCATCAGTCTCTCGAAATCACTGCTCCCTAACAAAAAGGCCTCATTGCTAGCCATTCATTGCCACTGCGTTGATGAAATGTAATGCTTTTCTTTGCATTGCCTTCCTGTTCTCTGCCTTTGACCTATTTATTATTTGGTGGCGGCTTGCCCTCTGCCCTATGGAATACTGATATTTGGCCTTTGAGCCTAAACATGTAGCTCAGGCTTTCCTCCAAAAGTTAATTGGGGTATGATGGGAGGAACTCCACGCCTCTTACTCTTTCTTGCAATCCGGCGCCTTTAGTTAGTAACAAACCCACGTTGTACATCACTTAAGATTAAGATGTCAGTGAAGTAAGGAAATAATAATGCTTTACATTTCAGCTCAGTGTGCTGTTCTTTCCGTTAGGAGTAGGCTGTTACTCATTGCAATTTTTTTTTTTGCTGCTACTGAATTAAATAAAAGTCAAGGACGCAGTGATGGACTTGGACCCCAGACTCTTGCTATAGACTCTGGGCTAATTTCAGCATTATATATTTCATACTCCCTTTTTCAAATCTCGGCCAATGGAAAGGGCCCATGCAATCTTCTCTGAAGCAGAAACACCATGGTACTAACACTCCATTGTAAGAGGGTCAGGGTAGGAAGTAAATCCACACGCCTGCAACCAGCTACGCTGCCTAGAGTCATAGCAAAGGTGAACTAAAGTCATCATTATAAATTTTAGATATCGATAACTTTCTCCTTAGGCAACCAGCATTTCCACCATCAACTTTCCTCTCAAGCATCATTCATTAACAAAGCCTGGCCAAGCTCTAACTGAAGCGTAGGCCGTGTATGGTTGTGTGTATGTGTGTTTGTGTGTGTATGGTTGTGTGTGTGTGTGAGCGGTAGCGGTGTTGCGGCACTCAGCCAAGATGCCCTCTGAGGCCCTCTATCTTCCTGCCCTGAACACGTCCTCGGGCGCGGGCCACGAGACCTCAGGATGGCAGGCAGAAGTTCACGTAAATAGAAGCTGTCAGTCAACTCCTCTCCGCATTGCACTCTACCCAGATGTGTCTGGACAAGGAGCTCTGAAAGTATTTTATAAAACATGGAGCTGGACTAGAAATGGGTTTTGTACGGTTTGTGTGTGAATAATTGTCAAACATGGCCTAGTTTGTGCAGTACAGTTAACTAACATTAGTATAAAACAAACATAATGTCAGATCAATACATATGAGGGAAGAGAGAAGACCACCCCTCAACGCAATGTAATGACTATATTTACACTACACCAGTCAATGGCCGACCATACATATATTGTTAAACCATAATTTTCCTGTACTTTAATTGTGTCTTATATTCTGCCCCCACTTCATCTCACAACCTTTGCTCTCCACTTCCTCTCACGGGGATCTGCTGAGCACCGAGCAGCCTGGCCGAGACCCCAGGACTCATCTGTCACACTTGGTCTTTTGCCTGAACAATTTACTCACTCACTGGTTTAGGCTACTACCTCACAAACTCCCAAACAAAAAACAAAATATATTCAGACACTGGTGTCGTCTCCAAACTGTTGAACCATACTGTACACTGTATTTTGTGTGAAACCCATGACATAACGTTATATCCAAATTGAAAAACAGACTCATGTCAGCAGTTTTGACTTCCATGAAAGGGCAGGTGTCTCCATGCAGCTGTATTTAACCTGGGTGGGTTTTTCTGGCGGGTGAGGGCTATTTGAAATCCACATCACGAAGCTCAATAGTCGACCGCATTCAGAAAAGGCAGCAGATGAAATCGCTGTTTCAGGGGATGATTTCCAATTTCTATCAGCCAAGTATGAAATCATTGTGCTGCCAATATTGCCTGCCAACTTGTATAGACAGAAACACTACAACTGAATCTACAAACCTCTGTTTGTAGAACAAGGAATGAAACTGTCACCTCCCTGTATTGCTTAATCACAGAGATTAATTTAGAAGAAGATATTTGGGAGGCCTTGCTCAGATGAGAGTGCCGTGTGGGAAAAACAGGCATCAAAGTCAGTAGTTGTCAAAATAATTTCTCATGCATGAGCTTGCTGATACGAGTCAGCACGGAGAAGAACTGCTTGTGTTTTCCTATTCAAACTGAGTCGTACAAAGGAGGTAAACAGGAGATGTCATTCCTTTTCAAATATTTTGGAATCTCATTGGATGGAACACGCGAAAGCTAATATTTCTTATGGCATTACAAAGTAAGTACGATGACATCCCTGGAAGCTGAAATGTAGCTTTTACTCAAGGAATACCTTCCAGCACAAGCATGTAGAAATACTTTTTTTTGTACATGGATTAATGATGTAGAAAGCAGCACACATATCTCATAAAACAAAAAAAAAGAGAACATGTCAAAATTGAGAGAAGTAAGAGAGACTGTATGTAACCTCCTGCAAAGGTTTGGCAATGAACAGTTTGCCTCATCCACTCCTATCTAGTTACTGTGACACTCCAGCCCATTAAATAGAATAGATTATTGATTTTGCTCTCTTCGCTAGCTCTGAGATTTTCCATCAGGGCCCCCATGCGGTAAGAAGAGTGCTGAAGAATAGCACTAGTCATTAGGTGCACTGTCACTCAATGATACAGAGAGGTTGGGGGGGGCATAAAAGGGGGATTGTCACAATAATACTAAACATGGGGGGGGGCAGGCGTTAACGACACTGAACCTGTGGGGGAGGTGGCGGGTGGTCCTGCTGGTGTTAAAATGAACTCTGAACATAGCACTCTCAGCTGGCAAAAACTGAGATGAGGGCAGGGTTGAAGCAATCGTACATGGTCTCACCTGTTTCTTATTGATCGTGCATCTTGGTGATGGCGAAGTAAATGAATAAACTGACATGAGGCAGATGGGGGTCACCGTAGATGGTGTCTGTAGAGCTCCTGCTAATTATCTTTCTGCTCATTAAAAAACAGCAAAGGAGAATGATAAGATCAGTGTATTCAACACTGGATAGTCACATATTTGTGTAGCCTAATACTTCTCAGTATAGTGTAATAATTCTCATGAATGGGATCATGAAGAATCTTTAAACTTTTGACACACAAAATTGTGCAATTCAGATGCTTTTCAGGTTAGTCAAGCCCCTAAAATTGTTTATAAAAAGGTTACAGATCATCAGTGCTGGGTTAAGCATTGTAGCGGAAAACAACCAGAACTACAACTGAAAGATGACCAATGAACAAATATTCAACTGTCTAGTATTCATTTTCACAATCCTACTGACGTGCAATGGCAGAATAGTACTGTTTTGGTTCAGAAAAAAAAGCATTGAACACAGAAAGCAAAGAAGTACTTCCAATAATCAGCATTCCAGGTTGTGCATCGAATAAGAATGTTTTATTGACGAAAAAAACATCTCTAAATTATTGACTATATGAAATGAAAACAGCATCTCTTTGCAAATCTAATCAATACACATATGATTATCAAGGCCTTGTGAAATTCTCATGCCGCAGCACTTCCGTAACAGCTCATTTCTTGACACTCCAACCCAGTACACTGAAATGCACTCTTTTATTGTTCAATAAAACATGTGCGCACTGTGCAACCCCATCCCCCCCAGGGTGTTTTTGTTTTCAAGGTGGGAAAATATTGATATCATGACATCTACGCAGAGGCTGTGTGAGAAAGCTGCACGGGTCTTCCCTAAGGTCTAGTGATTGTATCGACTGCACTTGTATTCATTTTGGGATGAAGGATGCATCATGGTACCAGGAACCAAGCATTAACCTCAGAGCATTACTCCCCTGATCTCTCTTTCCTCCACAGATGGCAGTAGAAGGCTAGGAAAGGGACTCTAGAACTCTGACAGGATTATGCACCTGCCAATGTATCCCTGAATGTTCCAGAATGGAATTCCAATCACTCTATGGAAGGTTGGGAACACTCATTGTGGTATTTTTGACTGTATTCATGGTAGGATGTTTTGATAATTTGAATTAGCATTTTATTTTATTTTTTTACTGAATTCCTTGTAGGATGTGGCTATCAGTGCTGCAGGAGGGTATACACACTGATAGGGGAACCCACTTACAAAATGGTATAAATGCAACATTTTACAGGGAAAATCTGTGAAAGAAAAAGTCAGTGAGATAATGGTTGCTCTTTCCTTATTGATATACACTTAATTTATACAGGCAATAACAGTTTAATGAAGTCAATTATTTGAACAGTTTGGAGCAATCACTGCATTTTTGCGGTTGACATAGAAACGTGGTTGCCACATAAAAACACTTGGTTCCTCTTCAGTCTTCTTATCCTTATAGTTTTTTGACCCACACAAATCCCCATCGTTCAGTACAACAATAATGGCAATGCTATGCAGAATGTCCCTCTGGTATTACGTGATATTACTTCACCCCAGTATACATTTCTTCGGTATAGTTACGGGAAGGAATGTGCATTTAAAGTAGTCGTTTAGTATAATTTACCCAACAAAGTGCACAGCCCCTGCCACCCACACTCAGGACCTTTTGTAAGAATTCACAATCAAATGCGAGGCCCTCTCTCTCTTTCTCATCTTCGCTGTCTCTCTCTCTCTCCGTCTCTCTCTCTGTAGCTCTTTCTCTGTGTCTCTCTCCCTCTCTGTCTCTCTCTCTCTCCCTCTGATTCTCCTCTCACACGTCTGTTTGAGATTGCCTCCGTACCGTTGTGCCCTGAATTCTGTTCATTAACTTTCATTTTCCCTTCCTTGGCGTCTGTGACGGCGGACTCCTCTCCCTTCACTGACTTGTCTGATAGGATTTGGTCCTCACTCCGCTGATGCAATCTGGGCAGCACGGCAGCTGCGATCCCAGCTCGTCCCCCAGTGAAATACAACATGCTCTCCCCTCAGTGCACACCGACCCGTCAGCATTCTCATGGTAACGCTGCCGTTTTCATTACAAGCATTAGATTTAGAAGAAGGGGGAAAAAAACACACGCAACAAAAACAAGGGCAATGCTCACCACATGTTGATGACACTATCTTTACCTCTTACAAGCATCTCTGTACAAGCTGTGGGTTCGTGCTTGATACACAAAATGCAGTTTTTAGATTTTTGTTTTATAAATAGCTTCTAGGGATCAGGATGGCTAACTGTGGCTTGAGGTGTGTTTGTGTGTGTGTACATGGAGTAGCTTCAGTCTTTTCAATGCAATTTTGGTTGTACCACACAAGTAAACACAGACTCAACATCAGGTGATGCAACTACTTTTTAGGACTAGTGGAGCGCTCCATACAAGGTACTGTAGTTTCTACAGATGTACTGTACTGAGGTGATAAATTGTGTTTGGCAACAATTCGCATTGCTGAAAACAGCTCCTCGTCGGTGGCACTGCCAGCTGGAATCCAACCTAAGTCATTTTCCAGGTATAAATCCCCTGGGGAAAAGCCTACAGTCCACCCAAGGCTTACAGTGGCAAAGTAACCATAGCGAGTGCTGTTGTGGCCACAACAGCTCCCAGTCTTTGCTATCAGAAAGCCAAGCACCTCCAAGGTTTTGGATTGAGGGAAGGGCTTTAGGTGATTTTGTTGTATAGTAGACAGAACTGTCTTGTCAGTCTGTTTGTATTTGTTTTTTGTTGAATGATATCTTCACAATAATATTATGCTTACTCAGAAATGGATAGAAATTACAATAAGAATTGAGATGTAGAAGTTACTTTACACTCTGCACAGCGTCTACTAAATCAAAATGTGAAAAGTAAAAACGTTTTTTTCATGACATTTACTTCCTATACATACTGTGATGTCCTGTCCTGTACATACTATGATAAATGATTATCGGCGTAGAATTTGCTTCTGTTAACCAGGTTTCCATGGGTAAAGGAACATAATGCAGTCTCAGTCAATGCAGCTGTGCCAATCCAATTCAAAACACCGGGTGTCCCTAGTTGATTAAATGTCACAACATTTGTGTCCAAATGTTGTTTATTCAAATTGGAGTAAAATGGCCGATTATTTTTTTCCAGTAGCAATTGGTGATTGTTGTTGAGCATAATAAAAGAGCATGTGTTCTAATGAAGGCCAGCCCACAGTAGTGGTGATGGGTTAGGTGGCCCCAAAGGGCAGCATCGATGCTGAGGGGAGTTGTCTAAATTCAATCCAAAATCCCGCCAAAGGCATTAAGAGTGTCTGAACCTGGTTCTCTGCAACAACATTTTTTAAAAAGGTGATCTTTTAATTAACATCTTGAAATGGAAAATGTTTGATTTGCTCTTGCATAGGGAGAGCAAATGAACAGATATGAGAGCTTATGTTTTTGAATGTCTGATCTGATTCTTATCAGTTAGCTATCCAAGGAGTTGTCTGTCAAGATGCATTGTGTCATCAATTAATTTGATGTTCAGAACCAAGCATGCATGGTTCCCAAGATAGTTTACTTATGTGCCACAGTGTGCTACAGTGTATTACATACAAGATACTTATTGGACATCTGTTCATCATCAGCATGCAGAAAAATACTGCTACACATTTCACTGTAGAATTGTTAAACCAAACTAACTAACCTTTCCTTCTTATCAGATAACAGAAGTTGTGTGGCCCAACACTTGCTGGGACCTGACAGGTTGACAAATGTCTAAAACACAACAATATGACAAACTATTGATTGTCATAAATGTTACCATCCAAATATTTGTTTAAAGAGATTTGAAAAGAGAGACTTTTCAAATCTCCCTTAAAATGCGTTGTCAGCAAATTAATGTCCCACCCATGTCTCACTTTCATAAAAAGCATAAAATCTTTAAAAAACATAATAATATTGTCTTTCTCATTTCCAGTGGCACTTGATTCAATTCAGCATGTTTTACTTCATGCCTTTATAATAAAAAAATATAACAATAAAAAAGACCCATAGATAAAGTGTTTCCTGTGACCTGTGGAATAACTGCTGAGAGGAAAACAAATGAGTCACCCTGAGCAGCAGGTTAAACTGTCTTGGGTGATAAATGCCTGCAGAAAATTAATAATAAGTAACATGAATAAGTAATTTGCACCCATGTTGATTCAGGTCAATTGTGGATTATTTCACATATTCCTCGCTTATACTGTGTATTTCCCTTACACCTCATAAACTTTCATAAAAAGCACAAAAACCTAGTTTCAGATAGCCATGGACGATGAAACACGTAATGTTTTGACCGGAATGCACCCCTATGCTCGAGTTAGGTAAAGCATATTCAGAGTCCCCTTCAAGCTTCTCTGGAGGGAACTTCTCACCCACGACCTTGGTGAGGTCACCCATGCCCGCTCTCGTTCCCTTGCACAGCAAAAGTGCTACAGTTTATATATAGTGCACAGAAAATGACTTTGAAGGCAAAGCGGAACAACAATTTACTGCCATAGTTTAATGGAAGCTCAGGAACAAACTTCAGTTCATTTGCTCTGAAAAAAGAAAGGTAATGAGTGGCTGGGAGGGAGAGTGGGGGCAGTAGGTTTGACCAGTCACAGAAGACTGTTATGTAACACTGTAAAGCAAAGCAAAAGCACTTTTCCTCATGTCATTATTGCAATTGTCTAAGGGCCTGTTTGACAATAGCCTTCTATCTACACACTTTGAATCCAAGCCTACATTTTAATTACAGTGTTCTAACAAGTACGCTTTTGTTTTTTTGTAAACAATGAACATCTGGGGAATCTGCAATAATCACTATTGTCATCATTGTGTACACAAGAAGCCAGATCTAACAAGGTTCAGTGAAAGCCAGAACAACAAGAAAAACACAAAATAAATCTACTGGAAAATACCCATAGATAATGTGACTGTTGATATAAGGATATCCCTATAGACTTGATCCCTTTAGAGATCTGCTGTAAATGAGTTCAACTCATAATAGGGCATTTTCTTATTTCCGTTCAAGTGGCCAAGCAACACGTATACAGTACACAAATCATGAGATTATATTATACGGCCTTGTATGCAAGGGTCTTTTGCTCAAGTGGTCTTTTGTTCATACTCTTGATTTAGAAAATATTTTTTTCACTTGACAAAATATATACATATATATTATACATGGCCAAGCCTTCATGTGTGAAATTAAGTATGATAGGGGCCCCCTTAACCCTTTCCATCTGCAGCCCCAGACTGTACTCCCATACGGTGTGTACAGTGTCTCTAGGCCCCACAGTAGCAGCATGCATGGAGGTTGGCTGTAGTTCCCTTTCCTCAACCCCCCCATCCCCCCTTCCCTCACCACCCCACTCCCTTCAGCTTTCCTGCTCATTGACAGTCCAGTCACATTGGAAACAATACCCAGGCAATAATTGCAATAAACAAAAAACTGTTTATCTGGTTGGAACAGCAATCCCTGTGAATATGCTCCACCATGGGAAGTGAGGGAAAATAATAAAACCTTGATATTCATACAAAGAATGAAATCAATTTAAACCGCATACATATTTTCTTTCTCTTTCTGTCTGTAAATGTTTTTTTTTTTTTTATGTTGAGACAGAAATAATCGTTTCCACACTTTGGAGTGTGTAAGCTGAAAGCTTCCGGTGTTCTTGATAATTGTAGATTTGCTCAGTTCTCTAGTTGTCTGGACTTGGGTGAGCTGCTCCGTCAATGTGTATGGAGGGAAACATTACATTAAGACTACTGTGAGGAAGGTGGAAATGTCCAAGGTCCACAGTTATGTCATCTTATCGCTTTAGGTTTTGACGAGTGTTTAAGCAGAAGTGATGTTTTCTTAAACTTTATGTTGTGGCATGCTAAGCCATTATTTGCCTTTTTAATTTTTTTTACCATCATTCAAATGAACTGATTTGAGCTCTTGCACCTGGGATGAATAACTAACAACATGTTTGCGTTCTACTGTTTTTATGTGGAACTTCAATGGCAGTGTGTCTCGACAAACACCACCCTGGTACTGTAGGTATTGTGGAGTGAAAGTGTGAGTCAGGAGAGTCCTTTACATGAGAGGCAGAATTACATTTTTTCAACGTTTATTTCTCTCTATAGTGCTGTGCAGGGCCTATTTAGCAGTGCCGGGGGGATAGTTTGAGAGTATCACGCCCATGTTGGGTCCATTAGAAAGACTTTCACATTGCTTGTTGAGGAAAGAGCTGGCTTGTCACTGCCAGTGTGTTGAATTGCCTGGCGGTTAAGGGACAAGCTTCCGTGGATGGCTTAAAAGTACACTTATCACCCCCTGGGGAGTCAGGAGGAACCCGTAAGTGGGCCGATTGCTTGGCTCTGCCTTTTTCATTTCTGTGAATGTAAAGGGCCATAAGAGGAGGAATATAAACATACAGTACTTGACATATTTTACAGTAGCATGTTCAGGTGTTTGGTGTAATTGTACAGCATTTTCAAAATAGTATTTTGTAATGATTTTATTTTGCTTTCCATTACAAAAATGTAGCTTTTTTTTTTTTTTCCTAATTATAAGTCCCATCATCCGATTAGATACAACTTTATTTATTGCTTAAAGATGCTGTAAAGCGGAATTGAAAATGAGTTTAAAGTTCATCACACCACAGATGAATGTGTTGTTAACCACCCATCCAAATTCGAATGAAAAAATTCCACAGACAAGTATGTTAAATTAGGCTCCGCCCCCTCAAATTTTTTGAATTTAGCAACAACAGCAACAACTAAATCCATTGATATCAGAACCAGATATCAGAACAGACCTACCTGCAGTCTCTGAGTGTTTTATGTGTTAATTAATTTATCTTTGCATCTTACCAGCTGAGTAACAGAATGCAACCGTCTGATCTGACATAGATAGGTCACTGTGACGTAGATAGGTTGGGTTTTTGCCCCGCCTATACAAACCTGAGCTGAAAACGGGAGACAAGCTGGTCAACGGTCTAACTCCACATTTCAGTGCGACTAAGTTTTTGAGCTTTGCACATGCTTTCAGGAACTAATTTCACACATATATAATAACACATGGAATCATGGAATTTGCTTTATAGCATCTTTAAGGAAAATTCTGATTTTTCTCATTTTAGTTTTTAAATAAAATGTCTTTAACAGAAAGCTTCTTACATTTGAGCTGAGCTATATTCAGTCATAGTTATTGAAGTACATGCAACTATTATTGCTACATATTATAATTTATCAAGGTACTATTATGCATAATCAATCCTGACTCATGTTGGCATTCGACTAGTACCTGTATTGTACAAACAATTTCTTGTGGTATTATGATTAATCCCTATTTTGCACAATTCAAGCGAATTCAGAAAAAAACACCCATCTTGGCTTGTTTTTTTCTTTTCTTTGTGTTGTTACCCCCACAAACAGTTCCAGGTTTCCCGCTGAAAATGTGTTAGTCAAGGTGGTAGGGTGAGATTTGCTGATGGACGGGGGGAGGGGGTTCTACTCCAAAAATGAAGTTCTCTAGAGAAGGGACACTGCCATTTGATTGAAAGGGAGAAAACTGGCGGAAACATGGCGAATATCGCTATAGGAAAAAAAGCTTTTTGACAACGTAGTCAAGGCGGCAGGCGTGTGTTGTTAAGGCGGCCTTAACTGCAAAGTGCTGTGGGAAACCCTGAGTTCACTAGCATTTGCCACAAGACCCAGCTGCATGAGGAAACTGGTGCCATATTGGCTGCATTTCCATTTAGTCCCTGATGATTTTTGCTCGGTGGCATCATTAGAGACCTGTCCCTTTGGCCCCTGTGGAAGGGGTTGGGGGGGGGCCCGTGTGGAAGGGGTTGGGGGGGGCCCGTGGGGAAGCTGGGCAGGTCTAGCTTCAAGCCAGGGTGAGACCACTGGTGGGGGGCCATCAGACTGGGAGACACTGATGAATGTCTGGAGACTAAAGCCTACTGGCCATCTGGCAGTCTGAGAAACTGACGAGGGAAGACCATCGATCTGTGTCATGTCTGCAAGCTTGGTGCTAGAGCAGTGGCAACTGACCAAGGAGCGTGAGGTGTCAACACTGCTCTTAGCACATGCTATAACATTAGTTGGTTGTTCAAGTGGCATTTCATGATCCGGTTTGATGATTAAGGCTGCTAAGAGGTATTGCCTAGTTTACTACAACACACTGTAGCTTCGATAAGCATTCAAGCATTTCTTGGCTACTATTATGGATCACTGACAGCTGGATACAAAATGGATACAAATCTCTAGATGGTTCGAAGCTCACTTGATTATTGATCAGATGGCCCATTGAAATGCATCGTCCGAAAATGTACTTGACTGGGTTACCTAAATGGATAATCCTAAGGGAGTGACACATGCTCCCTGTTGGATGCATCAGAGAGGCAGTCATAAGGGCTACCTGCATTTAAACATTAAATTATTTCTCATCTGGATTATGGAAGGTCAGACTAATTGTGTTCATTACTTTAAAGGGAGGCCTCCCATTCCACCTTTTCACCGCATAGGAGAATTCCACTGAAGTAAATTGATCTTACAGCAGGGATGAGTGGATGGAACGGGTGTTGCTTCTTTTTTTGTTGTTGTTGTTTTAAATCTTTAGTTCTGGAAACATTTTACATGAAATTAGCATGTTTATTCTATGAAAACTGCTGGAGCTGTTCGCTTGTGTTCCCACTTGAATATGACATGACGTACCCCAAGAAAAACTGCAAATATAAACAAATACAGGGAATCACAGGATAGAAAGGAAGACACTTGACCCTTTTAAAAACATACAGTAATCTATTGCCCTGATGGGATTTATTATTCTCCTCCAGTTATTCATTTTGACTTGGCACAGCTGTGTTCACTCTGCATTGTTATTATAATGTCAATAAGTAGGCAACACAACCCATGGAAAACAAGCACATTTACCATACACAAAAATGTCTAAATTCAAACCTAAATTTATTTTTTGGGCACGGTTAACGTTTATGCCAATTTCAGCAGCCAAGATAAAAAAAAACTTCCTTATTCATACCATGTGAATTTCTTAACCCTGCAGAAGTTTAAAAATCCCTAGGTGTCATAACTATCCATGTACCATCAATAGCGGAGAGTCATATAAAATATCACTGTGAATCCACATGCAACATCAGGTCTCAGCTGTATCGCAAGTAATGGGGAATAGTTTGCACTAAGGAACAAGCCGTTTTCCTCTTAATGGGCTGTTACTTTATGTTGCTAATGTCTTGCATCCCTACTGTTTCGATAAAGTGGCAATCTGGTAAATGGTTTGAGGCTTTCATTTTTATGATGAATACATGAGCTTGTTGATTTGCATAGATAATAATTTCCTATCGGCTATAATATTTGTTGCACAATTTAAATGAGAGTTAAATGTATTAATCTCCTCAAGACTACTTTAATAAAGCATAGGGCATAAATGTTGGGGAAAAATATAAAAACCCAGGTTCAAAGAAACATGCGTATTTGAAGGACCATAGGATTAGCAGACAGAATTACCTTAAATGACGCGAAACACTATCTTAAGTGAATATCTATACAGTACAAGGCATCAAGACATTCAGTTCTTACTTAATTATTAGAATGGGGAGAACTTTGAGGGTGACATTATTGTCGATGTCAGGTGGTCTGGTATCCAATATCTCCAAAATGGCCGCCCCTTCTGGGCTTCCCAGGCACGACACTTAGGTCCAGGAATGAATGAAAACTGTGTGACACATAGAGAACATCTAACTAGGCTAACTGATGGGCCAGAAGACAGGTGTAATGGTGCTTTAAGGTATACTGTGTCTACTGATAGCTATGAGGACAGTCGATAAGAATTGTTTGGGATCACAGATTCACCAGACATTGTTTTCAAACCAGAATCAGAATGGGCTATTCACTATGTAAGTTCACACAAACAAGGAAATTACTGTGGCAGGAAGGTGCATACAATAAACACATAGGAATCTCAAATATAAAAAGTTGAAAAAGTACAGCAGTCTAAATAATTCTAAACAATACTACACAATGTAAAATATAAAATAAGATTTAAAATAAATTACAATGAGTGCAACATCACTGTTGGACTTATAAGAGTTATAACTAAGTGTTTATGACAGTGGGAGTCCTTAGCCTTGTTAATTAGACACACCCTATTGATGAGACACACTTTATTTACTTCACACGCCACAGTATAACATTACCACTGACCAGATACATCTGCATGGTTTAACCCTTCATCACATGCATACTTCCAGAAGGATAATGTTCCATGTCTCTAAGCATGTACAGTATTGTCTCAGATCGGCTCCAGGAACATGACACCGAATTCAGTGGACCAACTGTCACTTTCAACTGCCAACCAGTGACACTTGAGTGGCAGCCGTATTCCCCAGACCACAACCCAGTAAAGCAGCTTTGGGATAAGGTGGAATGAGCTTTGTGCACAATGAATGTACCAACATCCAATCTGCAGCAACTACGTAATGCCATCATGTCAGTATAGACTAAAGTCCCCATGGACATTTTCTGACATATTGGAATATCTTTTGCCCCCTCAAATTCAGGCAGATCTGGAGGCAAAAGGGGGGTGTTCGATAGGTGTCCTAAACAATGGTCCTGTGAATGCAAATACAAAACATTAAAATAATGCTAAATCTGATTGAGATTCTTTTGTCCGATCTGAACAGTAACAAACATAGCTATACTGTAGGAGGACATTCAAAACATGCTGCACTCTGTTGCCCTTGGAGGCAAAGGCCTGCTAAAAGTAGCAGCAAAGCACTTTTCTTTCTTTTAAGAGTGATTACATACGAGGATTAGAGGACAAATTCCAGGAAAAGCATTAGCAATTAGAACTCCAGTGGCCGACGAGGTATGTAATTATAGGCTATGTGTGTGATTAGGGAAAGAGGTTCAATAAATTACATTAACATACTTTTAAAATCACAGAGGAGAGTCTGCAAGGGCCCTAAAAGAGGCGGAAGATAGAATGCACGTATTGATTTTATTTCCTCTCGATGGAAATTTATTTGGTGGCTGCTGAGGAATGAGGAGCCATTGGAGTGCTCAGTTTCTCCATACAAATAGCGTAACTACATTGCAAACGAGAGCTTTGTAGAAAACGGTGCTGGACTTTAAATGACATTGTGTTGACAGAACAGAAAGCACATTGGAAATACTTTTAAACTATTCAATGTTACAGTCTGAAAATGATAGAAAACAGAGAATGTGTTTCTGGCATTATTGTTTTTAATTTCAATAGAATGAATGAAGTGCATTCTGTTTTTTTCTAGCTTTACTGCCAATAATTTACTTTAGGAATCCAAGTGTTCCTCTTTAATGAGCCATTAGGTTTGCTAAAGCGCTAAACACTTGCAAACTGCCGAGAAGTCTACACTAATTGATGGGACAGGCCACGAGAGCCGGTTGATTTTGAAGGGCGATTAAGTAAAGTTCCCTTCAAGTCAAGGCTCTACTCTTAGTGTGCAGGGACTAATCCCTCAGCTCCTTCATGTCAAGGAGGGAGAAAGTATGTATTTGTGTGTGTGGTTGTTGGTCTGTCGTAGAGCTGGATGCCTGGCAACGTCTGAAACGCAGCTTCTAGCTTTAATCGACTTTTCTGATGGGGAGGATTTTCCCGTCCGCAGACACTTACCTCCAAATCCGCTCAGAAGCTTGCTGGCAGAGAAGGGACCCCCGTCTTCATGGTCAGATGGCACCTTTCAACCCGTCTGCTGATAGGCTGGCATAGGGAAGCAGCTCAGGTCTGGGGGCAGGCTCTGGCAACACCAGCACGGCAGTCTTTCTACGGTGGAGGAACCTAATTGCACATGGCATCTCCAAACTCTACAGAACTGGCGTACGTCCACTCCTTTCCCCTGAGCGGGTTTACAGGAGTGCTCCACTCGTATGCAAATCACACTGGAGAGACCAATCAAAGGCTTTCCTTCTCTCTTTCTCCCTCTTTCTTCCTGCAAAAAGATTCATGAAACTTTGCCTGAAGTTTAATTTTTTTAAAGCTCCTTTTGTTCCTTGCCATCTTGCAGATTGTTTGTTAAAGACTCTGAAAAACTTCAAGATCAAGACATGTACTGTACATATACAGTAGGCCATATTATAAAAGTAATCTTTAAACTTGCGATACCACCTCAAATAGCTTCTGTAATCGGTGATATGTTTGTATTCATTATATGTTGTGATCTATGCTGTAGAAACAAAGATAACAAAACACTTTTTGTGAGGAGTTAGGTCATTTGATTTACTTGCCCTAACCCTACCCTACTATTTTATCAGACGTTAACCCAGAGTACCAACTTTACAAGTCACATTTTAACAGGTTTCTGAAGGTCTTGGTGCTAGTGAAATTTGTCTGTTGAAAGTTTCCTATGACAGGATAATAAAGTTATTTTCATTGCCCTTGTCACTTTTGAGTGTGTGTGACAGCCAAGCATTTTCATTCTTCACTCTCATCACCTTCTGTGGTCCATCTTCTCGCTGTCTGCCAACGGACATGGACGCCGTCGTTAACTGCTTGGAATAGCCGTTTAAGTGGAGTGTCAGTGCCCATCGCAGATTGGGTGCCATTCTTCAAGCTGGGAAGCACACAGGACATGACATCATTAGGAGGATGGGATCCTCAAGGTGATGTAGGAAGTCTCTGTGATAGTCCTCCATACGATCAATCCTGCATATGGCACCACTTACGTCCTAACAGCCACATAATCTATTTTTAATATTTGCCAGATAAGTGCACTCACAGTGAGTTTAAAAGGAAGGGCATTATTAAGGCTCTTTAATCAAACCAAAGCCCTTGGATGCCATTAAAGCCTTGCAAAAAAAAGTGTGGTCTGTTGTTTCAGGACAAAACAATAATATAAAACAATTTAAATTAGAGCTGGACATTAATAAGGATGTTGCGTTGAAAAAATCAACATTGAAAGCGATATGGTCACCTACGGTCAATTGAAGATTGCCATTTCAATGTCACCACATCAAGGTCAGGAAGGTAGTCTTGCTTTTAATAACTTAATCAGGTTAGCTATTACTGAAATAATGTACTTCAAAAGAGTTTAAGTGAATTACCTTGAGCTAGCTTTCAAATGAATGAATTACAGAGAATATAGAAGTCTTCTGTGTGGGCATGGACTAACTACTGGGGTTCAATGGACCCAGAAGCAAAATGGAAACATCTACTCAGTTAAACATCATTACAGACTTATTCTGTTTAAAAGCTGGGCATGTGGTTTGATATTAGGCCTACTTAGTGAAGCAGTGCCTTCTCAGTGTTGGAATAAATTAAGGAAAAACAATTGTGACCACACACAGTGAAATGAATTCAGAATGAAGTTCCTAAAGGTACTCAATGTTTCAGAAGCAAAGAGCAAACCATTAAAGACGTCCTTGGATGACTCGACAACATCAAAACAATCTTTTATGGATCAAACTGTATAAATTCAAGTCAAGTAAAAAAAAAAAGATCACAAGGGGAACTGTAAGCAAAAATTCTTGCCAGTGCCCCACCAAATAATCACAGTCACAAATGTCTTCTTCACATTGCTCTGCACCGCAATGAAACGAATATGCAGGACCATGACTTTCTTCTCTCGCTCTAATCAACGCTACCGACTGAGTGCAGGTGGCACCATTATTAACGAACCCAGACGAGCGCCTAATGATTGATGAGAAGCACATCCTAATCAATGCGGGTTGCATGATAAGTGTTTACTGTGCAGATTATAGCATCAGTGGTACTAGCAGAGAGGCACCCCTTGTCGTTTGGATATAATCGGCACCTTGCTGTACAACCAGATGTCTCTGGCAACGTGAGAACAGATCGGGCTACAGGCATCATAGCCTTTCATTCACTAAAGAATTAATTTTCTATTCAAAAGGAATATGGCACTTAAAGTCCAAGGGCAAATGCAGCATTCTAGTGATGTTGAACCCAACAATGAGGTTTTCAAGTGTTTAACCTATTCAGTTGGCACAACATCTATGGAGAAGTAGCTTCTCTCTCTTTTGTATTTGTATGGACAAGTGTATAAGACTACATGCACTTTATAGTAGCTATGCCTGGATGTACTTTACGTAAATATCCTTTATCATGATGCATTTGCTTCCTGTGTGGTTTTGTCTTAAGAGAGCTAAATTATGACCTTATGCCTTTCTGGCTTGGACGTTCTATGCCAATCAAAGAGCCAGCATTGCAAAACACTAGAGAGACACTATACAGACAGATTGGTAACCTAGGGCTAAATCAGCCACCGAAGCGTGGACTCATTGTAGACGGGAAGTACGTGGCGTTTGCTCGTGCCCGTCAGTTTAGAGCACAACCAGCTCATCGGGTAATCAGGACACCAATAAGAGGGCCAGGTTGAAGCAGAGAAAGGGGAGCGTAAGATGAGGGGAATGTGATCGTGGGAGGTGAGTGCCGAAGTTTGGCAAAGTGAAACTCTTTTGAAATCGCCAACTGTGCTGTGCCTGTTCTTGTAGGCCGACACCTTGTCAGCACTGAGGAGAGAAGGCCCTGTGTGATGGCCTCCCCCTCAAGAACAGACCTTGTTTTTTGGGAGGGGGGGTGGAGTTTATGGATGACCGCCTAGAATGAAAAGGGCCAGAGCTCTGTTTGTCGCTGTTGGAAATGCTGAGTCCTGCTGGCTTTGCAGGAGAGGTACGTTTTGGAGTAAAACCATGCCAGTCACTTCTGTGGGAGGTGCAAAGAGAAGGAGCTTCATGGTTTCCATGAAGACGAGCTGGTATTGAGCTTCTTTTCTTTTTGAGCAAGAACTCTGACATCCACAGCCTCACTGATGCCACCAAGTCAACAAGACTTTGTTCTACCTTCTAAAGGTACATGGGTTAGCTAGATTGTATTCTTTCGAGTAATTATTTTATGATGGAAAACAAACCAAGAACATTGTGAAACTATGCTTGCGGTTTCAATGATTTGTCAACAATCCTTAGATGGCAGTATTCAACCATGGAAAAAGACTGTTTTGAGAGTGAGAGCTCTTATAAAAGTCAAATTAAAAGCATTTCTCTGCCTCTGAACCCTTCACCCCGATATGAATGCACCGCTCAAGATATAAGATCCCTAATACATTAAAAGTCCACAGGCAGTTAACATGAGGATATTTACAATGGATGGGATGAGAAAAAATTATTGCTAATGGAGAGAGTGGAGAATGTATTTAAATGTTCATTCACACTAATAGCTCATCATAATGAAACATCCCTCTGTTCATTCGCATTTCCAGACCATAGTGTGAGGTATGAAATGTTAATGGTGTTTTTTTTAGCCAGCTGTAAAAATCCAATTCAATATTGTTTGTTGGTTTCAATTTTTCTAGTAACAGAAAGTGTTTAGATTTTCTCAACAACACACCGCACACTCACACCGCACAGTGCTACCTATAAATCTTTTACAGAAAGACCCTAACAGAAATCCCAACAAATCCAAGTGGAGAAAACCCTGAAAGACTGCTATTAATCCCCCAAATATAGTTTTAGGAAGTATGAATGACTGTACCGAACGAGCAGTAACCACATATGACATGATCTAACACTTCATGCAAGGCTGGTTGAATACTTTGGCCCAATGACTGTCAGCTTGAGATGAAATGTACTTTATGTTTTTTGATGCTTTTCCTTGAATGAATGTACAGGTGTACCAATACAGAGCTGAGAGAAGCTGCTCATAAATGTGTGAGTGTGTGAGTGTGTGTGTGTGTGTGTGAGTGAGTGAGTGTGTGTGTGTGTGTGTGTGTGTGAGTGAGTGTTCCCTTTCTGCTTGACTCCATCCAGTCGAGGGCTCCAACCCGCCAGGGGAGAGCCTGAAGATGCCCCACACCGATTCAGCCTCCTGAGATGACCCTGTCCCATTCCAGCTCTTCCGGGTCACAGCATTCTCATCAGGCTCTGCTCGGATCAAAACCAACAGATTAATGACCCCTCCTGACAGTAGAAAGAAAGTGAAAGAATATATAGATAAAAGAAAGTGTCAATATATAGTGCATTATTGATGTTAAGCTGATACAGTACTGAGGGTTAGTGGTAGGGTATGAGGGTAGAGTCTTCCTCAGGAATGATTGTCCCAATGCCATCGCACGGAAGTAGCCAGCCTGCTACATTGTCCTTTAATGACATCACTAGACTTGGGTATCAGACATAACAATGGCATAGATTTCATCATCTGTGGGACAAACATCAGTCATACAGCCCTAAATAAAATAATAAAACAGAACTGATCCAATGTCACACCAGCAACCATAAATAGTGTTACCAATCTGAGAACACCACTGGGGAGGCAACATCTTTAGTTCTGACAGTTGGCCAGTGATAGTCATTGTCATGTCTATTACCTTGATCTCATAATGGCCTTTAATTCATCAATTCATATCAAAGTGTAGTTATTAAATGCATAGTATACAGACAAGGTATAGTGCAGTGAGGTCAATACACCAGTCAGACAGAACAAACTGTAACCTACCAAACTCAGCCTACATGTTCTGGGACGCGATTTCTCTGAGTCAAGCAGTTAACATGAATAACTTACTTCACTTGATGCAGCAACTCAAAACATTTTGGTCTGATTGTAATAGCTTCAGAGTTCTGGCAGAAGGGAAAGTAGAGTCAAAATAATTGGATTACAACATCAAGCATGGCACGGCGTTCACAGTGCTCTTTCCTTTATTTATGGGCTTCCTCTGTGTGCTCCAGTCAGGCCCCTCTGTGGCACAGTTGGCAGACAGTTGGAGAAATTGGACCAAATGCGTTCCAATGTCAATATTTCATTGATGTCGAGCAGTTATAGGGGTTATTAGTACAGTGCACTGATGTAACTTACATTAGCTCCTTATTTTTTATTAATTTTTTTACACCTTGACTCAACTTCCTGACCTCATATTTTAACAGCACCATTTTATTCTAGTTTAGGGCTCCAGTTATGCCAAATATTGGCAGACAAACAGCTCTCAACTCATTGCCACAAAACTGTCGAATCAAATGCATCTAGTAGGCATGCAGTAAAAAATGTTGGGGCTAATGTAGGTAAGCTTATGAGTGAAAATATCAGAGTTACTGTAGGGTTAGGGCTAGAAATTCAGAATAAGTATTAGAAAAGGCAAACAAAATGGAAAGATCTGTCCCCCGTCCCCCCCCAAAGAAATGGGACCACGGAAGTTAAAACAATAAAACAAGTTGCGGTCCATCTTCTTCGCTTCCAGTCTCTTTTAAAAGTTTGCTTGTTTACTGTGACTGCTGCAAGGGGTTAGTATCGAACTAACCACGAACTAAACACCAACCTCCTTCATTTTCAGTCTTCCTATTTGGACGTTTACCGAAAAATAAATAAAAAAAACATAATTTTTCTTTGGAATCTTTTAACAATCATTGTATTTCAATGTTTTTCACAGCAAAACCACTCCACGATCGGAATGAACAAACCCGTTGACTTTTCATGTAAGCAATATATTTCTGCAATATCTGCATTCTTTGCAAAGGAATAAGGACTCAGTTTCTCAGTTTGATTTGATGTTGTGCTCTTAACTCTTTGTTAATATCCACATGTACCGTAAATTCTTTACTCTGTGGGGGATAAAGACAAATGTAATCTGTCTGTCCATTGATGTTCCTATCTAATTTAAAATGTCCAATAAATCATGCAACATCACCCTTGGCTTGTTCCAATCCACTTTAATGGGGACCCTCTCACAGAGCCCAATTAAAAGAACCCACATGGCACAGATAAGGAGTTTGATATGTGAATTATTTAACAAGGTGCATAAATATGAATTACTATTATTTAACAAGGTGTAGAAAACTAAGTTATGAGAATATTTTGGTCCTGTATGCTTTTGATGGGCTAAATTATACTATGTATTTTACGTAGCCACTTAACAAAGTCTAGCGTGAGAAAATATATTCAATGTGCAAGCGTGCAGGTTTCAGTAAGTTCTGTCTTGTTTAGTGGTGAGGAGGAGGTACTGATGTACCTACTTTTTTGTGACGGTAAATAAAAGCAACAATAATATATTAGATATAAAATAAACACAGAAAACATCATCACACATTGTTAGAGTGGCAGGGCCCATATTCACTGATGAGCAGTACACTGAACCCAACTTATTCACTTACATGTTAACACTTGCGATGAAATACTTCAAAATGTTTGATGAATGTATTTTCTGCTGATAATAGTTTATGACGTACTACTTACTTTAAACTTGTACAGTCGCATCACTTAAAATCATATGAACAAAGATGGACATTATATTAGTAATGTTAATTCCTACCATTCCATTACAATACCATCTTTTTAAGAAGTGGCAGAAGAGCATTAGTTACATATTAAAACCATGATACACAAATTATTCCTAAAAACTATTGTAAACATTGATTGGATTTCATTATTTTCCCCAGAGGAGCTGTCCACAGTAATCATGTTTTTCATCGACTCATTCACGGATCATAAAGTTCTATTATGAACAGCGGCATTTTGCTTGTTAAATGTCAAGGGATAAGACTTTCATTAGTCAAAGCACATATTTAATTAACTTAAAGAATAGAAGTGGGTCCTGTGCGATATAATTAAACAAGTTATCCTGGCATATCCATTTCAATGGCTGTTAGGATCATAGTGAGTAACTTGAAGTGAGTCCAAAACTAATTTGCTGATGTTCATGTCACCTGACTCGGTAAGATTCCCATAGCAGGATAATAATAAAAACAATTTCTATTTCACTGGTTTTGGCATCACTAAGTATTTTCTGTATATTGATCCAAAATTTACTATAAAATATATATGATGACCAGTTAATGCCAAAAGAACAAATCTACACGAATGAAAACATAAAGAATTAATGTAAAGACATTCTGTCAGGATGTTATAGTCCAATCAGCCTCAGTATAGGTTCACCATTGATGAAAACACGATGGTTCTGTATGACCTTGCTTCTTTTTATAGCACAGAAACCATAAACCTGACATTCACTAAAAAACAACATCCTGCTTGCACTTCCATCAATCCTCACCTTCCTGAAAGTCACCAAACAGGCAGAGCTGTCAGATAACTACAGTACACAGACAACCGGATGTCAGTACAAGCGATACGATGGAAGAACTTGATTTTGTAATCCTTGGTATTGTCGATGTGGACAGAGAACTCCAAGGTCACCAGCATGGCAGCATAAGGTCATCAGCACCATGCCAGCCTGCCTGCCTGCTGCTTCTCATGCCCAACCTTGTCAAAGTCATAGGCTGGGCCTGCTAATGCGCCTCACCCCTTTATGAGCGTCACTATAGATGGGCTCACTTTTGGCATGTACGGAGGGGAATAGCCAATAGCATTATTGATGGAGCTAGGGCTCATAATTGCCTCTGCTTGACTCTCAAGTTCGACACCAACTTGGCCATTTCACTAACTCACTCTCTTACTCTCACTTTCTTCCTTTTGTTACCAGAATATAAGGATATCCCCATCCGGTGGAACAGCTGGCTTGGTTCCAGGTGCATCAAAATATTGTCAGGACCACTCTTGGTCCTCCCCCCTGCCCCCTATCCCCTCTCCAAATTAACCTTTAAATTAAAAGATGGAGCACTACTCTCTCCTCTGTCTCTCCCTTCACTGGTCCTCTGGGTGCATTAATAAAATCTTAATTTCCTCATTAGCCCTGTCAATTCAAGCAGGGACTAATAGGCACTACTCTGGCGCATTGGGGGCCCACATTCAAGCTCTCACATTCAAAACCGTTCAGCTCAACAATTAGCCTCCTTTGAGCCTTTGGGGCTTGGGGTCTTGTTGCAAGGATCAACTCAGCTATTCACCTACATATTAAGGAGAGGAGAAGAGCATGGTATTTGTAGTCCAAAGCCTTGGATGAGAACTACATAATACTTTAACTAAATACAGCAGATTTTTATATTTATTCATTTAGCAGACGCTTTTATCCAAAGCGACTTCCAATTTGTAGGTTTGTATAGTCAACAAACCTTCCCCTTTTACTTTTATGCTTGTGAAGAATGTCTCACAAGTTATAGTAGGACTCAGGAGCCCTACTTCCCTTTCCTGGAAGGAAAGTGGAGAAACCTAGTGATCCCGATCGAGTCTCACCTTGAAGCCATCTCACATTAAGCCCTCACCTCTAGAATCTCTGAAAGGGTTCTGACAACTCTGCCTCTCAGCCCTGGCCCAGTTAGCAGCCTGTCTGAATGCCGCTGGACTATAAAATCATTAGTGGCTGAAATGGGGTGAAAACCACCCGAGCCAGGCCTGCTTGACCTCCTCAGCCAATTTGACGCACAGTGGCCATCCAGGTGGCTGCTGGGAGGTGAGATAATTCCAGCCAATTAATTACCTGGCCTTGTAGGCGACGCCAAGGACAGTGTTAGTGTCAGCATGCGTGTTTTACCTGAAGCTGATGCACCGTAGATGGCTCAGACTCCTGATTGTTGAACAGCAATCATTTGAGCCAACTTCCACATTTCTTATACATAATTATCTGTACTTTCTTTATTTCCTTGTACAGGTGGTACAGAATTCCATTTACTGTGTGGGGAAATGACAGCCTGTACATAGACTAGAGTGTATGCCAGTGGGAGTCTATGCAAGTGTTCCTACTTGTGTGTGTCCCCGACATGTGCACTAACATTAACCTTGCCCACAGTTTTCACTGGCAACGGCCGCCATTAGCCCAAGGCAGTATTCTCACCCCCCCCCCAAAACCATTCTCACAGGTCACATGGTGACATACTGTGAATTACAGTATGTGAAATAAGAGTGGGCAGAACTACTGAACAAAAATATAATGGTAATTTGCACTGTTGCACATTCTGGCTAAACTTGTAGTTTGGGCTGGGTACAATGAATTTGTAATGGTGTGTCTGCCTTAACTGCTGTAAAAAAAAACATTTCCTCTCAGTAAAACAATACAATCTGTAATATGTTTTCTGTTCCCATAGGATTTCAGCAATGGAGGCAGAAGTTAACCTTTTAACCTTAAGAACCTGCTGGGTGATTTGTAATGGCTGTAATTAATTCCCTAATTGACCTAACTACAATTCCAGGAATCTGTATATATGTCAGGTGTATGGCTCAGGCCCCCAAGGACGTTCAGTGTTTACTGTCTATAGCGAATAAATCTAAACGCAAAACATAAATATTTGAATGGGTTTGCTGCCTTGTGATCATTGAAAACAGGACCTTAAACTATTGTAGTTACTGCATGCAGAACGGCCTTCACACGAAGCAAACCTGCACAGAACATTTAGTCTAACACAGATTCAAGGACAGGTTTCCTGTATGAGGAAGCTATCAAGAAATGAACGTTTATGGTAAATGGACTGCATTTATACAGCGCGTTTTCTACCTTAGCGGCACTCAAAGCGCTTCACATTTTGCCTCTCATTCACCCATTCATACTCACACTCACACATACTGACGGCAGCAGAGCTCCCGTGCAAGGCGCCGGCCTGCCCATCGGGAGCAACCTGGGGTTCAGAGTCTTGCTCAAGGATACTTCGGCACATGACCTGGGAGGAGTTGGGGATCGAACCGCCAACCTTGAGATTAACAGATGACCCCCTGAACCCCCTGAGCCACAGCCGCCCCAAAGTGCGGATGGAGTCAGGGATCGAACCGCCAACTTGCGATTAACAGACGACCCCCTCAACCCCCTGAGCCACAGCCGCCCCAACCTGTGGATTAGCTTTATATCCATCACCGCAGTGATGGATATAAATAAACTACTGAGCTATATAGTTTGGCTTTTGCAGGTAATGTTAGCTAGATAGCTACCCACATGACTGATGGGCTGTATAGCCAGCTAACTGTAGTGGAGGCAAATTTACAAGATCATTCAGCTAATTGTTATTTTATTAGAAATAGCAAAACGTTCAAGAGAAAGCACATTATGTCTATTTAATCAGAAGATCTAGCAACCGTTCAGAGGCATTACACGCAGAAATAATAACTGTCAATTTTCCACTGGATATCTAAGATGACAGTTAACGTTAGGAGTGGGGTGCTGGATACCAGTGATGTTCAAAGCTGGCACAGGCAGGGGTAGATGGATTTGGAGGGAGGGTGGGATGGGAGGTGGGTGGGTAGAGTACTGGGCGGGGGTTCTTTGTGGAAGGGGGTGTTCAGGGACAGTATGGTTCTTTGTTGGAGGGCGTTCTCACAGTCTCAGCTCAGCAGGACTTCCCAGTCTGCCATAGTCAACATCCGCCTTCAAAGTTGAAAGTTTTCACAAGAAACATCAAAGGTTTTTCTGAGTACTGTCAAGATGAATTTATTTTTGTTTCTTCACTAACTCTTAACTATGATGTTAAGTTATGAGCTCCATTGTGATAACTGTTCCCATTTATGATCACTAAAATAAAAACAAAACTAAAAAACAAAACTTTTGGACACTCAAGTGTGTGTGTGTCTTTGCCTGCATCTCTGTTAACCTGACAGTTTGAAAAGGATGTTTCCACTACACAGTTCTGTTTATGTGAAGCACAGCAACACCTTTTGGAGGCACTGTAGTGCCTTTTTTCCCCCCACCACTCTCTCCATCTTTCAAAGTTGTGATAAGATGTGACAGTCTATCAAACCTTACTGAGGTTTTTCAAACCATCCGCACGTCTAAGTTATCTCGCCGGCATTTCGGTGGCGATATAACAGAATCAATTATGAGTACACAGATACGTGAAAGGTTTAGTTGGCAAAAGATGCTTCTTGACAGCTATGATGATATGATGGCAGTAAATAAGCAGCATACATTTTCCAACGCTAAAAATACTATCCCCTTGAGCAAACGGCTGCATGTTAAGATAAAGAGAGGAGAACTGCTCGTACAAGCCAGAGAATGTTAAATTAGACCCAGAAAAAGAACAGCCATAATCATAATAAGGATTTCAGTGACATATGAACTTGAAGCATTATCTTGCTTCTAGTAGGCTCTCTCAAATATACGGAATAGTGAGACTTGTTATGAAATGCAACACAGAATCTTTGATTTAGTGTCTTATGGTAAGAGATGCTACAAGTGACAAAAAAAATTAGCATTAACTGTGGTAATTTGGAATATAATTTTGTATTTGACATTTATATTTATCTCCTAATCAAAATCACAATGAGTACAACAAATACAAAACATGTTTATCGTTAAATTTAGTCGTTCTCTTTAAAACTAGGAGAGGCAGATAAGAGAGCTTAGAAGATCTCCAAATGGAACCATGTGATCGTTGGATTCCATATATAGAAAGCCTCCAAAGCTTTTCAGTAGCTATTGATATTTGGTTTAGTTGCTCTATAGACACTTGAAAGATGAAGGATTCCCAGAAGCAATGTATTATCTCGCAATGTGTTCAAATGGCATTGTGAATTAAGGTGACACAATTCTGACTGCACAATGCCTTTGATGATCTCAGAGAGAATGCTATGCTTGAGGAGAGCTTGAGAGTATGTTTTTCCTTATGTCCTTAACCTCTGTGTCATGCCTTGACCCCCTGATATTGTCTGCTTTCCCAGGTGCACTCTTTATGTAAACTAATTCTATTCTAATGTCTAATTGAACAATAATAAGATAGCGATCCACGCGCCCTATGTCCAAGATGTAAACACTAACCCCAACCAGTATGACCTCAATACCATTTCTCCATATTGCTCATATTTTTCAAATGTTCTTGTGTGGACTTTTTTCTGATGCCGCAATATATCAACAGTGCATTTCTTCAAGACTGCACACATTTGTTGGAAATGTAGCCAAACCCTGTTTTGCTTGCCCATAGCTCTCCCAGGCATTGTAGATGGTCGTACGGTCTTCTTTTGACTGTAATAGTTTCTTCTTTTCTTAGTCTGTGTGCTGGATATTTCCCTTTAGAAGAACTAGGCAATAACAGCAGAATGTGTTTGCCCTTTGGGCTGATACTGAGATCAATAGACAATTCTCCTTCTCCTGCCTCTAGTGCATGGGACAGGGGCGCTCCCTCATGCCACGATCACTTCCTCTTCCAGGTGCGTATGTAATGCTACTAGTGACAAATGGGAAAAGACACACATTAGCCTTTCTCCATACTTCACGTAGCTCCCTCCCTGCCAAGAAATGGATTCACCTCCACGCAATCATTGGCTTCTATTAGGCCGGGGATGGAATCGATAGTTTTCTAAATGTAGTAGAATCGTTCATCATAATAGGCCCTGTACTCATCCCCTCCCCCCCTCCTTTTCTTCGTTCTCTACTCTATACCAATGCCATCAGATTGGAGAATATTCAGAACAATTGAGTATCTATTTGCCAAGTGGCTCAAGGGGGGGGGGGGGCACTTGATAGAGGTGAGATGATGGCGTATCAGCTTCACTGATATGGGCCGAATCCCAATACTTCCCCTTACCCCTTCCCCTTACCCCTTCCCCTTAGTTTTGTGCGTTCCCATGAGAGCTAGTGGTGTCCAAATACTCTTTTGGAGCTAGGGGAAGGGCTAAGACTAAGGGCTATACACCCCTTAAAACCAAGTGAGATCGGGAGCTTACTTGAAACCTAGGGCTATGTGAAAACTGCGCGACCGGCAACAATGGCGACCAAATAATCCAGAGAGTCCGACAGATGTTATATTATCGGCTTAATTAATTGATAAAAAATTTATGACAGTCTTGTTTTGTGTTATATACAGTCATGAACATATATATTTGCTACCATTTTCCTAATTGAAACGTTTCTAAAAATTGCTAGTTTGGTACGTTAATGTTACAGTTCTGAATTGCACAACAGTCCCGCATTTCTTTGCCTAGCATGTCTACAGTTCTAAGTAAACTCCATCAGCAGCGAATTTCGTTTAATATCAATGCATAACGCTACTTGCTTTGGAGATATCGATACGTGTTAGATGACGTACCTGTAACCAAGTGGCGTCCCATTTCCTAGGGCTATGTAGCCCTTACCCCTTACTTTCGAGGGCCAAGGGGAAGGGGTAAGTTAAGGGGAAGGGGTAAGGGGAAGGGGTAAGGGGGAGAATTGGGATTCGGCCATGGTCCTCCTAGCATTGCGACACCTGACCACGGTGCAGATTCAAAGATTTCTGTGAACAAGATGTTTTGGTGGCAAATCCTAACTGACATAAATTAATCTTCCCTGAACATAGAAACATTGTAATACACATTAAAACACAATATGTCTTTATGAAAGGTGTTTGGAAGAGATAAGTTATTAGCTTTGTAGTACAAAAGTATCAAGTCTAAGAAAGTGTTTTCATGGATTTGCACAAATCATCAAACATAAAGAAACCTTAATTTTTTTGTGCAGCTGTTATTTTTGTTGCAGAAGTCTGAGAAGAAAGCACTGGCAAAATATTTTGGTTCATTATTATAGCTTAATAATGTGTCTATTATGATAATTAATTGATTTTCAAAGCTGCAGTTGTCTTCCTACTTTTAGTTGTGTAATGCCTTCTATGCTGTTTCTTTCATCATGTTGTTTTGAAACATTGTTGAGTTTATTCTTTCTAGATACTGTATTTCCCTTCCAATACTATATTGAATATTAGATCTAGTAAAATCGAATAAAAATATCTGACTGGTCTGAAAGCATGTGAGTTAGGGTGACGAAAATGTCAGTTCAGCCTTTCAACTGTTATTCTGCCTGTGTATTGGAAGGCCACCCAAAGACATGATTAATTGAGGCAATGAAGCTCATTATGGAGATTAAGTAGCAGTTACGGGAACATTATTGATTGTTGTCCCTTAAATAACCTTAAAGTTACTTGTTTGTCTATGTTGTGTGTTTTGTGGTCACGACTGAGGGTGAAAATGTAAAGATGCAATCCCATTTTAAAACGTATTACGTATTAGGATCATGTGGACAGCTCTTTGACCACACTTACTCTATACCAGGGTTTCCCGCAGCACTTTGCAGCTAAGGCGGCCGCCTTAACTACGTCGTCAAACGTCATCGTCGCCAACCCCCCGGTCTGACGGCAAACCCCACCCTACCACCTTAACTAACACATTTTCTGCTGAAAACTCTCTATACTGATTGTACTCACAAAGGTGATGTTGACCCCAAAGCCATGTGTATGATAATGTGCCTTTCCTATATCTCTCTTCTATTGTAAGAGACAGTGTCTTATCTTCATTCCATCCCTCATCCACCAACTTCTGTTTCACAAATTCCCTCTTGAAATCTTCTTTTATTTTTTGAATATCCTTCCTAGCACGTGTAACTACCTGCCTTTATGGAATCACCAGGAACTTCTTACTTCTTCATTAATCTGATGGCTTTATATACAGGTAATGGTAATAAGGAAAATGTCAGCTATTTCAAAATATTTTTTGCTTAGAACTTTCACCTTATGTTTGTCAAGGTCATAGTGTACCCTCATATTAATAGAAAAAAACACATTTAAAGGTAGCTGTGTGAAAGTAAAGTATGTAACAGAACACTGCTACTTACAAAAACAGGCTTAAATTCACAGGAAACCTCCTGAGTATTGTGCCACAAGCTGCTAGCCTGTCGCTGTTCATTTGTCAAACAAGGGGAAAGTCCGGCCAAGGACAAGCGCAGGTAATCAAAGCTGCTGTGTTTTAAGTGAAATGCCACATCCAAAACCAACAAAGACTGAATCATTTGTGAAACTACACTTATGATATGAATGGCATTGGGTTTAGTTTATATAATTTGTATTATTACATTGCAGAAGTAATGACCTTGTGTCCTTATCCAACATTTCAGCCCGATTCCGAAAAATCTTTGCAGAGAAGAGTTCCTTTTTTTTATACTGCCAATGGTAAATAAAATAAAAAAATACCGATGTTTCCAAGTGTGGCGCATATCTGGACAGAACATCAGGGGCAATCAGTTCAGGTCGAGCTCCGACACTTCCCATCAGCACCACGGGATGACACCCGAGTCGGGCCAGAGGATCAGCACCTGCTCCAACCACAGGGGTGACGAGTGTCAACCTGTCACTCAGCCTCCAATCTGCCAGCCTCGCTGCACTACTGCCTTCCCATTGGACAGCCCTTACACACTGCAGCGCTGTGGAAAGACAGAAAAGAAAAACTCATTTGGAATGATGGCGTCAAGTCTGCCGTTTGCATGGCCGTCACGTCCTTGAATAAAGAGCCTGTTCTTAGCATGCTAATAATACTGGGTGCTGTGTGTCGTGCTCGGCTAAGGCATGGGGGCGTTCTGAGCATGTCAGAGTGATAAGAGAATAGCGGGGTGCATGTTCACATGCCTTATCGGGCCTTGCCAGGAGAGTGTTTTTGCCTGCCGTTTACATTGCTACAACCTCTAAGCTTCTGCTGCAGTAAATACATACTATACCAGGGAGGTAATGGAGGACAGAAGGAGCTTTCAGAACAAATCATGTATTTAAACGTATATCATTTAATTGTATTTGTTTGCTCATCAGAAGGTTTGTTAATTACAGGAATGTATTGTTTCATGTTTCATGCAACCTCAACACCATGAGGTTGTGAGCTGATTGTGTGTAATCCATGCAGTGCCTACACATGTGTAAACACATATATATAGCAATGCAGGAATTATACTTAATTAAAATCGACTTCAGAGATTCCTTTAACACACTACTCATACACCACACTGCAGTATGAGTGCAGTTGTAATAAGTCATTTGACCCTTTATCTTAATAACAGCTCCATAACTGAACTAGGACCTTTACAAAAAAAACTAAACAAGAACACATGGCTCATGAATGATTCAAGGTCAAAAGGTTGAACCTTGTTTGGGATCAAATTCAGGCACTTCACTGTTGCTAAACCTCAAGGGAGTTGGCTTGGTGGACACTGATAAGCAGATTCATTGACATAAGAGACCCTGGTATCGCTTCATTCCCAGACCTATTACACCTTATTGATCTGTGTCTCCAAGCACCAACTGCTTTTCTAAACTCCCAAACACAAATAAGGCAGTGACTGGAAAAAGTTAGAAATTCCCTTACCCTCAGCCTTGCCTTTTGGAAACCCTTTCCTTCCAACATCTGCAGAATTATGTCAGTATTTAGATTTCTAATTAAACTTTCCTTGTTTCCTTATTAACTCAACTTTTCCTCAGCCAGTGGTGTGGTGTATGGAGTGGGTGGTTTCAGCAAGCATGCAAATGTGAATTTTGTCTCATGTCCCACAGATGAAACGCTCCAAAACATCAAGAGTCAGTTTCATTTAAAGGATGTTCTCTGCCTTATTTAAATATAAAAACCACTAAATGAAAGCATGTGTACTTGAAAAGAAAATTGCAAATGCTAAACGGAAGAACACATCTAGTATGAGATTAAAACAATGCCATTTGAGTCAAATATGGTCACATGGTAAGCATTAAGGAAACAACTGGCCATCAAAACTCTGTAAAACAACGGGCTTAATGTTCATTGGTGCATCCCTCCGGGAACTGAAAACCCTAAAGGTGTTGACCCTTGGGTGAGGTGATGTTCGATGCCAAACAACTAACAACTGCATTGTCAGTATCTAAACTACCTTGATCCTGCTGAGCCACAAACATTGGCTGTGACACATCAGAGTCGTATCTGAACGTAACTCCTGCTTTCCACTCACACTCAAGCTGTTATCAGTCAGAGACCTGACACGGGCTCTCTGTTTCCAGGGTCAGGCAGGTCTTTGTCGTTCACAATCTCACCAGGCGGACAAGCTTCTACAGTATGGCCCCCTATACTATTACTTCCACCTGTGTGACGACAGGCTGCATTATCTGATCTAGTGCCTCGAGCGAAGCTGAGCAGGTGATTAATAGGCGTGGGGTTGTGTCGGGGGCTGCCTGGAGTCTCTCTCACTCTGGACCGAATGTGTGTATTGTCATTGTGTTCACCCCCAGGTTATTTAGAGGTGACAATAAATCTGTGGAACAGTCCGTCTGCACATGCGTGCACATGCACCCAGACACGCACACGCACGCAGGCACGCAGACGCACACACACACAGACACTAAACACATGCACACTTAGCATGCACACACTCTCCCAGTCTCTCTGTTGCTGTTCTTAATTAAAATACAGAGTGACAACGTGGCCAATTTCTTCCACTGCTGTTTCAAATTGAGAGAGCGATAAGACTTATATTTAGGAGAGCTTATCAAACTCATCTATTTACTACTGGGTCATTTCTTCTTAGTCTCCTCCCAGGCAGAAGACAAATGCAGAAATAGTCTTCTCTCCTATCCAAACCTTATTTTATTTTTTTATTATTTGCCCTCCAGTCCAATATTTTCAACAGAGAGTTACATTTACATTTAGTCATTTAGCAGACGCTCTTATCCAGAGCAACTTACAATAATTACAGGGACATTCCCCCGAGGCAAGTAGGGTGAAGTGCCTTGCACAGGTGCATCGGTGCAACATTGCACCAGTAAGATGAGCAGTGGAATTGTTCTCCACTGGATCTAACAGTGTGCACCTAAGCAAGGTTAATTATTATCATTATTTAAATCCGAGGATGTCTGTTATGGCAAGCCGTTTTATCATTTAACCAATGAATTCTTGATATCTAAAATTCAAATTCTTGATATCCAAAATTCAAATTCTTGACATGAAAATTACAATACCAAACTTTTGACAAGTATGACAAGCCGTTTTATCATTTAACCAATGAAACGGCTTGCCATAATCTGTATAGTTGAATGCAATCACCAACGATTTCTCAAAACTTCATCAACACTTCAAACACGGAGAGTTTTCTTAAATGCGATTCCTTTGATCCTTGTGTTTTTTTAAGGAATCGCATTTGAGACAACTCTGGCCAATTTACGACTGCTATTTCGAGTTCGGAAAGTCTTCTGAAGTTCAGAACAAATCCCAGATGAAACAACTTTCCTGAATGCCAAATATTTTCCTAAATCCAATTCAGAAGAAATTCCTTCTTAAATTCTTCTAAACTGCGTTTGAGAATGAGGCCCAATATCTCTGCAGTTTGGGTTATTTTTCATCCTTCCCACTAGACTACCAATTGAAGGTGAGCTGTCTTTTAGTATTGACACTGCGGTATCTGCTCCACAGTGAGCCTAGGCCTGATCTCCAAACACTGTCAGCTCCAAGACCAGATACCCGGCATGCATCCTGACAGACCAACATGAAAGCACCTGGAGCTTAAAATAACTGTGGTTATCTTTGTAAGGAGTCACGCTATTTACCTAACATGTCATTTTGCTAGAATTAGACTTAGTAAGACTTCCTGTGCAAGTTTTTTCTTTCAAAATCAAGAAATATGACATTCTCTGAAACTGTCATACTGTGCTATTTAGAAAATATATATCTGAATGCAAACTGGAATAAATAAACCATCACAGTGGCTTTGTGCTTGTGTGTCTGAGATTGGTACATACAGTGGGGTTTTTATTTACCCACTGAGTCATCTATACCTCTGTGCATGGCAGAGTAAACCCCTAAGACAAACTAATATCCAATGTGCTTTTTCACTCTTTTTGCACAGTAGCCTACACCAAACTGCCTTACTCGAAAAAAAACTGAAATAGGGCTATTGACCAGAATACAAACCCTAATTGAAAAAAAAACTGTTATTTGACACATACTACTTTTATAATGACTGCTACGTTGCAGGTTCACTGTGTCACATAGAACAGAAGTGCATTTGTAAGCAAATTAGTTCCATAGTTTGTGGCTTTTACGGTGACCTTGCCAAAGGACAGTCTGGAATAATGAACTGTTCTGGGAAACACAGCGTTGTCAACATTCTCAACATGCAGCTGATAAGTGATACATGTGTTGTCACCATAAGCATTCTGTCTTCATTATGAAAGACAGGTACAAAGATAGAATTGTTTTTCTGAAATATTCATTCTCAATCATAATTGGTTATCAGTCTTTCACTCTAGATTCCAAGTCCATGTGCTGTTACCGTACCCTGTCAAGCCCGGTTCAGCAGCCAATTGTTTAGTCACTGCGCATCTTGGAAACTAGCACAACCTAAAACAACCATGTCGTATCAGCTGTAGTTTGTGATCCCAGTTTTAAAAGTCTGAGATACTGCTCTACACGTGGATTTTAGCTTCAACTGAGGCAATCTTCCAGTCAAATCAAACGCTTTATGTTGATAATAATCCGCAAAACACCATAATCTGCTTTTCCATCTATATTTGTGAACTCCTGTGAAGGTCATCCATTTCCTGTTCTGAGGAGTGACAAGTGTCTAAGGCCCCAAGCACAGCAGTTCCTCCAGCCCTCCTCCTTTAAAGGAGAGATCTCTCCTCTGTTGTGGATCTACAATTGTGTGTCCTTGAGGCTGTATCCATCTCTCCTCCCTCTGTGCCTTTTCCCTTCTCCGTCACCCAATCCCCCCTTTCCATCGCAGCGGGCAGATTTTCTAATATCCATTACTTCCACCAGGGTCAGTGCAATCCCACTGGGTCTGCCAAAGACTTGGCAGGTGCCGATAAGGGCCTCGCTCCAGACACTGTAATAAGTTAACAAATCCCTCCATGACCCAGAATCCCCTTCACCACTATTGCGCCCCTATTTTCCATAAAGCCATTAAAATCTACCTGGTGTCATATTGGGAGAGGAGAGCCAGGGGTCACCATGTATGCTATGCTACATGCGTCCCGAAAACCTTTTTACTTGATATAAAAGATTTGAGGGTAAACTGCAGATAAAACATTTTATAAATAAAAAATGCTGGATCACCATTGAGCCTGCTGTTGGTTTTCTGTAGGGGCCGGTTTCATTCATGTCTTGGAACATGTCAGTGTGTGTTCATTATAGCGGTCAGACCAACTTGCAGTCTGCCTCTTCCTATTTCCTTCTTGTTCTCGACCACTCTCTTTTATCCGTTCTGTCTCCTTTTTTCCACTCATCCAAAAAGGTTGTTTTGATTGTGTTTCTCAGGGCTCTGATCCGATAATGATACCTGCTTTGCCATGTATCAGACTACAGCCCTGCCCACTCTCCCCCTCTTTCCCCTTCTCTCCCCCCCTCTCCCAGCTTTCAACCTGCCAATCATGCTTTAGCCGCATTCAAGTGGCAATAGTGTTAATGATTCATTGCCTTGTAATCCCTGCTCAGGCTGATAAGAACATGATGGGTGTCGTTATTTTGCGGCTGTTTTTCATTGTTTGCCTTGTTAATTTAAACCTTCGCGATCCATTTGTTGAGCCTCTCAGAGCAAAGACCCATAGGCATGAGCTGGTCTAATAGATTAGCAATGCTGCACAATGGAGGCACAAATGTTGGCTGTGAATAATGCGATTTAACGAAGGTCAACAGGTCAACAGTTAAAGGAATAAAAGCCCACGTCTCGGACACAGGCTAAACTTTGTCCTCTTTCTATTTTGGGTCTCATAGTAACTACATTTCACAAACTGTTATCTGATGGTGCTACTGTATTCCCATTTGGACAGCTTCTTTAATAACAGAGGGATTCAGACACAAGGTTACCCTGAACCTCCCCTCGTCGTGAAATTCAAGTGTGTCTGAATCTGGCTTAGAGGAACATCCTGTCTAACGTGAGTAGTGAGTCACATTCGATCCCCGGTATTCTAATCATCACATCCTCTGTCAGGGCAAGGTGAACACTGGCTTCCTCATAAAGACATCAGGCTAAACATCACTGGAGCGCGGTGTGGGTAATAAGAAGTTTCATGAAGCTGTAAATCTGCCTAATCTAATGATTTGGCTCACCTGCTGTGGCACTTTGATGTGTCATGGTGCCTAGTTTGTCATTTCAAGGGGAGGTGACTATGTGATGCCACTAGTTTCCACAACTGGACAGATTTATATTCGAGTTTGACTTGGAGGTTGGCTTTCGACAGAGACTGTGGTTTGAGTCCTGAGTTTCCTTAATGCTTAAACTTGGATTTAGGAACATCTTAATTCAGTTGTGCTTAATGAATGGAAGATGTAAATGCTCATCCTTTCTGGAAGGTATCAAACTGGATGTTCCGGCTAGCTACTTAAAGCCATGTGTCCTGGCCACCAATGTTAAGTCGGCAAATAATGATACGTTTGGGTTATTCCTTGGAAAGAAGTAAAACGTTATTGTGGGAGTTTGCAAACCACTTGAGGACAGTGCTTTTTCCCCAAGCTTAAATATCGCAACCTACAATTGCTGAGTTACATGAGTATGACAGCATGCAACCACAGACTGTCCTGAATTGACAATAAGTAGTACTTTTTCATATACTTGGCATCTTTTAATAAAAATGTCCCTACAATGCTGCTTAATGTTACTTTGAATGAATAGTTCCCGCCCACTGTTGAGGACACAGTGGACCTGCTAATACAAAAGCTTCCTTTGAATGCAGCTTTGCACCATCATAAAGGCTTGTAATTATGGGAGGTGGCCAAGTATCCTGAAAGTCACCTTAGTTTCTTGCTGTTTGCGAGATGTAGTGATATTAATAAACTCTCTCATAACTTTAATGTAGGGCTCTCTTTGGTCTGACTCTCCTTCAGCTTTTTGCCATCTACAAACAAATAGTTCTCATTTCTTATTGTAAAGTGTAACACAGTTATTCCACACCATAAACATGCATGCACATTTTCTGCTTATAACTTTGGTGAGCTGAATGCTCAATTTATTTAGAATATATGTACCTTTAGAGCTTGTTGCAATAATGTAATCTTACACTGTTTTCTGTTATGGTTGGATATTTCTAGATGGATGAATTACATAATATTCCACAGATAATGTGGTATTTTTGAGTCATCAAGCCCAGTGTTACAACTGTTCTCCAACATTTTTCTAGAGCAAATTCAGTTCAAAAAACTTTTTAAACTCATGTTGAATACTCACCAGATAGCATCTTAAAACTATAAGTACAGTATGCCTATTATATTTTCGTATTTTTTCTCTTTTTGGAAACTCTTATCTTCCCATTTTATAAAGCCTGTTTCTTCAGTCAAACACATGAAAATAATTACTTTGTCTTCAATTTCCCATAGAAAGTAATAAAAATGATCTCAAAGTTTTGTTCTTTCATAATGTTTGTTCTTTCCCATTTTCACAGATTAGAAAAAGGAGCCAGACAAAGGTCCAGAGTAAAAATATTACTTCAAAAACTAAATGATTAAAATGGTTAAATTTCAAAAACATAGTTTATTTTCTTTTGAAAAAAAAGTCACCATTAAAACTGAGTTAAAAGGTCACTTATTTTCCCCAAATCTCCAATTAACACAACAGCTTGATTCTACCACTAACATGTGAATTATGCTATTACATACAGAAAAGGCAACTCAAGTGGCCCTCTAGACTGATGCCCTTGACGGAGCTTTGAAAACACTCTTGAAATAGCAACAATGTGTTCTCACTTGCAGCACACTCCTGGATGACATGACCTCTTAAAAATAATGGAACCACTTGTATATTTCCGCTCTAATTTGAGGGAGAAATACCTCTTGCCGTTTCTGCGGAGTCTGTTGTGCTAGGTAATCTTCCCCTGGAGAGATGTCTAAATTAGAATGCGGTTACGGTGACCCACATTAACTTTGATTTAGTTAGGTGGCCGCAGGGCTTGTGTCCCCTTACAACCCTGCCCATGCTGCCACTGCCACGGCCGAGTGGCATGGGCACACTGGAGGGGCGCTGCAGGAATGCTCTCTGTCCATGCAGTGGTTCTATGGAGAATGTCGTCAGGAAGAAAGGACAGTGAGGGACAAAGACATACAGGATCATTATTTCTATGAAATTGGTGGTAAGAAAACAGGACACAGCTTTTGACACCCGGGGATGAAATTGAAGGCATTATTTGTCAAGTGTGTATTGGGAACACAGAATTTTGAAAGATACAAAGGGTGAAAGAGGGACTAGCTAAAACAGCCAGGTCCATCCTTACCCAATGAATGGATAGTACAGTAATGCACTAAATAGTACATCTTAAACAGCATACTGTACTTTGTTGTATACCACATCTTTTAAATAGACATGAATTTGTGCACACTTTTTTATCCATGAAAAACACATATTTCCTGTGTGTCAGCTATGTTCTATTAGTCATCCTCTTAGCCTCCATTTTTTTTTTCTTCCAACCTCTCTTTTCTCTCAGCCTTTCTTTGTCCATTTTTTTCGGCAGAACTCTTTCTTCCCCCATGGTAGCAGACTACAGAGGAGAACCTAGTTCTGGTGGCCACTGATAAGACCTCTCTTTCAAACTCCTAGACCAGTCTCAGTGGGCAGTCAGGAAGATGGGGAACAGTGCACAGCGCCACCACCACCTCGCGGTGACATCAGAGAGCTTGACATACAGCCCCCAAAAATGGCCAGTGTTCTGTCAAGTTCTGACTCTAACCTGGAAGACGGCAGTTACCGTTACCCTGGTGGCATTATGTTGTAAGAACATGTTCCGTCTCAGTCTTTAAACTTTAGGTCCAGTGACGTATTCACTAGTCATCTGAATTGGTGTTCATGTGATTTGGTGAAATGTGACTGAAGCTATGAAAACCAGAGTTTAAGTGTAAAACTGTTGCAGATCTCCATCGACTGATCCCCAAATAAAACTGATAGCTGCTCTTTGTTTGGGTGGGGGAAAAAGTAAAATAGAAGGGAGAAAAAATGTAAATGAAGCAGTGTTCTTAAGCTGTCACCCATCACCTGGGTAATTTATTTTATCTCCCCCATCTTTTCGCGGGTACTTGTGTAAGCCATAAGCCGTCAGCCACAACACCTGTCATGGCTGTAAGCTCCATCATTGCAGCCTCACAGAGTCACAGATGACCTGATATCATCTCCAAACTGCAGCTTTCCACTCCACTCTACCCCCATGGCTGAAAGCTCTCCCTCCCTTGCAGTTTGTTTACGGAACACAGCGGAGGAAATGAACCACATAGCACCAACTGTCTCCAGTGACTTTAAATAAGTTTAAGATTTTTTTTAATTGTTGTTATATGTTTTTGTTTAGGGTAGGAAATACCTCTGTTCAGTTTTTAGGTTGATCATCTGAACTTAAGGTAATAGTATACACACTCCCCTGGTGTGTAATTTGCCTTGTATATTGCAAACAAAACACATTAATCTTATTAAACTATTTGAATGCCAAAAGCTATTCCATCAGTATTATCATTGCACTAGTGAGAATATTGCTCTTGCTATTACCTCCCCGTGGCATAATTATTTTTATTACCACGCTTGTGTAGTAGAGTATTACAAGAATTCATGGGCTTTTATTTGCCATCTCTTCTTTATAGCCATGTGTAATGACATTCTGTCAGATACCATGAAAAATTAGCACTCCATTACACCACCAAGCCTCAGAGCGAAGAGCAAACATGGTATTAATGCCTTGGGTAATTGATATAAAGTCACATAAGATCCAGGCAGGGAAAACATACTTTCAACATACTGTATCATGACGTAGACTAAATGAAGACTCAATAACAAGCAAACGTACATTTTTCATGTCAAGTTGGCACATCGGGTGAAATTAATCTATCTGCTTTTGGTACATTTACATTTATTCATTTAGCAGACGGTTTTATCCAAAGTGACTTTCAGAACATTACAAAAAGTGCATAGCTCAATGATCATAAACAACAAGATAGCGCCAAAAACATTGCGGGTAGCCAAAACATGAGCATACATTGTGATAAGCAAATAAGTTCCAATGGGAAGAAACATAAGAGCATATAGTTAAACAAGTTACTAGAGAAAATAAACTAACATCGGATCCAAGTGGTAACACTATATGATATAATTTTAAGTAATTTAGCATAGCCATCTCAATACATCAGTATTGGTGTTGTATAGACACCCCCACCCGTCACCTACGGTCTTCTTCAGACAACCGCCTGGTGGTCCCACCGCTCAAGACTGCCCGGTCCCAACACAAGCTCTTCTCCTGCCTGGCCCCCCAATGGTGGAACCAGCTCCCCACCTCCATCAGGGACACTGACTGTCTCCCCACCTTCAAGAAAAGGCTCAAGACGCACTTTTTCCTGGAGTACAACGGCACTTAGGAATGCTTGGCTGGACTTAAGCTTTTTCACAATGAATGCTTCATGTTTTGGCTGCTTGCAATGTTTGGGACTACCTCGTTGTTATGATCAGTGACCTATGCTCTTTTGTAAAGCTCTCTCTTGGAAGTCGCTTTGGATAAAAGCGTCTGCTAAGTGCATAAATGTAAATGTAAATGTATAGAAGGTGGTACAGTATGTGATTTTTTTGCTTTTTCTTTGACGCAAGTGTGCATTAAAGTAGGTCTAAAGTAATTAATTTAGTAGATAACTAACTTTATTATTGCTTAATGTGACAGAAGTTATGCATTTTACATTCCCCCATTCATTCCCTTTTTAGATGATAACTGTTATCAGAATCAGAATGGGTTTTAATTGCCCTGAAAGTTTGCACAGACTTTGCACAGACAAGGAATTTGCTTTGGCAGGAAGGTGCATACATTAAACATACAGGGATCTTTAAAATTAAATATGAGGTCTAACTCTACTAAGCGTACATAAACTAGCAGTACTACGTGGATTTAGAATTAAAATAAGATATAAGTTGCCGTAATTTACTATTTGAAAATACAAAAAATATAAATATGAGTAAATATACAAACAGTACAAGAGATACAATTGTGGAATGCAGTGCAAAATGCAAAGGTGCAGCATAACATGGCAGAGTTAGTTAAAAAACCTACAGTACATAGCATTGTACTTTAGGTTTTCAACAAACCTACAGTACCTCAACATGTCCATTGATTTTTTTCCCCCCTGTCTTTGGCAGCTGCATACCATTACTGCACTGAAACAAAACAAAGGGGAACAGGCGACTTGTGTCAAACAACAGTTTACCTCACATGATGATGTAGGTCAGTCTGATTACGTTTCAAAGTAACAACTGTCAAAAGGGGAAATCGATACACAATTTTGGTGCTGGACAAAAGTGGCTCCAGTCAATATACCCTGGATCAGGCAAACTATGGGAGAGCCCGGGGGGAGCTTGGTTAATAGGATTAGCCTTCTGCTACCCTGAAGTTCCCACTCCATAATTGTCTTTGAGTAGTGATGAAGATACCAAGCAGGAGTGCCATGTCATCATCCTTGCCTATTATCAAACAGCCCTTGGAAAATCAATATGTACAAGTTGAAGCCGTATTGCTAAGATTCACATGCTCGCGATCACGCAACCATTTTGAATGTGTGTCCGCAACCAAGTGGAAAAGGGTATTCACCTCACATTGACTAAAGCCGAACATCCTGAAAATTTTCCAACATTTGCCAAGGTTAATAGAGCTATTCATATTAAGCCAGTCCCGCACTTTGAATAGAGAATAATCAAGCATCTAATCAACGCCTTTCATTCAAGGCTTTTGTCTGGTGATCTATGCGTTCCAGAAATATGACACACTTTGTTTCTCTGAGGGCTATGAATGAGGGAATACCTGATGAATCAAGCTCCAATGTGAACATTGCCCTTCAGAAGTTTTGTGTGACTGTTTTAATGTCAATGGAGCTGGAATGAAGCCGCCTTGTTATATTGTCCATGACCAGCTATTTATTTTGCGTAGTCCTAAAGCTGCAATATTCTTTTTAAATAAGTATGTACATCCAAAAACCTAAGGGTGTGTCTGATGCCCAATTTAAAGATGTACAGTAATATCAACCTTAAGAAATCACTGCCATTTCATAGGAATATTGGATTTTTTGTTGTAATATTGATTTTTGGTCATTTTGTTGTAGTAATTTGGATTAAAGTACAGACTGTTCCCATGGTGCTGTCGAAATAGCATCAGACAGATATTTATCTTAGAAAGTTGTGTGATTAATGCAATAAACCTATTTTAAATTGGATATATACTTTTTTGTGTTTTGAAAAAAGAGGTTAGATTTGTGCGGTTGGGTGATACAGGGGCGGTGGTGGGATAGGGGGGTCTTGTTGGGGAAATCTAAGCCATAGATTGAAGCAGAGCCGCTTGGAATAGGGTTGACTGACCTGGAATGGTTACACACAGCCAGCTTCAAATGAAAGAAAAGAAAGAGAAAAAGCTTATTGGATGTATTGAATCACTTTACTTTGTAGCCAACTGAGGGATTGGATAGTGAGTGTGATCAGACTGTGATTTCCGACTTGAGATCAAATTTGGGAATGTTGGGGCTTCATCAAAAACATACTTGGCTAAAAACTTGAATGTCCTGTGCAATGAATGCCGTAAGCCTTGTGTAGTGTACTGTAGCTGATAATGAATACAATCACCTTCTGACAACAACTTGAATACTGGTTTCAACATTTGGAAGGACATGTCTGAACAATCTCCTTAGTTTGACACAGACAGAATAGGAAACATGGATTTTCTACAGGTACACGGGAACATTTAATGCTTTGAGTTTCAACAAGGAAATCGATACCCACTCCAGCTACTTCTACCTGCAATTTTGATACAACAAAAGACAATGTTTTCACTTTTCAGGTCGCACAAAACTTGTTTGCAAGCACCCTGTCCAATGTACAGTACTGTAAAACATTTATTGTCTATTATATGTAGTGTCCACATTATATGACATAGAATTGCAGCCACTGGAAAGACCTCCTTTGTCTGCAAGTAAACATTTTCAGCCTTGCCTGTAAGGCGGATTTTGTATTTGGGTGGAATATTGAGGTTATGTTATGAAAACGTGTTCATATTAAAATGTTGACCTTCATTAAATGATAAACATATTCACCATGCACAGTGATGCATGTGAATTATCACTGACTTCATGTACAATTGGGCAGGACTCAATGAACACTCAGTTTCATTTGTTCTGCAGTCCCCTCAGCAAATTATTTCCAATTCTGACTCTCGATAAGTGTAATAACAATTGTGGCCTGAGAGAAAAAGAGGCAACGCAGCATTTCTGGGAGTAAAAAAACTCACCATTACCATACAAACGAGAGTCTGCAATTGTCATGTCTCCCACGCTCATACAAGCACGGACACAATTTACAAGAACATAGTCATTTTCAAGGCACAATCAAAGTAATAATCCCAAATCCTAAGAGTGAAATTGCCTTGGGATCTTCTGCAAACATATGAGAGAGAGAGAGGTTTTGAAAACCAAGATGAATATTATGGATAATGATGGATGCACACAGTAAGAAATGTTTTCAGACTAACCTTTTGAAATGTACAATGTGAATCCTGTTAATGATTTTGCAATTTTGGCAGATATTTGGTAATATTGTTCTGACTAGGTGTTTCAAAAGTAAATGCTTCAAACATATTTCCTAAATGAGACATGGAAAGTTGGGCTAATCTAATTTGTGTTTGTGGATGAGCCTTTATAAAACTGCAGTGTTTCCCACACATAGACTAATGTGTGGCGGTGCGCCACAGAATCAACACCGGCCGCCACACATTGCGTTTCGTAAAAAAACATTTTTTTTTATCGCTATTTAGGTTAAAACACGCAGCGTATTCGTTCAGCTGCATTTCCTTTCCCCTGCTCTCCCTCCGTCTCTCTGTCACTCATGCGTCTTTCTCACATATGCACACAGTCACAACGTCAACACACGTTAGCAACAATGCATACATATGCCGTTCTAGTAAGACCGACAGCTATATCAGCTAGCCTTCAGCATTAGTGCCGTAGCTATAAGTCGAGGAAAGTTGAGGCTACTTTTCGCTAGGTACCTTACTCACATTTACATTTAGTAATTTAGCAGACGCTCTTATCCAGAGCGACTTGCAGTACTCGAGGTTTCCCCTTCGGTCTTTTGGTGAGAAGTCTCAAGAGCTAGCTACCCGGCGTCATGGAGCCGACCAGTTAAATAGTTGTTTAGCACTAGCGTTGCTACATGCATAATGCAGAAATTATATGTTAGTTGTTGTAAATTTTGTTAAGGTGTGAATCATTTTGGAGTAATATTTAATGTAACAAATTATTAACAAATTAACTGTGTAACGAATTGTTAACGAAGGAATTATTGCGAAAATCTGTACAGTGTGACTAAGATAATCTTACTTAAACACATTAGATTTGACATGCTTTTACATGGTACATTAACGTTGGACATATATGCAACTGCAACGGCTACACATATCGTTATAGTAGTTTATCTTGAGGTGGAGGAGAAGCACAGATGGTGGTTATCTATGCAAGCAACATGAGACAATTAGCATTTGAATTGATGATGATGCTGGCTCAGTACTAATTGGAGGCTGGCAAATGAATGCAATTTCTCCTTGCGTCTCAATGGGCAGTAACATCAGGTAGCAGTGTTATAAGTCTATTTCCATAACCAGCTCTGGCAGCATATAATGGGCTGATCATATGCGAAGTGCAGCCAATCTGCACCCCAGTCACCAGTACTAATCACACACAGATTACATTAGTGAGAACTAGGATACGGTCTCATAAAAGCATCCCATTCCATACGCATTCGCCTCTGTTCATCTGAAATTATTTTTTCTTCCATAGCCTAGGAAAATGTGTCAACTTTGGAGATGACTTAGCAATGTTTTTGAATATGCAATTCCCTGTGCTGCCATTCATAAGACAAACCTGTGGTGCTACTTCCTATTGAAGTAAATGCTTGTTCACGCCACAGCTTTCAAAAGTAGAACAGGTTTGAGGCAATTTGATGCCAGCCACTTCAGATGTAATACATCTACAGCGTGTCCCTATTCGAGTAATCTTATTAAGGCTTTTCTAAGTCTCCAAATCTCATACAGCACAATTTTTCTTTTCTTGTGTGGAGACAAAATTGCCACGAGTCTTAAGTAATGTAAGATGTGAGGGAATATCTGAGCTGGCGTTGAATATTTGGAAGAAGCAGGTAGGAGACATCTGTGCAGCTTGATGACGCATGAAACATTAACTCATGACTTTCCTCTTTGATAACTTCAGTGGCAGTCTGGAATAGCACTGAGGTACTCGGTCCTCAAATTATAAATTGACTTAACATCTGTTTCTTCAGGTGTGTGTCTTTGTTTAGCTGGTGCGGACAACAATTGTGACTTCCTGCTGATGTTCCTCTTATAAAGTACTGTAGATCTATTCTTTACAATTTGATGTCCTCTGATTACAATAGGAGGCAAAACCAACTAATGCACTCTGTACACATTTGAAAAAAGTGCATGGTTTCAATGCATGGTTTACTGTGTATTGGCTAATTAACGCTATTGTGTACAAATTTGCTGCTCAATTATTCCTGCATGATTGTTCCTGAAGCAGAGAGCCTCATGGGAAGTCTTGCTTGGAAACGTTCCCTTTGCCAAGTGGTCAGGCCTTTTTAAGAGCTTGCAGTCCCCTCCAGGAAACCAGTGGCAAGGAGCAGTAAATCAATAGGAGCGCAGCAAGGGCAAATGACAACCCGTTTAGTTTGTCGGCCTACTTCGTTTCACAACATGTGGCCTGGCCTTCTAAACCAAAAGCAGGGTCTCAGGGAGAAAATATTTCCCCGCACTAAATCAGATTTGGCGGCAGGTGGTCCTGAGGGTTGGGATTGAGCTGCCCTCTTCCGCAATGATATAGGCCTAGCAGAGAAGCTAAACGAAGGGGGGGAAAAAAAAATACTCTCAGCCTGCTTTACCATGACTTCATGAGCTCAGCAGATTGGTTGTTTCAGCTTGGCACACAGTTCACACTGTGATGTCTGGGTGACCATCATGTACAGTAGGTGATCATTTTGTTTAGCCTTAGTGATTCGGTATTTCAGTCGCATACTATATTCAGTGTGTCAAGTCAGAAAATTCAGTCACAGTACGTAAACAAAGGGTGTGAAATGTTCACATCATGCCTGCTTTTTACATTTGTTTGAATAAGACCTTGGTGTACATACAGTTTTGTGATACTACTTTTATTTTATATACTGAGTTAGATCATCGTTTGGACTATATATTCCTAAATACACAATGATTTAACAAACTCAACCCAAGAAAAACATTTTGTTGAAGCAAACCGAGATGAAGAATGCATGTGCGATAAAAGGGGTTTTATAAAACATTATTTATCTGATTGACTGGTGCTCTGGCATCAAAGTTAAATTTCCGCTGCCTTACACACACTTCATAGCCCCTATCTTTGTGATCCACAATCTTTACTTTGAAAAATAGTGCAAGATCCTTTCTCTTCCCTACCACTTGTTCCTCCTATGCTGAACAGTTGTCTGCTGCATCTCCCCGTAGTTGTGTGTGAGACCCCTGCTTTAAACTACGTATAACATTTTAAAGGACAAGTGCACATTGCCTGTGATGCAGTCGGTGATTAAGATGTCGGTTAGACAGACAAACACAGATTCCTGGAATTATAGACATTGCCGTTTTGACACGGACAACCGACTGAGGAGCAGGCCCGAATCATCAAGTAACAGACCCGGTGCAGTGCCCGTGATGCAAATGACTATCTACACAACCTTCCTGGTTCGGGAGTACCTGGTGAATCCAATGTAACAATGATTTATTTATGCAAGTGAAGTTTATACCAATGCATTTTTTTGCAATTTTAACATATTTAAACAATTCTAAACAGTGTGATTCATGACATAAAGCCATAAATCGAAGTAAACTTGTAGCAGTTTTGGCTTGACTATCAGTGAAGGCAAAGTAAGCAAAGAATTATCACAATATTCTGTAGCACATTTCATGACTTTGAGGTGGAACCTCTTCTTGTTTTGGCTGCCTTCTGATAACAAGGCCTGTCCACGCTTGTAAACTGTCGAGAGTGCAGCATATTGTCAAATTGCTTTTAAGAGCCTATAGATGCCTGCACCATGGCTCTCAAACCTCCCCAGATTATTCAATCTCCCAGTCCTATTGCTGGCCAGTGATAAGATGGAGAATCCATGCAGCAACGGCTTATCTGAACGTAACATACGCTCCCTGGAGTATGGGATTTCACCCCAAATTCCTTCCCTGTGCATAAGGTATGACCCAATTAATGCGGGAATCTGCCTTTACCACAAGGAAGGCCACGTCAATAGGCGATAAGAAGTTCCACTCTATTTCGATTAGAGGCGGGGTTAGAACTTATAGCAAAAATATCAATTTGGACTTTCAAGCATGTCTCTCGTTTCATATTTGGTGAATGAAATGATTTTAGGCTTCCAGGCCTGAAGTACTGTGTAAAGTAACTGAGTTTATAAACAGCTTGTATTTGTTCACAATTCCATTTCATCTATACATCTCTTCCATTGCCACAAGGCTATGTTCAGACTATATTCGGTCACAAGAAAGGCCATTCCTTTTTTCCACTGATTTTCTTTACACAACTTTTTCACACATATTAAGCAAATGAACAATCTCTTCATAACATCTCAAATGACTAAATTCTCAGATCAATGCAATCCCTACTAAGGGATTGTCTGCACCCAGTTCATATAGAATGCCTCCTTCTTTTTCCCATTATATGGATCTCCACTGTCCTCTGAGACATGTAAAACAAAATGGTATTAAAGATTTGGCTGGGAGTTCTTTGTTGCTTTTCAGCTTAGTGAGATCATTATTGTCATTAGTGCTAATCTGGGGGCAAACGCCGGAGCAGCTGTCTGTTCTGGGCCTAAAACAGAGCAAGGATTCCTGGCAGGAAAAGAGTAGTCCCACAGCTTACACACAATGCCATGAATGGTGGTCAGAGCCTAATCTAGGCCAGAAACTCACTAATTACTAACTGTTGCTCTCCATCCCTGAGAAAAATAATGATCACCTGAGGGATATGAAAATTCATGGTTTTCTTGTGCTTGAATGTGCAAATACACCCTTGAAACATTAAAATGTCTCGTATTTCTTTCTTAAACTTAACGTTTGTTTCACAAACACCAACTTTGTTTTGACCCGCTCAGTAAAGCACATATCATGAACTTCATTCTTGCTACCGGTTTTCGTAAAGGCATAGATAGCATGTGACGACTGAAGAGATAGTGGAGAGACTCTGCTATGTAGTTCCCTATTCATTAATCTTACCTGGAGTCTTCCATTGATTTCCCATCAGCCAAGTTGAATCAAAGTGCCACTCACACACCATCAGACTAAGGTACGGGTGAAATTGGTAATTTGAACTCAAATCTTCTGTATGATTTGTGAAAGTTGCGTACAGTAAACGTTGCACGTTGGTGTGCCTGTGCTTGCCCCTAGGATCCTTACAATCAAAGAAAGAGAAGATAATCATTAAAATGACCTAAATTGTATCATAGCCCACACTACATTGTACCTGAGTGGCACAGAGATGCTATTGTTATTCTGACCTGATGCTCTGTCCTCTGTTGAATGGTCCTTTCAATTTAGTTCACCTAACAATAGCTTAGGTGTATTATCAAACTTACTTGGAAAGGATTCCCCTACACCCTTTATTTTCAATTCAATGACAGGAGAGCTACAGAAGCATATGGGGGCGATGATGGGGTGGAATTGATTTCCTCTACAGATACGAGTATTAACTCTAACTTTCCTCAAGCATTTCTATTACTTGCACTTACAAGTTACATGTATTCTAAAGAGTTGAATAAGGAAAGTGATCAAAGATGCCATAGATTCAGGAAATTGGTTCTGTCAGACTTCAACAAAAGGCTTGTTGTCCACTGTAATGATCTGAATTCCTTGAGTCTCTCTTTTTGTCCGTTGCTCTTGAGCTTGATCACATTCACATGTGCATGTAAACAGTGCACTTGGGGCTTTGCTGGATGTATTGAAGACTGTTCAATGACTTCAGAAGTGGCAGACCTCAAAACTAGAAAGTCATGATGGGGGTGTGACCGGTATTTTGATCGAGCAAGGAGACTCCAGTTTTTTTTACTCTGTATGAGCACAACCATCGGTATGCAGCAGCAACACAACATCAGAAACAAGATAAATGAGTACAACTAACTTATCTAAATAGATTATCTAAGGTGCTCAACTCTAATCATTTATAAATAGTTGAACACAGATATTAAAGTAAACAAGAGGGATATTAGGCCCTTTTTGTCAGGTTAGCTTGAGCAAAGCTTAGTTGCCAAGGGCAACATAAAGTAGAGAGGGATCGCTCACCCTCTCCCCCTGCACACCCCACCCACCATCCCACCCCAGTCCCCTGTTCTCTCTGTTTGTCAGGAGTTAATAAGAATCAGAACACCTTTTTTTCCCAACTGCAGATTAGATGCCACAGAAAGAGGAATGGTATTTTCCCCACAAATCCTTTTTTCTCTATTCCTCTCATTAGGGATACTAATGGGGTTAGATGTGAGTATTTCTTCATCTCTGCTAGACTTTGTGCGTGTCCACACTGCCCTGAGATTTACATGTACAAGTCAAGTAATTGCTGTTAGTGCAGCTTGACGTGATCTCTAATCAATAACAGGAAAAGACAAAAGACATAACATGTGAGGCTCCAGTTGCTTTATGGTGCCTTAAACGTAAGTTTGTCAATAAAACCAGTGCTGATTACACCACTGCAGTCTTAAAATCACAGACAGGGAAATGCCAGCAACAACACAGGGTTGTAAAGTACATTTCTCTTATGTAGTCACTCTCGTCTATTAATGAAAAATTATTTGAATTGTGAGGACTTGTGTTCAACCCCTGTGTTCAACCCTGTGGCTAGAGGAGGTTAGCACGTCAAACCATTTTTAACTTCTACACTGTGGATATCCTAATGTGCTATGACATACTGGAAAACCCGGAGGTGCGACCAGGCCAGAGGGTGTCCCAGGGGAGACAAGACCCTTTAACCAAGGCTCAGGCCTACTCAAGCTTAGTCATAGCAGGGCCCTCATAGCCGCCAACCAAGACACAGAAATGAAGTTAGTGGAGTGGAAGTCACAGCTCTGAGTTCATGATCCGACAGACAAAAAAGATCAGAACACAGCTCAAGGCACTTGTTTACTGTACGGATGGAAACCTATTCAGCATGTTCAAAAAACTCAACAATCAACAGACTGCAACCTGGTGGCAATGCAGAGGGAGGACGGAAAATGGGGGTGGTGTTGCTACTACATAACAAAATAGAACACCAGTTTAAAATGTTAAATGTGAAATGTTATTTCTTGTTGAACCCTGTACACTTCTGTAAACTGTAAACAAACAAAAAAGTTTACTCTTTTTTTTATTTATTTTTATACTATTAATACTATTAATGGTAACACTTTACAATAAGGGTGCATTAATTAGCGTTCATTAATGCTTTAACTAATGCATGAATCATCATCAGTTAATACATAACTCAGAAAGTACTTAATTATGCACTGATCATGAACACATCATTTGTTAATAGGGAGTCACGTATGATTTACTATCTATTAAAAAGTTGCTAATGTTGCTTTAGGTGATTTACTGAGAATGGTTCATAAATAAGCATAGCTACCTCCTGGTAGGCAGATCACAGACCTGCTAGGCTGCTACCAGAGTGACAGTAGTCGCAGCAGGAAACAGTTCATTACAGTTTTTCCCTTTAAAAAATGTCTACCTTGCAACAGATTTTTGTCAGCAGATGTACAGTATGGTAACAAGCTCGCAAGGGCTTTGGTTCCTTACTACAGTACATGGTGGAAAATGTTAGTCCAAGAGCTGATTTATATGATTTTGCTTGCCATCTACTTTAGGAGACAGTGTACATGGAAGTATGCAAACATATTTCAGTAAGTCAAAATCATAAATAAAAAAAACAAAAAAAAAGACAGGACCACAAAGGAGAAAAGAATCACAGTTGCGGTCAGCATTGGTCCAGGCACTGCTTCCAATATTGTTGGTGCGTATCATTTATCTTTGACAATATTCAAATATATAAAACAGCTACACGGTGCACTGTAGCTTAGAAACTGTACAAAAAAGGGAAAAGAAATGGTGGAAAGGACATCAATGGATGTCAGCCAAAGTACCCTGTTGGGAGGCAGACTCGTTTTTCATTAAGATTAAGTGTGTAGTGGGGGCGGCCTATCTCTCTCTGTGCCTCCAGCTGACACTTGTCTTCCTTTTTCGTGTGTGTGTGTATGTGTGTGTGTGTATGTGTGTGTGTTTTTATGAGTGTGGCGTTTACTGTGTGTGTGTCTCACCATGTTCTTAAACAATAAGAGTGTTGTCAGAGTTTGCCCAAGGCAAATTACAGGCACAGAGGGGAATATTTGCCTCAAATTAGAATGTTCCTCTCAAGGAGTACATGTGAGCTGAACTGAAATGTCCATTTTCTTAAAAACTTTTTTTTTTTAACTATCGAATGGGAATTGTAGAGGCTTCCTACAGTAAATACAGCACAACAAAAACTGAATACTTCGGTTAAAAGCTGTGCAGGAGAATGTATGCTCATATGTCATATATTGTTGTTTTGCAACATAGAATAAAGGCTTTGGTCATTGCAGTACTAGACTACATAAAGCTTTAGTGTATGACTCCAGGGGGTATTGGTGTTCACCCAGTGCAGCAAAGATGATCATTGCTTTTTCTGTCCTGTCTTCGAAGAACACTTTGGATGGACACAGACCGAAAAGTCGAACTCCGGCACATACTGTTTCCTTCCAAATCCTCTTAGCAAATACCAAATCATTACATTACAGTTAAAAAGGTCAAAAGTTAGAATGAATTCCAAAAATAGAAACATATTTCTTTTACACTTCCCAATTTATTTATCTCTCAAAACTTTTGCCGCATGAATGTCCGTCAGAATTGATAGTTCTGTCTTATCTCAAAGCAAGCTGTTAAGAGTCTTTAGAAGACAATTATGCTCAAAAAGGCATGACATGCCATTCGATCTTATACTGTAATCTCTCCCTTTATTTGACCATCTGATAAATACAATGGCGTTCAGGTTGCTCTGAATTGGAAAGTCAATCTAGACAAACGTTGGTTAGTATCAGTCGTTTTCATCAGGGTTTTCATCCTCAGTCCTATTATGAGATCCTTGCTTTTTCTTAAATTAACGTATCCTGGTTTATCTGTTTATCGCACAATGTGAATGTGCCAGCAGACGGTAGCTCAGGCAGATGCTAAGAAGGAAGTTTTCACTTTTTGGTGTTACCTCTCACACTTCGTCTTCCTCAACATATGCTTGACTAGCATATTGCGCCAAAGCCAACCTTGCCAACTCTGCTGCATAATTAGTTCATTCTCAAAAGCTTACATCGGAGCTGTCATTGGATTAGACTGAGCTTGAAAAGAAGTATCAATTTCAGGAATGTGTGAGAAAACATACTTCTCTTATTGTATAACACTTCCGATCAGTATGTCAACCCTACCGTTGAATAACCAACAGAACAGCATTTCTTGCTATTATGTCACATCTTCCTTCTTGGGTTTGGTAAAAGCACTCCAAGTTGGTAAATGTTAATGCCGTCCTTATGATAATCAAGACAAGTGCGACGCTCAGATGCTTTTATGCACTCAGTGTAGTTACCATTGCCCTCCGTAGATCACCTGGGAGTAGCAAGAGGAATAATGTGTCACACAGTGATGTAAGATAGGGTTCAAGGAGTTATGGCTAACTCTTTCCTGTTATCAGGTTTTTTGTGTTTTAAATCAGACTAACTCACACAGAGAGATAATGAAAGACAAAGGGCGACATTTTTGCTTCCACTCTTGTCACATGCAGCTGTCAAATGGGTGATGTACCAGGCAGTACAATATTTTCATGCCACCTAACAAGCTTTGTAATTTTCAAAAAATGTCATGCAAGCCCTTAAAACTAACATCTTTGGTTGTGACATTTACATTTAGTCATTTAGCAGACGCTCTTATCCAGAGCGACTTACAGTAAGTACAGGGACATTCCCCGAGGCAAGTTGGATGAAGTGCCTTGCCCTAGGACACAACGTCAATTGACTCGGCCGGGAATCAAACTGGCGACCTTCAGATTACTAGCCCGATTCCCTAACCACTCAGCCACCTTACTCCCCACAGACTTTATACAGAAGATCCTGAGAATACAGATCATGTAAGGATGCACTTTAAAACACAAACATCACAAAACAGGAGGACATCTGCTAGGTTTATGCATAGATTCTAAACAAAGTAAATGAAGCCTGAAGTCATTAAAATAATTAAATCTGGGAAGAACAGGACACTGTGCACAGTAGGGGTGAAGCTCACTGAGTTCATAGTGTTTGTAAATTGAATGGACATGATACAGGGACCTGTCCATGGTACTTAAATGGAAGACTAGTACAGTTACAGTAGTTTTCTTGCCTTCACACCCTCCACCCAAATTAAGGTAGACGAGAAGAAAGAATAAATTATTGGCTAAATAACCCACAGATTTATTGTCTCTTAAAAAAACAAACATGTTTATTAATAATTGTGTAAGTTATGGGAATGCACTGTCAACACAATGAGTTGAAGAACAGAAGAAAATGTCTCAATTCATTAGTTGTGAAGAAAAACAACTAAAATCAAACTATTTTACCAGCAATAGTGAAAGGTTAATGGTTGCCATTTCACTACAGTGTTTGTTCATTATCCAAATGCCAAACAAGCAAACTTTAATCAATGTTTGGCACGATTTGTGGGTTATGTGCCAGATTCTGAATATGTTCATTCGATTTCTCATGTATTATTTAAGTAATCAGAGCGTAATCTACTTCTATTCAAGTAGACAAGTGGCCGCTTTGATTCAAAAACAAGAGAGAGAAATTAAGTTTATTATCATAGTTTAAAGGGTGATAAAATACCTTCTTTTTTTTGTTGATGACATTCAACAGGAGTACTTGGTATGAGATTCTCAATCATATAAAAGCAGACATTAATAGACCAAAGCAGACCATCTCTGTAAAGGTCTGTTGCAAGTAATTTCCTTTTACTGTTGCATTTAGCCATTTAAAAGAGGCTTTTAACTAAAGTGACATACACATAGTGAATGAAGTGCAACAGATAATCAAGGACTAGTAGTGCACAGTTCTAACAGTATGCCCATGCATACGGCCAAAGGGCTATCGTTTTAAGAGACACAACAATAGCATCATCTCAACTAAATGTTGAATGATTTCTGCAGATATGACGGCAACAACATCATCACAAATATAACATTTCAAAGGTGCTGTCAAACACATGGCCAGTTTCTCTAAACACAACATGCTTAAAAAGGTACATTTTTGCTGAGACCAAGATAGGTACAGTAGTGCACACAGATGTAGTGCTGCTGGAAGGGTTCCCTCAGGTCAAGTGATAAGTCCAGATAGAGTTTGAAGAGGTATTCAGGACTTGTCAGAAGGACTGCAGTGACTGAGATAGGATGATGGGGAGATCATTCCACCACAGCAAAGTTGAGAAGCCCCGCAGGGCGAATGAGCGACAACACTTCCCACTAAGAGCCAGAGTCACGTGACGTCTTGTTGCAGAGCGAAGCGCCTAAGGCGGGGTGTGCAAGATGTCCTGCAGGTATGTGGGGGCAGTCGTGTTGGCCACAGCTTAGGTGAGGGTTCAGTTTTGTACTTGATCCTAGTATCAACCGGGAGCCAGTGCAGCAACTCCAGCAGGAAAGTGATACGTGAGAACTTTTGGTGGTTTAAGACCAGAGGGATATTTATTTATCCGCTATTTTTCTCCATGGCAAACAAATTCTCCAGTTTGACATTTACATTAGACACTTTTCCTAATGATAGAGGTCTGTTGAAACTAATGGGTGTACGCCAACAAAAAAGAGACTTCTGTTTGTTCGTCTATGAAATAAATGGCAATTTTTATTGATGTATTGAACTTTAGTAGCCTGCATTCAGCAGCCACTCCCAGAACTACAGTTTACTCAAGAGAGTTCAAAAGCTTTAGCATTAAAATGAAAGTTGTCCCAAAAACACTTCTAAAAATCTTTCCCCAAAAATGTATTCCATCTGAGAAACATAATGCATTTTGTAATTAAGTAAAAAATAGCAGAGAATGTGAGAGAAGTATGGAGAGTTAGAAGTTACAAACCTCCTCAGAAAGATGAATGCCATTATGGAGTGAGTCTGAGACGACTGGTGTGGAATAACAACTTCCCCCAGCCGCAATATGTTAGTGCACTTCTGATAAGATCGTTTGAAAATGGCAGCTGTTCGAAATAATGCAATTCATTCTGTATTGCTCCAGGACACCACGGGGACCTAAATGAAGCATATCTTCTATTAGACCCCTAAAGAAACAAACTAATAGCCCTGCAAAGACTTGCCATTTGTAATATTACTATAATTCGCATGATTCATTAAGCAGGAATAGAAAATGATAGTATATTCTGATTAAAATAGTCCTCAGGGGAAATTCGTACATTAGTTTACACTTAAATCTTTCATTGACTAAGCAACTTGTTCTGCCACTGTGTAGATTAGCTTCCTGGGTTGGACTGCATTGTTTTTGACTGATTGTCTTTATGGTATATAAAATAGATTAATGCTGTTTACATGTGTTTACAATTGTTTTGTGTCTGGGGACTGTGCAAATGAGTCAGCGTCCTACCATCCTACTTATGGTTGATGACAGGAAGAAGAGCATATTTAAATGAACATCATTTAAAGACTCCACTGTCACAGCTCATAGCAACAACAAGTATTAGGCAAACAGCTTGTTAACTTTCTTATGAAAAAATGTATAAGATTATCGTAAAACAAAAGGAAATCGACTGTGAGTTGTAATCTCAAATGTGACAAGAATCTGCACACAAATAATGCTGTCCCGTCGAAATGTTGCAATCACTCAAACGCTCTATCCACTCTTTTGTTCTACCTTTTAAAGAATTAAACGGTTTGATCAGCGTAGCTTCTCAGTCATGCCATAATAAGAACAAAACTCCTTAACAAAGTAACTAAGGCTAAGGAGGCACGGTGCTATAAACAAACTGTGTACAGTAAAGGTCCCTTTAAAGCAGGTAGGATGAGGACTTGGGAACGAGCAGGAGGAATCCACCGTCAGCATCTGACAGCAGCAGGGTTCCAGACCTCAGCTGGAAAAATGATCAGGCCTCCCGCATCCTAGGTCATCTGTCTGGAGGATAATTGGTATCCTCTTTGCCATCTTTCACCTTGCAGCTGTATGCAGTCTCCATAAGGGGTGATGTGTGTGTTGGCGCAATGGCTGTGTGTGAGTGCATATTTGTGATGTGTGTATACTGTTGGTGTGTGTGGTGTGTGTGTGTGTGTGCGCATTGGTTGATGGAGGTTTCATGGGTCCACCTGCTTGGTCCACACTACAGACCATTCATCAAACTCTATTAAGCAGTATCCTTGTGTGGGAGCTTGCTGTGGGGCTCTCTGAAAGTGATGCATCCCCATCAAGGCCATGCTTTGTTAGCCAAAACATCATTTGTTAATTACCTTTTAAGCCCGGCTATCCTGCTCATATATCATCGCTTATCTGCTGTAAACACCATAAGGTGTGCAGCCATGAAAGATCACCTCTACCCCTATGTCATTCAAGGGCAAAAAAAAAAAAATGCGTTTCAGCTGTGATTTTTTACATTAAGGTATTTGTAGTGTCCGAACGACGAGTGCATGGATCAGTATCTCTTGTAATGCTTTGCCGAAAAAGTAATCTTCTCTAAAAGTCTGACCTGATAAAAGATGTGATGGACATGCATGTTTTGTTGATTGTTATTATTTGATTTGGAGAGCATGACAGAAGGGTATTAGTATCAATAAAAATAACTCAATCAAGCTAAAATTGAACAGCAATATTAATGTCAAACTAGATATCATGTCTAGATATCAAACTAGATATATTCTAACGAAACTACAAGAACTAGCAACCAGTCACAGTTGGAAATATAGCCTATAGCCTAAGATTTCTAATTGAGCTACTTGACAATTTGGCTGAGCTTAGCTATGCTAAGCAATGGAGTTATGAATCACTCACACGGGCACTGCACTCTTTGTTTTTAATTTCCCCTACAACATACAGAAGTGGGTCTGATCAAGCTGCTCTACACTAAGTGTGTCTCATCACAGACGCAAGTTTGTCACCTCAGGGGGAGAAACGAGACACGCTTCCCTCGCAGTTACCACCACTAACGGAGAATAAGATCCCTTTAGAAGCCTTCCTGTTCCATCTCCCCTTAAGGCGAGAGATGTGGCGTGACAATGACCAGGGTTTTCTCATAGAATATGGCCTACTCATTGAAGTCTTGATAACTGTACCTGACACCTGGCACTGAGGATGAGATCCCACTGGGTGACTGAGGGTAGAAGGTGGGTTGTTTCTGTCTGGTCTGGCAATGCCGTGGTCCAGGTTCAGTCTGAAGCACTTACAGACATTACTTTACCGCAGATGTTTATAGTGCTACTTATGTACATTTGACCAAGGTTGTAAAAGCACACCTGATTATCTGTTAAATCGTCTATCCATGATTAGATATTTAAAATTCGACTGTATGAGAGAGGCAGTATCACAACAAAGATGGTGTTGGTAATTGTTTGCGGCAAGGTAGTTGGAGGAATATATTTGAGAAACTGTTTAACTTACAAGGGTCCCAAAGGGGTGAACCCATGAGCATTAACGGTTGGTAATTTTCAAGTTAATTTAACTTGCAGTGCTCAAAGAACATCCTATAAACGTGTAGTGTTGGCCTCAGGCTGCTCCAACTTTGCAGATTCATTAACCACAGTGGAACAAGTAATTTGATCAGGGCTAATTTGGTTATTAGTCTGATTGTGTCCTCTGTCTGACCCACACAAGGTGACACTGATGAATAAGATGGTATTCCCAAAGCTATGCATGCAGGAAACAACAAAAAAACGTTCATTATTTTCAACGTGAATGACAGTCACGTAGAAAAAATGGCTATTCGAATGTGTATTAAAAAAGGTATACTTTTCAAATATGAAAATATTTGAAGTGATGATGCAGACCATGAAAATAGTGTGCCAAACAGGAACGAGATCAGTTAAAACATCAAAAATATGCTTCAAAAAATATTATTTCCTGAAAAAACAACGCTTCAAAGTCTGCAATCACACAAATTGATTGCCCTCAATCACTCCCAGCTGCCTTCCGTTCTCAAAGGGTGTAGTGCTTCCTCTCTCACTAGTACCTTCCTGATAATGAGCTATTTGTTCTAAAAGAGCTGTGTGTCTTTGCTTCAAAGCAGATATCCAGTAACCATGGAAACCATATATTCTTAATCACAGCTAAAATACATTTCTCGCACCTTAAAAGCTAAACATTCAGTTGGGGATACACACAATGTAAGACATGGTTTCGGATATTTTAAGCGACAAACTTTGTAGTACATGTGAAATGCATACATCCAAATAGTGGGCTGATACACATACATTTTCATTTACATAAGTACATTTACTGTAGCAACAGCCAATTTGCCTTGGTGGTATAGAGATGGCCCCAACTTCTCCAAAGTCTGACCTGCCTGTCTCTGCCTTTGCAGACAGGACCACAGCATGAAATGATGGTGGGTCTGGAAAAAGCTTGAGCGATGCATTTCCATTACAACCTAACTTAGTATGACATGCCTTCCCACAGCAAAACTGGATCTGATGACGCATAATCTGGCTTTACTGACTGTAAGAATATAGGTCCTTATTTAAAATATAGTTCCTGAAAGAATACCTTCCTTTAGCCAAACTGACAATGCCCAAATTGAATCCTGGAATCAGTTGTATCAATGACAGCCTGGCTGAGTGAAGCATCAGACTAAAGACTGCAAGAGAGACTTTTTTATTTTTGTTGAGTGAAATACCTATTCACTTTCTGTTCACCAAGCAAAAATGTGACTGCCTTAAAAGCTCAAAGGAATAAAATGTCAATCTCTCGTGAGTCAAACATTAAATTACAGTTTATGTGACAAACTGCCCCCTGCCCAGATTTCTTTTTAAAGAAGTAAATGTGTCACTTTCTTTTATTTAAGTGCTGACCACTAATTTCTGGCAGTCTGTCACAAAGAAGCTTCCTCACCATCAAACTCTTGGTAAATAGTTAGGCAGGCCCAGCCAGCAGCACATATTGTCCTACAACCGTGACTTACAAGACATGGCTTCTGGCACAGCATGCCACTGTAACTGAGAGAAATAACCACGGCCATATGCATGTACACGATGCTACCACTGTAAAAATGTTATTCTTCAAAATCCAGCAGGGTATGAACATCTGTCAGCCTACTAAAGAGTTATGTTGGCAGGTAATCGGAAGCATGATTATCGCCACTAAAATAAGATCCGGCGACAGTGATAATTCATATTTTTAACGTCATGTAGTGTTTTACAGTGTGGTCCTTGTATTGTAGTCACCTCATTACCCGGCGGTGCAGATTTCTCATATTTGCTGAGACGAGAAAATCTTTCCGGGTTTGTTGTCTCATGAATTGCCATCTCAGCAACTAGGTCTTCTAAAATTGTAACTGGAAGGTGAAAAGACAAATTCATCTCACTATTTACGTTTTGATTTATTGGGCTTTGTAATTACAATAACCGTAGGGCCTTGGTTTGATGTGCAACATTAAAAGACAGCGAGCTGACATATTTGGTTCCAACAAACTAGTGTGTATTATAAGTAGAAAGAGAGAGACATTTAATTATTCATAGATTATTCAAAATAACAGTTGTTGAGTCCTACAACATGATAACGCTTAAGTTAGGTAATGATAATGAAATGTTCCATTCAATAAAGAATATGCATTTTGTGTAAATATCTTTTGTCATCATGTGGAATGATTAAACAGTAAAAGTTGAAGCTAGAGACTCCAAAAGTAAGTGTAAATAAAGTATGTAAATCGGCTTCTAGAATAAATAGTTTCAGCTTTCTAAATTCTGTCAGTCTTTGGAAGAAGCAAAAACAAAATGCTGATTGTTCATTAACGAAGGCAATGAGAAGCATTATTCTAGTCATGGGTCTGGCTTCAAATGTGATTTCCACCAAAAAAACAGGACCTTGATTTGTTCATACCTGAATGCTTTTTTCAAATTATAAAAACTGCATGCCTCTTTCGTTCAAATTAGATTTTCCGGCAGGTGTTTTATTTGTCAGAGAAAGGTTATCTGCCCTTATAAGATAACTGAAAAGCTTGTTTCTCAGATATAAGAGATTGTGTAATTTTTTAAGCTTTGCTTTGTTTCATTTAGGAAAATAAATGTTTCTGATGTTGCTGTTAGAAGCTAACTTTAACAAGTGGAAACTTTGTGTCAACTTTAACTTCCTGGGGCAAAACATATTAAAATTAGAAACCGTAAATTAAAGGTCTTGACTGTCATTAAAAAATGTGCAAAACATGATAGGCCTACAGTCGTGTAATCAGATAGATAAAAGAAACAGAGACAGTGTTCCAGCTTAGTTAGTACTTTCATGTTGATTTTGGAAATTTGTTGTAGGCTTACATATAAAACCAAGAGTAAAACTCTCAAAGATCCCTATTCCAGTGGTATTTCTCTAGATTTCAGAAGAAAAAAAAATTAATTCCTATTTTTAACAAAACTATAATAGAATACAAATAAAATTGAATATATCACTTTTGCATTTAATTGTATATTGTTGATGGTGATAATACAAGGTGAATTTTATACAATTTCATCTCCAGATGGCATAGTAATTTATGGCATTAAAACATATGCAAATCATCCTGTGCAAACCTTCCAACTCCTGTCTCCTGTCGACTACCCCCATCTGTTGTGTTTTAGCAGGTTTTCCCTTTACACCACACTGGTGACTGTGTCTAATATTTAACATGAGAAAAGGCAACCCCTCCTGTATTGCTTGATGGAAACAGATCACCAATAATTAGAACATAAAGGCAGAAATGAGAGTCAAATTACTGACCATTTCCTTACACAGTGTGTATTGCTAAAGGGTGTGATATTGTATTTGGACAGGGGAGACAATAGGGAAACAAGCAGGACAACATTGTAAAATAGGGAGTCAGGTGGCTTAGCAGTTAGGGAATTGGGCTAGTAAACAGAAGGTTGCGGGATCGATTCCCGGCTATGCCCTTCAGCAGGGCACTTCACCCTACTTGCCTCGGGGGGAATGTCCCTGTACTTACTGTAAGTTGATCTGGATAACAGCGTTGACTAAATGTAAATGTAATGTAAAATTTGGCAAATGAAGTGTTACAAGACAACAAGAATTAGTCAAAGCAGAGTTTGAAGATATGAATGTGCTGACCTTTTTGGAAAGATGGCATTGACAGAGATTTGTAGTTGAATGGGGAGTTAATTCCACCACTGGTGGTAAATATGTATTGTGATTATAAGACCAACTTGTTGGAAGACAATAAACACAAAACAATTGTACGTTCACTAGCCACTCTGTTTTGCCATATGGTTCGCAGAATTTTCACACATCACATTTTCACCAGTCACAAGAACATCTCCAGTTGGCAGTTGCCAGATCTGTAACCATTTATACTTCCTGGACAAAATCTTTTCGGACTGTGTCAGATTGTATTGGCTCAGAAACCACCAAAGGTTTGCGAGACAAATGTATCCATCTTTTCCACATGTATTAGCATCTTATCATCAAGAAGCAGGTGGATGAAAGACCACAGTGTGACAGGTAAAGTAATACTCACCACCATGTTTACTTGGAAGATTTCCATATCTGCTGAGGAGGTAGAACATACACACTAGACTAGATAGAAGCCGACAGCCCCTCAGTACATGTCACCTTCTCATCAATGTACAAAGCAAATATGAGAGAGAATAACATCTTCACTGGTTCTTGCCTAAGGGATTTGGTTAGCACCAGTAAAAATACTGAACCTTTTTGACATTCAGGCCTGGAAGAAATATGTGAGATTTACAAATAAATGGGTTCTTTACAGTTTTCTCTTCTTGGAAATACCATATACCTGTAAAATACAATGGTTTATTAAAGTGAAATTAATAAATGTCTTGTGTGAAATTACCCAAAGCCTTTAATCAATTGTAAGACAATGATCAGGACACAATAGCTAGCTTTAAAACGCAGCCCAGGTTAGAAAAGTGTGAAGTGTGTACCCAAAGGACTGCCCATATGAATCTTGCTACTGCACATATTCCTCTAGCAAAATTCAAGGCTAGCAGCTAGCCTAGCCTACAATAGTCGGTTCCAATCTCTCTAGCTAAACATATTGGATAAGTATCTTACTGCTTTCAACTCATACCATACGTAAATGGATCCCTTTTAATTAAAATGTAGCTAAAGTGGATAATACAGTTATATCCGTAGGAAGACAAATTGCACCATCAGACTCTCAATAGGTTAGGTCAGTCTCCTAGTCGCGGTCTTTGCAAGGAGTCTGCAGTATCCTGATGTTGTTTTAGGCCATAGTGGGTGTTTGACGACTAAAGCGCTAACGAGATAGCGATCATAGGGAGCTTGACTCCAAAGGCAGCCTGGTTGCCTGGCAGCGCTTGATAATCTGCTTCGTTGGTTTATTCGGTTTTCTTTAATCTGACTTCACATAATCCTTTATTTTCTCCTGATCAAGTGAACGCTTAATTATGGCTAATGAATTCCATCCAGAGCATGGGTAAACATGCCTATCAAACAGGATCATGCAGAGTTTTTTATCAGAGCAAAGAAAAAAAATGTCAAGGAAAAATTATAATAGGTAAAATAGCAAATATAGGATTGCCTTCTGTTTAAAAACCCACACATCTTAAGTCTTTAACCCTTAAATCCTTTCTATCAAAGAGTGTTAGGGTTACGGTTAAACTGTTCACATACATGGTTAAAAGGATCCGCCCTGATCCTTCCACACGGTTTGCACTCAACTCCTAATAAAATCATTAAGTCATAGTGAATTTTTGTTAGGTCATGATATCTTTCAAAACTGACACAGAATGCTCAGGATTGGTCCTTCCACAGTGGTCACCGACAGGTGTGAATCATCTACACAGTCCAGTCCCCTGGGTGTCGTAAGTTCCACAATAGATGAGTATTCAAATCCTGTCAGAGGTCTCAGGGGTCCCCAATGTGCATGGTGGGTGGATAACACCACAGTAATAGCATGAGATCCCTTGTTTATTATTATATGGGTGGGGAACCCCTGTCCCAGCCCTCAGGCAAATCAAACATTTATCTTAATTGCAAGACGATGGGCATGTCTTTTGCACACACACCAGATTTGGCAACAATACTTTCCAGTGTGTGTTTCAAGGGTATTGAATTGTTTACCCAAGCAACCACACTACTAGCTATGTTACAGTGGCTCTCAAATTGCCATATTATTGATACACATTACTCCATTAACTCAGACACCACAGTGCACTTTTGTGACTTCCGTCACACTCCTTGGTTCATACTGTTGTTTATTGGAGGATCCCGGGTGTCTACTGGACAACAGTGTTTGATAAAAAATATTGTATTTATTTAGCTGACACTTTAATCTAAAGCAACACACAAAGGGGATTTTTAACCTTTAACATCTGAGTCTGCAGTCAAATGCCTTAACCACTGGGCTATACCAATCCACCCCTTGAACTATAACTACAGTACTCCCCCAAATATGATTGTCATTCTCTTCGTACTTGTCAGTTGGGCCCTTGCAATTGTTTTTGGCATCTCTCAGTACGCAGAGCCCCCCACCCAATGCTCGTTGATCCACCGGGGGTCCTTGATGCCCCACAGTTCAAATGTTAATCACCCAAGCTACTTTGCCAATTTGACAGTGCTCCATTCAGCTCTAGCTCTGTGAAAACAGCCTCAACAAAAGCTAGACTTGTATGTCTACATGTGGGAATAGAAAGAAGGGGGGGGGGGTTCCTTGCCTTACTGCCCTATTTCACAGTCCTAAGCTTACCTCTTTCGTTTTTTTTTTCTTCGTTTTTTGGCATTAATGGACAAAGTGTTTCCCCAGAGTTTCACCCTGGGGACGACACTGTGGCCAGCAGACATGGCCCTATCCGGACTCCTTCCATCATCATGTCAGCTTTCACTAAGGGTTCAGCCTCACAAAAGACACTTGTTCATACATCTCAACTCTCTGCTCTGGCTGAAGATGCTAAAACCAGTTCCAATGAGGGACGTCATCGACTATACAGTGTTAAACAGAAATGTTAGGGTTGATCTAAGTCATAACGCAAAAATATGTAATTTTATGTCTTGTATGTTCATAATCAAACAATACACCTCAACTACTGGCAACATGTTTGGAGCACTGATGACTGGCTACTGGGTATTCTTCATGAACGTCTCATTGTTCCCAGTGTCATCAGTGGTGCAGTGTTGGACTGTGTTACTGTTTTCTCAAACAAACAAAGCTAGCTTTAGCCTTTCTGGTTTGTCCACAATCATAGCCCCTTAGGTCACCGTTATGGATTTTGCTCTATTGAATGCAGACCAATCTATATTTATATAGCTCTTTACCAGCAGGAGGTCCTAATGATTCAGTGCTGGCCAACTTACGGTTCATTGAAGTCCAGGTGCTCAATCACTTTGTGCACAACATGCCCATACAAATCCCAAGGATTATGGCTGTTTATAACCCGTGTTCATTGCCAGGCTAGCTGTAAGACTCTCAGCGGTCCTAACGACCAGCGACAGCATAACTCCCAGTAGAGAGTTGATGAATTGCAGCAACCAGAATATTTCTGTCCTGTAAATCTGCAGCAGATTTCGTGTTCCATCGTCTCTCTCCCTCTGGTGGAAAGCTTCTGGTTTCATTTCAAGTGAAAATAGATAGATGTTGGGATTTGTGATATGCAAGCTTTAACTGAGGCACTCTGGCTTTAATAATACAATGCAACCTACTTTACCATCATGTTGTTGCGCCAGAGTGACTGGGCTTCTCTGCAGCATCTCCAGTGTGAAGGAGTGGGATTGAGACATCTGTCGCTGACTTTGATAAAACATGTATTTAACACAAGTCGACAGCCACCACCTGAAGAATCATTACTATCGCAAGGTGTGGAAGTGCTACTGTCATATTGCAAATAGCATATACTGAAGTGTGAGATTTCTTTCCTGTTTTAAAACTTGTTAAATAGTCCATTACTCTTGTGCCATTGAAATGAATGTGTAAATTGAAGATGTTGTCGTATATACATTAATTGGCGGAGCTAGTTCTGGCAAGGCACTCGGGCTGCGTGATATCAGCTGGTCACTCAAGCAATCAACTTCACGTGTGCTAACTGAAGGTCTAGGCCTTCCCCTTAAGGGGACTTGAATACTTCATGCCTTCACAGACCTGGACATACATGCTCACACATCATGACTGCTGTGTACCTGCATATTGTGCTATTGCTGCCACTCTCCACCATTTCCAGCTCTTCCATACTGCAGTGTTTGATTTTATTTGTGGTTGTAGGCAGGGGTGGAGCCAGACGTTGTAAAAATGTGGGGCTCAGCCCAAAGCCATGTCCTCGTATCGTTTAGATGTGAGTGTAGATAGGGACTTTTTTGCATTCATTTGGGTACTAAATAGTTTTTGGAGCTTTACGTAATATAAACGTTACGTTGGACTCATATTGTTATATTTGCCGAATGTATGAATATTAATCTATGAATATCTATGAATACTATTATATTTAACTTTAATGTATCCGTTTTGGACACATTTGTGTGGAGAATTATGATACTGACCATTCGTAAACTCCGGATTGATTCTCCTGCCGTTTCTCGGAAAAAGCCGTTCGGCGCATTGATTCAGAGCATGCACGGAGAGAGGGGGCTATTATGGAAGCAAATTAGCGACATAATGTTTTGAATTTTAAAAGGTGTTGCATACTCAATATTTAAATTTAAACACCACGGAATTTGATGGTTTTGAATTCCCCTCTTCGAAATTGAAATATGAATTTATTTAAAAACATCTGATCCAAAAATTCAGGGTTTGGACATTCAGGTTGCTTAAATTCTAAAAGCAAAATTTTGATACAAAAAATTTAATAAAAAAAACGATAGCCTCAGAAATTTAAATAGAACAAAATTCAGGCTGCTCAAAAAAATTCAGATCCAAAAAATCTGAACCCCAAAAATTTGAGCCGGAAAATTCAGATTGCAACATCCGGGATACCAAGGATAGGTAAGGCAATCGAGCCTAAATGCAGTCGAACCATCTCACTTCTCCGAGAAGGGTCCAACTGCAGACCTCTCTCCTCAGGCCAGGCAGTCTGCATTGTCACGTGTATCGTCACTACAATATGTTTTTAACGCTCTGTGAAGCCTTTTGACTTGCTCGTTAAAAAGTCTAGGATGATCTTGTATCATATGCTTCCTTCCTTGTTTAGGTATTATTTTGCCATGCTATAGCTATGCTCCAATTTCCATTGGAAAAAATTGTTGAATCAATCATATTGAGTGTCTGAAATATGTCAATATTATAACATTAAGGTAAACTTTGTATATCTGTCAAATAACTTGTGATGGCACATCAATTTGTCAGATTTAATATTCAGATTTCCATCTTAACTGTGATTTTTGGAATAGCATTTACCTAACAAGCGGGGATGTCAACACACAATGGCCCAAAACAAAGGCACTGCATGCCAAAATCTACTTGCCTGAAATCAACCCACAAACACAGATAATAATATCCTAGTTTATGGCAATATGCTCTCATAAGCTCTTCAGCAATACAGTCACTCTAAAACTCCCCAGTATTTTCAATCCACAATAGTTAAGCATCTCCAAAATAATTTAGGCAATTGCTAATAAAATGTCACAACATTTTAATAAACATGTGCTTTTTTGTTCTTTTTTGCCTTCTCCGCCATACTCACCTTGCCTCTAGACATACTGACCAATTTGTGAAGTTTTGTAAATTATTCTTTCTTTCATGTCGCCATATCATGACTTATTAATACTACCTACAGTAGTTATGTTTTATGCACTTTGGAGTCCATGTTTTGGTGCAACACAATTATTTTTAAGAGGTTAAAGGGATGAGACGACGATAAGACTTAGCTTTCTAGTGGGCCTTGCAGGATATGAGAAAATGAGAAATATAATTTTGCAATATCCTGCTAACACTTGACAGCTAAGATGGAACCAGCATTCATGTATTTTTACAACCATCTTCTGTATCTAAAATAAGAACATCTTAAGGCATCCCTATAAGGCCTCAGCACATTCATAAATTGGTTCAGTTTTACTTTTATAGTCCGCTTGTCCTTTTATTCTGATATTAGTATGAACATGTGAATGACCAAGGACTTGAAGAAGTGGGTTAATTGCACAAACAGTTTTCCCAGTTGTGCGCAAGTTTCTAGCATACATCCCTCCCGGCCTGTAGAACTTATAAGGCAAGTCTGCAGGGGAGGAGAAGGGAGGCTGTGCTCTTCATGCAAGAGCTCACCTGGGAGACTGACAAGAACCTGCTTTATGGGTCCGTAATTCCCTTCATGTACAACACTTGAGTTAATAGAAGTCTTCATCCTTGACCAACCTCATCAGGGGCTTACTGCCAAGGAAATTATGGGTCTAAAATTGGCCACATGGCAGCGGGAGGAAGGCTAAGAGGAGGAAGAGCTACTGAGGCAAGACAAGTGAATATCATTACAAGGTTAGATAAGGAATATTACATCTTGCAGATCAGACAGCAATGCTGAGCCCAAGGAAGGAAACTTGAGGGTGCAGGAACTGAAGCTCTATGTGTCGTCATTCTGTGAGTTACTGAACATACTTACTGTACATAGTGTCTGGCATTCAAAATAAAAGTTAGTGTCAGGGATGATGGATAGTGATGTGCCCAAATAATGTTTTTTTTATTATTTGACTCATGCAGCTGTTATTGTGTTTATACTTCTGTGCTAACTTCTATTTCTATCATATGTTAATGCATATTATAAAACGTTTATTCATGTTCATTCTGGATTGTGGAAAAACTAGCTTCTTATTTACAATTATGGCCTAGCTACTGGGCACATGACCTTTTCAGGGGTGAGAGACAGAGAAGGACATAGGGTCAGAGATACACCACAACACAACAAAAACAGCATTTAAAGGGTGACTTTCACAACAAACACGACAGAGAGAGAAAACAAGAGAGACACTGACATATAACATAACGTCATAAAAACATAACAAAAGAACAAATACTGTATTAAAAGACTGCAAAGTACTGGCCCTTACACCACTGCTGGCACAAGCCTCACTCTCTTAGTCTCCAATGCTTATAATGTGAGTCTCAAAATGAGCTTCTGGAATGACGCATTACGGGAAGAACAAGGGTGGTGCCAACACCATGCCGTCAGTGCCACTTGCGTCGGGGAAAAGCTCAGGATAAACATATGGCGTATTCAATCTTGCTAAGCCTTGGGGGGCACAGCAATGAGCGATACAGTGAAAAGTTCCATTACAGACCGGCTGCTTCAATTTGGGCTTGATTATAGATACCCTCCCTTTCTATTATATTGTTTTCTCCTTTGAGAATGCTTTGCAAGCCCTCGTGGTCTTCGCTGCTGTCCTAGTACTGTCGAAACTGCTTGTGTCCTCCAGTTTGAATTACAATCAGTATCCTACAGTGTACAAGTCCTGATTGTGGTCAACATCTGTCCCTCATAATACCCCATTTAATCCATCATGTTTGATCTCAGGATATCTCAACATACAAGACCTTAAACAGATTTGGCGTTCTTTATAAAATATGGCCTAATAGTTGAGAGAGCAAGAACCTCTTGACCTTTGACATTGTAGATTTTTTTTAAAGAAAGAACAAATAAGTGGGACTCAATGAGAGTTGCGCAAAGTTACTTGACAATTGCCAAATTATAGACTCCACACTATACTATCGTAAATTTCCTATCAGACATATGCATTAAATAGCATCCTCAACACATTGGTTTGTACTGTAGGAGAAACATTTGCCACAAATACGAAGAAAATAGAGGGAATGCTTTGACACTTATTCACTCCAGTAGTTTGCTGGGGAAATATTCAATTTATTTTATACAGAGGCAGTTCCCCATTTCCAGCCAGACTCAATGTGTCAAGGAATTACAAATGACACCTGCCATGTTTTTCCGCAAATAGGAAATGATGACCTCTGCAAATATGAACAGCTGTTGTTATTCTTCAGGAAACACCAGCAGAACTGACCGAGTACGTAGACACAGTATTGTATGTAGCTGCTTCATTTATTGAAACCTATGAAACCATGTAATTACCATATCTGAAAAAGAAGCCAGTGAATTCAGCCCTGGTGTTATTTTTAGGTGTTCAACTTTCAATGCGTCATATGGAATGTTTTTGACGGAATTGTGTTAGGAGATGTATAGTGGTAAATTGAATAACTCATGCCACAGTATGGGAGAAATGGGAGGGTGTAATCTTGAAATCCATGCGTCCTGAATGTGTAACCAGCCAAGGGCAAAACAACATGTATGCTGCCTGGTGCATTCATAATAGTGGAATCGTGTTAAATGAAATGCACTTATATTGGCCGGGTTTTCCAGATTCGTTAAGAAACTCTTAACGCTAAGAGCTTCTTAGGAATGTTCTAAGAGCGTTCGGCCATTATGTGTTCCAACATTATATTTTGGGTTCATAACATACAAGGGTAGATTACTTAACTAAAACAGAACATCACATAACTGTACTAACTTAATTTGTAGGCCTATATTCATTTACATTACATTTAGTCATTTAGCAGACGCTCTTATCCAGAGCGACTTACAGTAAGTACAGGGACATTCCCCCCGAGGCAAGTAGGGTGAAGTGCCTTGCCCAAGGACACAACGTCATTTGGCGGGGCGGGGAATCAATCCGGCAACCTTCTGATTACTAGCCCGACTGCTTCACCGCTCAGCCTATATTCTGTGTTTTAGAGCCACTAATAATAATCAGTATGTTACAGGATTGAAGCCAAGTGACTGAAGGAAAAGGAGAGGAATCAGGATGGCAGGTCTGAATGGCGGCATTTCCTTAACGAACGTACAGTGTGTTCCAGCTAAACAGAATGTTCCCTCAACATTCAGGTCATTGTTGTCAAACGGCTGGCATGTTATCGGGAGGCACAAGCTTTAGATCTAGCAATGGTTGTTTCTGGGATTTGGGATTCAATTAAGAGATAGTTATTGCTGATTTGTATGTGTAAAAAAGAAAACTCCTTGCTTACTGGGAGTTTGTAAGGCTGTGTGAAGATGTTACTATCTAAGAATGAGCTTAGGAAAGGGATTGTCTGTGCTCCAAGATTCTCTAGCTGTAGTAAAATAAGATCCTCTATGCAAATGAAAGGAAGCGCCATGATCTGAGGGATTTGTAATGCAATGTAATTTAACAAAGCATCACTACTAATATTTGTTTTAATCAAATTGTAAAACATGGTAAAGCACACAACTAATTAGTTTGCATCATTTAATTTAATAATGAACAAGAAACATGTTTAAAACTAAAACAAATTAGCTCTCCTCTTCATTTATGCAATTAATTTAAATTCATAGTGTAACTAGATACAGAAACTAGGGTTTAGTGCTAGTACATTAAACGCCTGTTCTTTCTGCCCCTGTCAGATATCGTTTTCTATAAAAAAAAGACCATGTTGCAATGCACATTTACTCTGAACTCAGTTGCTCTGAAACAACTAATTCTCAAAGAGGCATTGCAACCCAGTGGATATTTTTCTATGCTTTCATCTGCAAAGGTGTCAAGTTGTTCCTTCAAGCCTTTCCACACAACATAATATCAAGGCTCACAACCAGCGACCTTTCAGAAGCCTTTGACAAAATCGACCACACCATCTCAATGCAAAGGCTCATCCAGCTCTCGGTGGGTGTCAAACAAGCTCTGGCAGCATGGTATGGTTGTGTTGTTTTATGACTGGCCCTAACAAGGGGTTCCGCAACCAGGACTGGCATGAGGTGAGTGGGTGTGTCCCTAGGAACATTTCCAGACCCTTTCATTTTCTTTGTTGTCATGACAGTGTTGACCGTGACATTGACCACCAATGAAATATTGTGGATAATCTCCACATGGTCCACACCTGCATGTTGCAATGTTGGGTCACTGGAAATGTCTCTCTTCCTCTCTTTGCTCTCTGTTGAAATATCTGTCTTTGGAGAAAGGGATCTCTCGCTAGATTTCTCCTCCCAGGGTTTCTTTCATGTTTTTGGTCTCTCTGAAAGTTTTTTGGGGGAGTTTTTTTCTTGACTTCTCTGAAGGTTTAGGTTGGTTATCGGTGCTAAACTGTAGGATTCTGTGAAGCCCTTGGTCAAAGCCCTTTTAGGAAGAAAAGAAATACAGCTGTATTTGATTAAATGAGATCTGGATTATTATGTCGCACATGCATAAGATCCTACTGACTGCTATGTGAGTAGTTCGAAACATGTAACTTGGTAGTGGACGAAGAATGCAGTTGTTATAGTCAAAATGATCAGAATGACCGTCATGCTTTATGGTAGGTCCCATAGTTGTTGTTAAACGTGCCATAAAAGCTGTCTGTGGGAAAGTAAGAGAAATTCCAAGACCTAAGAGCTTCCCTATGTAGCTTATAAAATATATGAGCCAGCTGTCTATCTCAGAGAAGCGACGCAGGTTTTCTGTACCTCATATCTTGTTAGACAATAAAATCATGTTTCTATTGCTAATGATCTGACAATGCCTGCTTGCCACACCTCAATAACTCACCCCAATCTATCTTAGCAGTAGAACTTATATCTGTCAGGACTCTTCCAATAGCAACTGTCAGGAAGTTAAAGGGATCCAGGCAGCCGGAGGTATCTTCCCTGGAGAGGAAGGACATATGGTGTTGAGATGGAGCGACTTGTTATTCCTCTTTAAGGGGTCCCAGAGGGCCTGTTAAGTGGTAATGGCACTGTGGAATACATTGACAGAGTTGTATTTCCACAGGTAGTGTTTAAGCCACAACCAAATACAGCTTGATGTGTTTCTCCGATTTATCACATACAATGGCGTTCCTTCCCGAGTTGAATTATATCTATTTAATTGGAATAATACTGCAGTAGGCTGAAGGTGGGTGTTGGAATGACCCACCTGAAGGTAACAGTTTGTTGTGAAGCCTGTTCTCACCTTCCCAAGGCTAATAAGAGCTTAATTACTTTTAGCAGATTCCGCTCCGCCAGGCCAACAAGCGTGTAAGAACCAGTGTTCTCATTAGGGGCAAGGAACATTGATTAAGATTACATTTAAGATGCGAGACGGCATAGTGAGATCCAAGGGCCAAGACACTGGAATACCATCAGAGCACAGTACACTGAATCAATCTCTGAACCCTATTTCTAATTTTGTTTTTCCTGTTGCTTCGTATATGACTTTTCCAAGCTGTTTTGCACGCAGCTTCGAAGGCGGATCGATTTTTTTCTGGTAGTTTGTCGGAGGTCATAACCTCAAACATCAGAGTGCATCTTTGTCACTCCTGGACATTGTTTCAGACCCTATGGTGAGACTTACCACGTTGTCTGTCTAAAGGCAATTCATTGTCATTGCCAGAAGGAGATTGATCAACGTGAGCATCTACACAGGGAACCCTGAACTTACCCACCAATTTAACAACAGCAAACATTGCACGGTTTTAAAGCAACGGGGATGTTTGGCGTGTGTGTCTGAGACACAACCAAGTGTAGAGTTTGTGCAGTGCTGCAGAGAGCAAGTGGCGGCTTGACTATCCTGGCTCTGCTGATTACCATCAGCTAGCATCAGGCAGCTCCCCACAGATATCAGCACATTATCGCAGGTTTAGTACAGCCTCTTAATCACACCAGGCACAGAAATCCATTACTCTCTGTCAGTCTCCCCCTTTACTCAGGAAGCCAGATCCCTATCTGCCATTTAAATGTTATGGTCTCTCTCCTTCTCTCTTTCTCTATTTATCCCCCCCCCTTTTCTCCCCTCACTTTCTTTCTCTTTCTCTCCCTGTAGACCTTTCCAAATGTTGCCCCATACCATTAACTTTTGCGTTGCTCTATGCAGTGTGTCTGAACAGCAATCTAGGAGAACATCGTCTCAGAATTCCACGTGTTCAAATCTTCAGAAAAGAATGTTGTGTCCTCATGTCAACAAGATGTGTGACAAGCACAGCAGGGTCCCCGATTTGAGGGCTGACATTCTGCCTGTGTCATGTCTCAAATTCTGTGAGGCTCTGATATGATTCACATACTGTATACAGTACTGTGAGCAAAGCCCTTAAAAAAACACAAAAACAGGTATACTGACACTTTGTTTATGATGCAGCTCAGACAATTTTTGCTCATAGAAAAATCAATGGGGCCAGAGTTATCAAATCCACCGTGTGTTGGATGGGGAGCCAGGGGGATAGAGAGCAGCAGGAAAATCGATTCTGAGATATTGCCTTATTTAACAGGTTCCATAAATAGCAGCATTATGATGTTAAGCATTGCTAAAGTTATCATGAGGACAAGGTTAGGTCAGACTGCCTGTAACATTCGCTTTCTCACCGCCTTAAAATGTCTATTGTGCTTTTTTCTGACCTGTTTCTGTGGAAAAATTAGTTTATACAATACATTGTTTTGGAACTGGGTTAAAACAGGGAAGGAACGTGAAAACATATCAGTGATATTAACAGTCAACAGCAACAACAACAGTTTGATAGATACACTCTTACTTTAGCACAAGGATCAATATGAAGCTCAGTACATTGGGGAGTGACCATATGGCAAGTGAGATACAGTTTATTTATTTATATTTTCTTGATACCAACTTATGAACCAGTTGCTGAAAAAGGGAACCCTGAAATTGGTTAAATGTACAAGTAAAATGACATTTGGTGGAAGATTAATTAAGGGAGATCATTTGTGTGAGCACAAGCAGTTTACAGAGATGAGTCAATCAATAACAATGGGCCTAATACGCCGTTTATAAAGGAGCAGACAGTACTAAGTAGATTCCAGTAAGTAAATGAAGGCGCAATCAACATGATTGATGGCCCCCCTGACGGACAGATGAGCTACATTGATGCTAGAAAGTGTTATAATGAAACTCAAGGGATGGTGTGCCTCAATAAGAGAGAGAGGAGGAGAACAAAACGTGCCGAGAACAGCATAATGTCTCTGAAATGGAGGATTCAAAATACGATACTGTGAGTATACACTGTGGGATAGTAGGCTAACAGGCCACACAGATTGAAATATATCAAATGGGAATATTCATACAGTGAAAACCTGCCCCAAAGAAATGCAGAAAAAAAATGAAAAAAAAAACGTTTTACTGGTGGTAGTCCTCCTGTTATAATTGAGGAAAGTGTAATGAGGACCCCTTCGTTTGAGGGCGTGGAGTTGAGGTGAAGTGTCAGTAAGCCTCTGACTGTCCACTAGTGCTCTCAGATTGTCCCACTACAGTCACAGACGCTGCCACTGCATCTGTCAGCTTCACTTGCCTTAACCGTGCGGCGCACACTTGGCACAAGGAGAATTGTCAATTTGAAAACGGGACTCATCATGTATAACCACTGTGCAGTGCAGTCGGTGTTCTGATAAGATGTTTGCAAACTGTGTGCCCACAAGACACTCTCAAGGTTGAGCAGGTGTGTCACAAGCGGGGCTATAAAGGACCTGTGTCTCAGGTGCACCACAGAATGCCCAAGATGGAACACCGGGGCGTGACACGACACAGTGCTGTTGGAGTTGCACAAGTGGAGGGATCAAAGTACACAAAGAGAGAAATCCTCACCCCTTCGATCCACGAGGGATAGAAAGAGTGAGAGAGAATTTTTAGCGAGAGAGACAAAGAGAGAGTGAGCGAGAAAGTTAAAGAGAGAGTAAGCGAGATAGGTAAAGCGAGAGTGAGCGAGAGAGGTAAAGAGAGAGAGTGAGGGAGATAGGTAAAGAGAGAGTGAGCGAGAGAGGTAAAGAGAGAGAGAGTGAGGGAGAGAGACAAAGAGAGAGTGAGCGAGAGAGGTAAAAAGAGAGAGTGAGGGAGATTTTTGGTGGTTGTTCTTGTTTCTCCCGGGGAGGCCAGAGGCAGAAAGAGAAAAGCTCAAAGGCTACAGATGCCATGCTTCAAATGTCACCAAATAGATGAGAGTATAGTCTCCCCAGCAGAGAGGAAACAGTAGGTGAAATGGAAGTTTCAACCTTGGAACCATGCTGAAAACATACAAAGATGCTGGACAAGAAAAGGGGAGAATTGCAGAAAAACATGTTGGTGGTGGACAATTATGGATCAAAGCTCATCCATTCAAATTCTTACTGAAAATAAACACTTAAAAAAATCTTCCTAAGAAAATATCTACTGTGCTGCTGAAGTTGAGACTTACACATCTTTTTCTAAAGACACATACAGTACTGTAAAAACCGAGGATCATTAAGAAGCCTACAGGAGTAATCCATACAGCCCTAATTAACGACGGTTGTGTCAAAGTATTTTCAAGTTTTACCAATTAATTTGACTTAATTGCTGTCGCCACAGTATACGTTCACTCAAATTTGTCTCATTATTTTGCAAATCTGTTTTTTCAGTTTAAAGCCGACTCATTGGTCGGCTAGAGCTCAACAGATGAAGTCTCTTTCTCCAAGCAGCTGTTGCAGGTTATTGATGACCTCATTAGAATTCTGCCCGCGGCACAGAGACCCATTCTGAAGGACTTCCCATATGCAACGGCATAAACCGCCACCACTGCTGTGTCCACGCACTCTATGCCAAACACCATTTCCTAACGGCTATTTCAATTTGAAAAGTCACAAGGAGAGAAACCATAACGGGGGGCAGGGGTAGTGTGGGCGTTTTCGACTCCCCTCAGAACACAGACCTTTTCTGCTTGTGGAATAAAAGACTTTTGAGTTTTTGGAGGTCTTTTGACAAAAAAACAATGACCTGTGCATGTTCCTCTGTCGTGCACACAGCAGTGCTTCAACACTCCTCGTTTGCCATTTCAACCGGTTGTTTATAACCTCATCCCTGTCACGTAAATGTGGCCTCTGATTGTAAACTTCAGGTTTGAATTAAGAACATGTTTATTGCACTAATTAAACAGTGTTATGCACATTTTTTCCTTGTCCTTGTTCTCCATCACAAATAAGGTGAAACAGTTTCATTTATGCACAGCTATGGGCACTTTAACTTTAATATCTGAGACTGGCACACAAGGCTGGGCTCATTGAGCAATAATACTCTGTAATTAAATATGACTTTTCTGCCCCCAACCCCCCCCCCCCCATCCCTTCCTAAGCACCAGAAGTCCACAAATGCTGTAACGCACATTGCAGCCTTATATTTCAAGGGTTGTGCATTTTGGTGGCAATGTCCAGCTATTAAATGCAGCCTAGCACAACCAAAGTAAGCAACTGGCTGACATAAATAATGTGCCACTTAAACCGAGGCGCACATTTTAATAATGCATTTTATTGCTACATTAAGTGTTTGGCTTTGTTTACAAGAGTATATTTGAGATGGACAGTTCCAATGATGTTTATTTACTGGATTTTTTTTGCAGATGCCTTGCCAATATCCCTTTATTTATACATTAACCAAATGGTTTAAAAGATGAAGAGCTCTGAAGCTTTGTCAGGAAGCCAATGACGGGCACATGAAATTGTAAAGTAAAATATAAAAGAAAAGTACCTTTCATATAGGCCAAGGTACTGCTGAAGTTGACTTTGATTATTGACTATAACTTTGATCATTGAGTGTACCATACAGAAGGAAACAACAGCAAGTACATCAGGTCAATCAACTCAGCTTTGGTTTGTGCATTTCACGAAACAGTACTTTATGTTAACTAATAATGCGTAACTATTGTTCTACCAGTTGGTAGAGATGTTGTTTTAAGTGACTAAAGTTCTTGTCAGTTGCAGACATATGCTCTCTTCCATTAAATGTGGTTTCCTATTTACATTACTGTACTGTACTCCATACATCTCAGAGATGGTAACTGAGTAGATGCAGTATTGCCATGCATTGAATATTTGTATTTGGATGTCAGTGTACTCGGTTCCAAACAACATACTGTACAGTACTAGTTAGGCTATCCCTAGGCCTACCCACTGTTCCCTCCTTCTGTCAGACAACAAAACTCATGGAGGTCCAGAGCTGCTGTTTTTGACTTAAAACCTGCAAATTGAGCCAAACAAAGCACTTGGGCCTCCATTGGCAGTGCCCTCGAGGTACCAGGACACTATGCCAAACCCCTCCAACTGCCACTTCCGATTTGAATATTAATGAACAGTCCACATTGCATTGAAAAACCTGTCGCACCACATCCCAAGTAGTCAAAACCGAACGTGCCAAGTTTGCTCAGAGCAGGGGATTGTGTGTCGTTAGTGATATTGTAGCCTTCAAGGCCCCTGATGGAGAGCAATGGAGGGGGTGACACAGAGAGCCAGTACTGCGAGGGCAGCTCAAATTGGCCTTCACAGCCCATAAACATCCCCCCAGCCAGCCAGACAGGCGCCCTCCAGCTTCTCCCTGGTGGAAGAGCATTATAAGTCACGATAAATACGAGAGGGAGAGAGAGAGAGACAGTCAGACAGAGGGAGCACAACTCACTAAACAGTATTTCTGTGTGATACAGAGTGGGAAAAGTAGAATGAGAAATGAATGAAAATATATGTAAAATGTATTTTGCTTAGACTAAACAAATCCTATAAAGTGTCATGCATACCAATGCATGGACAAATACTACCAATGCTGACCTGTGTTATGATGGTGGACATGCAGTACAAGCATGCTATTGGAAGCCCTGTTTGCACCCCAAGCTAAAAGATGCAATGTAGGCATTGCGGTTGATAGTGACTCAGCTGCTGGTGAACCTTGTCAATCTTGTGGAACAGAGAAGTTGCTGGTTCTGGGTGTACTTCAAACAGCATTGCTGAAGGCAGCAAGCAACCTTGGGATAAAACGCTGACAGTATCTCCTCAGGTAGAATTGAAAAGAGAGGTCAGAAGTTGGTGTTTGATTGTACGCAAAACCTGCTTACAAATGAAGTCTAACTTCAACTAATTCTAACACACCCATAATACTGAATTGTTACAGTAAGCACAATGGAAGTGTATATTCCTGATACAGTACATACTGGAATACTACCGTATGTTGTTCCTTTTGTGTATTCATACCATTTGGTGTTAATAAATGTAACTAAACCAATTGGTGAACAGACAATACAACAGCCATGCTTTTTGCCAATATTCAGCGTAGTGAAGCCAATCTGGACCATCAAAAGTCAAACGCACATGACTTGACATACCTCTGATTACAACCTGTGTATGGATCCAGAATAAACAGTGATCTCCTCTCATTCCAGCATTCTACCATATGGTTTCTCTCTTTACAGGAGTGATACATGTTGTGCCAGGCTCATTATGGGCAGAAGAATATTCATAAGTATTCCCTCTATGGGACCTCTCCATTGGGCCACTATGGTCTACTGTAATTACACACTAATTAATTATTCACACTTACTAATGTTATTGGGCTGGTTGATGTTGGCCACCTTTTATAACCTTTATATTTTCTGGCTAGGGGCCCATGAATATGGAATAGTTTAAACCAGGCACTAATATTAAACCTTAGAAGCTATGTTAGAATACTGACTAACTAGAATTTATCAACTGGTGTTATTTTTGAGTTTCTATGCCCTGTGAACTGAGGAAGGATTTAGATTTTATGTATATACAAAAAAAACACATTTGGTTGGGTAACATGATAACCATCTTTGCAGATTCTGCAGTATTGTCTGAGTAAATCTTCCATCTGCAATATATTTTAAAGTCATCTTTCCAAGCCTCTGTTTGTTGTACATTCCTCTTACATGGTGCCACTTTGCTTCCTCAGCTCTCAAAGAAGCAGTCTTGTTTTTAGCTATGCCCTTTAAGTTTATATCCTGGATTTCCTGGAGGGGAGTCTGGTTTCAGTCCATACACATGTTAAGGTTCACTACACAGGTCCCTTATCAACAAACCTCCAGAGCATTTCCAGCTGAAATGGGTCTTCAAACCCTGTGGGCCCTCAAAGATGGGCACAGCCAGGGTTGGTAGCAGTACCAGCGCCACTCACCCTCAAAGGGGTCGATGCTTGAATGGCTGCTGGGCATGGCAGACCCCGGAGATCCTGTCAGAGCTCACGCGTGGTCACGTGTTAGGGTTAGCGTGTGTCAAGGTCATGTGGAGGAACGTTGGACATCTGCCATCCAAGAAACCGCATTGCCACCGACAAGCATGAGCGATGGGGCAAGTCAATTCCAGTAATGGCAAAGATGGTGATGTTCTCAGAAATGGTAGGTTTTAATTGAGATAATTGATTGTGTATTCCAGTTCACAGAGAAGGAAGATCAACCGTAATGGTTTAATGAATAAGAACATTAGGTAAATGCAAAGCATATTTGCTAAATTATGTTTTTTCAATATCAGAAGTTGCTGTATTCAACTTCCAATTTTCTTTTTGTTACTGCTTTCACCTTGTGTATGTCGACTTGCATTCTCACTTTTGTCACATCCCCTTTCCTTCCTATATGCCTATGCGTCAATTCCTCTCCTTACATACGTACAACGTAGCATTATTCAGCTTTACATTTACATTTAGTCATTTTAACTTTAACCCTGCCTTATTCTTTTCCCTCTTCTTTCCCATCATTTTTGACTCATTGTGAAAATCTTCCATTACACCCCTTCTTCCTAGAATTTTTTTCCCCCATGTCGCTCCGCCTCTCACTCCCTTCTCTATATAAAAGCCTATGCTCCTCTCCTCCCTCCTTTCTCTTGCTCTTTTACATACTCCTGATGCTCTCATCCTGGCCCCTGCCTGTCCAGGGGGAATTAATTGATAGTGAGTGATAATAAATCTTCCCATTAGGAGTGAGGCCCTTTGCCCATCGCTCATTATGCACCCGTTGCTCCTCAGCGCGTTGCCCGGGGTTCCCCCAGCTTCTTTAACACAGTCGTCTGGCATCACCACGCCAACAAGGTTAATCTCTTGTCTCTGTCGCAGTCTGTTGGCTGGACTACATTGCGATAGTGGCAGCTTGCATGCCATGCATTTGCATACACAAAGACACCCCTAAGATGTTACCATTATAGAGAATTCCCAGGCCATATAATTGGACCATTATTGTATATGTTGGTTTATCTCATCAAAATCAGGTTTTCGTATTTGCCACATGCCTATAACACTATTCGACTGAGAACAAGTCATCACTCTCAAGTTAGTAAATTACACGATCAAACGCAATGTGAGATGAGTCCACCAGTACAAATCAATTTCTGCTCCCACGTCTCATATGCAGCCGTTGAAGATGGAACCTTCAAATGGCCTCCATCAATCTTTATCACTATGCAGGGGTTTCCCCCACATTAGACCATCACTAACCACCCCAACATGTACTTTCTAAGCTGATGAGATGCACCAGTGAGTCACAATTAATATGACACCTCCATCGCCTCCGCTACATCTTGCAAGTAAAAAACAAAACATGTTTCTCCTCTGTGCCTGTCCATCCTTACATATACAGTAAGTGACGGTACTTCAGAGCATCTGAAGCAGTCCTTTGTTGTAGAACATGGCTTCAAAGATATGTTCCACCTTGAGCAAATGGATTTGCATGGCAGACGGCAACGGCGATTTCCTTGAAACAGCTAAGCAGGTACAGGTAGGGCTAGTTCAGGTCCTCTACAACTGTTACGACTTGTAACACAACTGTGTTAAGTGTTAACTATGGAAAACAACATGGCCAATGCAGTGCCCTGGTGCAGGAGTTCATCACCTATATCTATCATATATTCATCGAAAATAATTGGCCTTGAAAGGAAGAAAAGGCCAAAACAAATACAATTAGATGGTAAGATGACGTCTTCATTGCAATAACTGTTGGTACAGTAAAGATTGTTCTTATCTGACAAATGTTTTGCCTTAAGAATCATCAAACGGTAATCGAGTAATCATGTTTACATTTTTTATTTAAAACTTTAAAATCATATAACCCATACAGCAAACTGTACAATTGAATTATTCACAGTGTGTTAAAAAGAAAATAATTCAATAGCTTCTCTAGATTTTTGTTTTTATCCATGTTTTACTTCAGTGTCTGTTATTCTAATGGTCTTCTCAAAACACATACAGTTACTAGGAAAACAAAAATAGTTACAAAACATTACAAAAAACTATATTCATAGAAATTCTGCATGTCCACAAAGAAAACCCTGGTTGGCACCAACATAGTCATTGTATTGTTTGAGAAGTTTTCTGCCAAATGATAAAAGCAGACAAGTGCAACTCAAAAGTAATCATTACTTAAACATAGGCATAGACTGTAACTGCAGCTCATTAGTAACTGTGACTAGGTATTGTTTATGGAACACATACTCTGTATAACTTACTCTTCCCCACCTCTCAATGTGTTAAATGACAAGTATTAATTTTCAGTTACAAAAAAATGGCCATTCCTATACTCACTCTACGAATGAGCCGGTTCAAACCCTGTCGTTTTTTTTCATCTATTAGCAATGCTTAGGGAAGTGAAGACTGAACGTGTCTTGAAGGGTGGACGTGTCAGGGGGAGCAGGAAAGGGGGGTGGGGAGGGCTGCAGGGGTGGAAGTATCCTTAGTAAAGTAGTAAAGTAGTAGCTACTTTTACAAGGCATCCATCAAGGCTTATGACCAACTGTATAAATGGGCACGCAGCTGAAGAAACGTCCTATTCTAGGGGAATTTGGGGGAACAACAGCACACAACACCTTATATTAAAGTCTAAAGTGTTTTTAAAGAAAATTTGTATTTATATATTTATAGAGTTTTTGATGATCATAATCCAATATTTTATAATATAATCCATTTCTATCCAATATATAAATGGGGGTTTGTTGATATGGGAGAGGGGATAGGGTTAAAGTGACATTTCAATTCAAAGTAAAATCTATATCAAGTTTGACTGTGAACAAAATGTATGTATTTACCAGTATAAATTTAGCAAAATACATTTTTTCTCCTGTTCATCTTATCTACATATACTCTACTTTGCAGAAGGGAATTGTTAAACATGTATACAATGAATTTCTACCAAACCAATGATAAGTCACACAGATTTAAGTTTCCTTTGTAGGATCGTACATGTTTATATTGAAAAAGTGGAACCAAGGATATATTTGTCTTGATTTAACAACAATGTAAACCTCACAGAGGTTCGCTGTCTCTTCAGCTTGCTGTTCCGGCAGTTCATCAAGGTTAATGCCAACATACACTACTGATGATCCACCGTCTGTTGATATCATCATCAACAACTAGACATTATAAATATTGATAAAGTTTTTGATCTCTATCTCAATTCACATTATGAGATTCAAATGTAAAAACAACAAGTGCGTCAATAGCCACTCATAGCTATCTTGCAGAGTAATAGTCAGTACCTTGTCTCGTTCTCATAGGCAGATATTACACTGTTTACAGAAAACCATCTAAGATGCAGTGCATTGGCACAAAGCTGTTGGATGTCAGTAATAAAAACAGAAAACTGAAATGGTGTGTGTGTGTGCCAAGGACATTCACTGGTGCTGTGACCACACAGTTAACACATGGATATAGACAAACAGAATGTTGTTGAGCAGACGTCATAATGACAGCTTTCAAAACTCTGTCCAATGCCCAATATTCTCCATCAAAGATAAGACTAAGCCAAAGGGAGGAAGTCATGTCCAATAGTTTGAAACACAAGTCAAGAAAACATAGTACATTTATGAAATGTTTTATTTAGGGGTTATTCCCAGATTGAATCATTCTTGTGTCAATATTTTTTTGACTTGTCAAAATGTTTTGTAGAAGAAATGTTAGATACCAGACAAATAAGTTTTGTTTAGTTGTGTTTGGACACTTTTTAGGACCTAGATTGTGCCCCTTCAGGTAAGACCACAACTACATTGTAACTACTGCAATAAAAAAATATCCTTAATTTGTTTGATGGATTTCTGGGATGCAAAATGTAACTCCCATGCAGCCATTCTATGTGTTATTGTATTATTTACCATCAAATTGGCTTTTCTTTGGCAAGTGGCATGTTAATCAAATATCTAGCCTAATGTATCAACATACAATAATGCAAATCGTGTGTTGGAGCAAATACAAACATGACCATATCCTGTGTTTGGATTTCAACTACAAAATTGTGTAGAAACGGCTTATTTTAAAGTAAAACATATGCAATATAATATGTTTACTGAACTTGTGTGACTGCTTTTTGATTTTATTGAGGTTATTTTTTGTGTGTATTCAATTAGTTAGTTTAAAATCTCAATAAGTGATCTATGACCATCTGCAAACAGTAGGTGTGGGTTTCAAATGCAGGTTCTAATTGATAGATTTCGTACAATATTATAAATGCCCCAAAGGTTAAGTCATACGTCCAAATGCAGTATGCCGATAACTTGTGTACTCCAGTTTCATTGTTCAGTCCGGATAACATTTACAGTAACGACAGTTTCTGCTGCCAAAAGACACCCGGGCTCATTCGAAACAGGGTAAAAGATAAGCGGTAAGAACTTTGTATAACATAGATGTGCTATGCGTAACATAACTGATCTTCTGTGAATACTGCTCCTCCTTGTGTGTCTGTAGTTCTTTTATTGCCATGCTCAATGATGCCCTTTTCTGACTATTGTATGTGCACAATAAAAAGCCTCCATATTTGTTGTTGATTGAGGATTCCTTGGGTATTTCCTTTAGTGTGTTTTTGAATTGCGCACGTAAACATCAGACGTGAATACAGATTTTTTGGGGAGATGTCGCTTCCTTCCTGGGAAATGGCATCAATCCTCCGACCTCTTATTTATTCTGTTTTGGCAAAATACATCGCTGAACGATGTCATACCTGTGTTGCAGATGCCGCCATTTTGAGTTGACCATGTTTCGTTAGTGTTCCCATGTTGCTGTGGTTTATGGTGAACCTTGTGATTCCCTCGATCCCGTTGTCCCTGGTCTCTGGCACGGCCCCTGTCATGTGACTCAGGAGGCTTTTCCCCTGAGAGGCGCACACTGTCACGGGAACACAGGGGTCATCCCAGTGTTGCATGTCACGTTGTCCTTTCCCGGGAGTCGTCGGTCGTTGAAGGTGTGCATGTTGATCACTGCATCCGTCTTCACCACGGCTTGGGGCTGGGGCTTGTGCTTCACTCGTCTCTCGCAGGTGAACGACAGTCTGATCTCGTCCACCATGGCACTGCAGAAAGACCTCTGGGCAAAAAGGGGAGGGATGGGGGGATGGGAGGAAAGTGAGGAAAAGGGGACGGGGAAAGGGACGGGGGGGATAAATGCCTTAGCTTTAAATCGTTCTGACAGTTAACAGTCCAAAAGTGCAGAACATATTAACAATGAACATTCATGTTTCATGTGTCATGGCTCCACAGTATATGGCTCACAGCAATGTCAAACCACAACCAGATATTACATACAACCCCGATGATATTCAATGTCAGATACAGATAGACTAAATCAAACAATTTCCATATCTACACTTAAGCATGCTTGTAGCAACCCACATAGTTGGATAACTCGACTATTGGTGATTCACAGCCATTGGGTTCACATGGATCTGACATCTGCAATGACTAATAACAGATTAATTCTCTATGCTCCAATTTGCAATTATGACGGTTAAAGTATAAAGTAAATGTTGTGCTTTTGTCGGCCAAATAGCACTAGGGATTAGCTGAGCGATTGCAAATCCCTTTATGGAGCGTTTGAACTCAGTACCATGGACAGAAAACTGCTCTGATTTACACTCTGTGTCACTATCATCACCGCATTAGTCCATCAGTTAAAATACTAGAACCAAAAGACAGATAACATACACAAGGGTTGTCATACAGATGCAAGTACCGTGAAGTAATTTTTCAAGATATTTACCTGGTCGCGTTCGGCTGTTTTCCTCAGCTTGTAAACAAACTCGGCAATGGCCACAAAGACGGAGAGGACTAGGCCTGAGGCCAGCACGATGAAGATACCGCCCAGGTTCTGAATGCCCATAGGGCCCGTCTCCCGCCGCTCCTCGTCCAAACATCTGCTCCCACTCCACCACTTCTCCTTCAGCATGTGAAGACGGCCATCTTCAAGGATACTCAGGATGGCTATGGTGATCTTGTCCCTGTATGGCGAGCCTGCAAGGAGGAACAAAACTGGAAATAAATTCCTGCTATATATATATATTTTTTTTTACTTTAAATGAATTATGCAAACTGTAGGCTTGTAACATAGTGTGGCATAGATTACTTCCTTGTGATCTACTGGAATTTCTTAGTAAACTGTATAAAATTGTATTCCTATTACATGAAGTATGAACTGTACAGTATACATTAGATCATTCCATCAGATCTTACCTAAAGGAGTGCCGATCCCATAGCCTTTGCTGTCAATAATTCCTCCAACCTGTGTCAGGTTGCAGTTCCTTTTTGTAATGTAGTCGATGGTTGTAGACTCCATGAGAAGAGCGTAGTCTGACTTGAGAACCCTCTGGATACCATCTTCAATAGACTTGACCAACGATGTGCTTGGCTTGCTACTCATAAATGCCCACATCTTCTCAAAAGTCGAAACCTTAGATTTCTGAATAGGACATCAAATGTCAAAAAAGGTTATTGCTTTTCATAAGCAAAACCTTAGCACTTGCCTGAAACGATTAACCTTGACAACTTTGTTTTTACCCCCAATCCACTACCATTGGAAGATAGATTATGTTAAATCATCCAAGTTAAATGATAAAGATGTTTTCTGACACTACTACAAGACACTGATTTCGCTGTCACTTATGTCCTTAATTTTTTCTGTAGTCAGTTTTAAACACTGATGATAGAGCATCTGAAAAGGATATTTGATCTTACACAATTGTGTTATGTTATTGTAACTTATTAAAACATATTTTATCTTTGATCTTAAAATATTGTACTGTAAACACATTAGAAAACATTAGCGTTTCCTACAAAAACATGATTTATTGTATTTATTTATTACCAGTTCACTTATGGTGAACCTTGGAGAATTACATCATGAGGTAAATAACCCTGAGATAAGCATCTGTTTTATCTTCCTAAAACCCAGAAAAGGGCAGTATGGATAGCAAAGTTACTAGCCCCCCCCAAACAATGTCTACTACAGTGGACAAAAATGAATTCTGGGTCTCAGGAGCATATAGTTCGAGTTACATGTAGCAGTAAGTGTCCCAGAAGAAATAGTAGAGCAAGTCCAGAATAATCCTACCAAAAGTTTAGGGAATAAGTAACAATCCAACCAGATTGCGCATTAGAATCTGGGGAATTCACATAGATGTGCTCTTTACCAGGCACAATAATATTACATGCACTATTTATGTACAATTTCAACTGAGATTGTAATGCATAAAACTGGGACAATCACTCTAGATGAAAGCATTTAGTTATTGAAAAATATTCACTTACGGCATTTTCTATTGCAGTAAAAAGTATGTAAATGTGCAATGTTTTCAGTTTCATATACAGAGAAACAGTAACCATCTTACATGTGTTATTTAGTACCATAGCAGCAGCATCTGAGGCAAAAACGAAAAATAATAAAATAAAGTGAAAACCCCTGCAGGCAAAAACTGAAACTTTGGAATAAAAAAATCATTATTGAGGAACACATCAAACAGCGTAGAGAAGTTGAGAAGCTGGAGAATTTACTTTTGCAGTGGGAATTAAGATCTAACTGGGAAAGAACTTTGTGGAATAGTATTGATTTTCTTTCTTTGAGAGGCATACTGTAGAGAAGAAGAAAAAAAACTTTTTTGAAAGTCTGCTTAAAAGTTGATGATTCAACATCTTGTGTCAGTTCTTCACGAGTTGGCAACAATACACCGTGAGTCTACATACCCAGAATGCATTTGTTTAAATGGCTGCTAAGAAAAAACAAATTCCCATAATGGGTGTAATTCCTTTTCCTAATTACTTTTTAGTTCTTAGTTCATCTCAGTATTAAACTCAGCAGTGAAGACAACAGTTCAGTTTCCCAAACATGGATTAAGCCTTGACTAAAAACTGTTTTCAGTGTATATATAGAATATAGAATATATGTCGCAGTTTTGTACTAGGCTTAATCTATGTTTAGGAAACTGTATGAATATTACTTCTGATAATTGACGCTTTACTTCTTAATTTACCTTAAAGAAAGTCATGGTGGCTCCATCTTTGACCACTCCGTATTCAATCTTGGTCTGCTTGGCAATGTCGTCCGCTGAGTCTACAGGTGAATCCATCCTCTCCACAGTGAGGAATGCCGCCAAGTTAGCCGTGTAGGAGGAGATGATGATAAGGGTGAAGAACCACCAGATCCCACCTATGATCCTGGTGGAGAGGGCTTTGGGCATCAGCTCTGAGCCTGCAGGGTGAGATATGATATTGGTTGAATGGACTTTGTCTGGCTTTACGGATCATTGTAAACATAATGCTACGGTATCTTTTAAGCATCTTTGCCTAATTAATGAGTGACACAACTATAGAAATGCATGGTAACACCTCCAGTAACAATGTTTTTTTCGTACAAACAGCTACAGTATAATGTAGTATTTTTTTCTGCACAAAACATGTATTATAAGTGACACACAATGGTTAATTTGCGTCCAGTAGGCACAAGTATGTGAGAGGCTTTAAATATTGCACCAAAAAAATCAAACTCCTATAATAATTCACCCGAGGAGTAGAAAAATTGCCTTTGAAAGTCGGCATGAGTGAATAGTTTGGAAATTTTAAACGGGGTTTACAGAGTTCTTAGTTTGAAAATTGAACGGAATCAAGCTACTTCTTTAGATTTTTAATGTACAGTTCAGAAAGCTGCCAAGCAATCTGTGAATCCATCTCAAGCTTTGCACAGAAATAAATGGTCAGGATGGGTTGTAATTCTACCAAATATAGTGCATACTGTGCAGTATTTCAAAAATCGTGATAATGTATATGGGAGAATTACATACCTGAAAATTGCATTGCACAAAAGACACATTTCTGTTTTTCTTATATAGCCATGTTGGTATTGCAATGACAATCTCACCAGAACAAAGTAATTTTGTTTTGACTTCACTCTTGAAGCTTCTGTGCTGCTTTACTATAAGTGATATGTTCTCCTAGCATCAACAACTGTATTTTCTTTACCTCAAATAGGCACATACAGTATATTAAAGACAAAGTGTTTCCACAAAAGGAACATAGAAAGATGGTCTGCTACACAAATACAGTTGTATTACATACAGACAAACACAGTTTGTCAAATAACACATCTTTCATGTATGAATCTGAGCTAGGTTGAGTGTATATACAGCCTTTTGACTTTAGAATAACAGTTACTTTATTTTGTCCATGACAACCTTTAAATCTACCTCCCCATCAAGAGACTCTGTTGGGTACAGTCCGCTACTTCACACAGAAGATTTATGACGGCAATTCTGCAGAGTAACTAGCGTACTAAGAGAAGTCAGAGTGGTCAGCTTCTTAACCTCTCCTACCAACTTTCATTTGTGATTCTTAAAGCTTACACGGTGGAAAACAAGGGCAGGGCAGTACTGTTTAGTAATATGCTATCTTTGCAGTCGTACTGGGAGAGAACAGGATTTACTGACAGCACAATTGGATTCCAAGCTATAAAATGCTCCTGTCAGCTGAAACTCGTCTGGCATTGCGCCAGAACGCTAATAAATACAAAAACAGATTGGTCATATAGAGTTGAGAGAATAAAACTGTGTCAATCTGCTTTGTATCTCCTTGAAGAAGGACTCATGTCTTGTAAGCCAAAGAAGTATGAATGTCTTTTCAGGGCAGAGGATAATGATGCAATTCCAGTGAACAAAACACCACATCCATCTCAGTGACTGCAGTACTGCTACAGCTGGTTGGGTTAGATGTTGACATCAAATATAGTGGAAACATTTTGACAGTACATAAAAATATGAAATATGTTTGTAACATATCAATGTTTCAAATATGCTTCATGGTGATGCTTTGAATGTGCTACATTAGATAAATGTGTATGCTAAATATTTCACTTGGACTTGTTAACGTACAGTTAGATTGAATACTAAACTACTTGTTTTCTAAAAGGTTTTGTCAAACCTATCCATTACTTTTATACAGCTACCGAATGTAAAAACAATTTTGTTTGCAATTATTCAACATTAAGACTGTAAATGGACTGCCTATAAAACTTGCAGTTTTTAAAGCAAGATAACTGCTCAATGACATTCAGACGAATTACTTCACCATCCCTGAAGTGATCAAATCTCTGCTTGTCTAAGCCTATTTTTTCCAGATAACCTCTGTCAATGTTACTGGCTCCCCCTTTTCAATGGATTTACGTCAAACTCACGGGCAAATAACACAATTTTGGGTTTGGACCAAGTCATCAACACAGACCACAGTATTAGCTGCATCTTTTCTAGCCTTAACCGGAAGAGCTCATGTGAAACACTATAAAAGTCACTTTCGTGAGGTTTGAATCCTACAAAGACCTTCTTAAGAAAAGTTTGACAAATAGCATTCACAATCTGTCAGTGTAATAGAAAATAGAGCACAAACTTTGTAAGTACTGAGGATTTTAACTTTTTTTTGTATCCCACACTACAGTATTGCAATGATAGCACCTATGCCTAGTGCAAAGCAATATTGCTGAAAAGATATGACATATGTTTGTTGTGAGAGCCTACAAGGGCCTTTGGCAAAGCCATCGGGAAACACAAAAGGTGTGTGCTTTTGCACCTCTTAATTTTTTTGTATTATTCGTGTCGTGTATGACACCTTCCTCCCACAGACAATATGACATATTTTCTACACTTCATTGCTCTTATTCCAAATCTATCCATTTGCATTTAAAACATGTCAAGTGATATGGCTCCCTCCTCAGTTGCTGTCAGTATCTTTGACAGTGGAGCATTGGCTGTCTGTTGATATGCCACAGACAAACTGCATCCCAATGTAAATATTTGGACCATATTTGTTTCAGGACAGCAAGCATACAGTAGGTTGTACTTTGTTATGACAGACTCCGTAGACAAGCTGAATGCGAAGCCCCTGGATGAATGCACTCTGTTAGCCCACCAAGCTGAAGGTATGACATTCAAACTAGTTTAATAATTATCTCACCTTAGACAGATATACAGTACTGGAGAAACATTTTCTAATGAGAAGCTGATGATATTTAATTGAGAGAGGTGCTAACATCTTCTGTAGAAAGGAGCATCAATGCTGTTAAAACTGTATAATGAACCAACTTGCTCATTTAGAAAAAAATCGTACTCGCTCCTGCATGGTGTGCTGCTGTTAAGATTCCCAGCCTGGGTTTGCTGTGGCAAATTGGCAATGCTGCCGTGCAGTTTTCGGGAGAGCTTTTTGTGCTTAATGAATTGCAGAGCGTGTGAGCTATCCTTACGGGCATAGATCCACTGTGGAGTCTCACTAAGCCTCCATGATCTTTCTTGTTACACTGAGGATAAATTGTGTTTTCCCTCCCCAACTGACATTGCTGTATCTTGAAATAGTATTGGGTTATCAATCTTACATATCTTAGAGGATTTCAGGGCACTGCACAATTATCTTTTTCCCTGTACTGTCCTGAAAAATCCTCACAAAAATTATACACACAGTCATCTATTCACACAAACACTTATGTTATCATAGAAGCATTGAGTGACATAGTAAAAATGACATTTGGAGAGTGAAGGATTTAGATCAACCACAATAGGTCCTTGATGTAAACCTAAATCGTTGTAAACATCAGCCTCACTTAAGCGAGCACCGACAGCTTGCATTTGTTAGACATGTTCAACGTACCCCTTTGTCCCAACGTGCAAACCGCTCTAGAATGGGGCCAGCGATTGCATTACGGGGGAAACAAACGCTGAAATGTTTTCTTCCTAGCCTGGCAGTCTCTGACAGGTGTCTGACACCTACTTGCCTCACCATTCCTGTTTCTGAGAGCAGCAAGAAGGTGACAACAGCTTGCTTTTGTCATGTAAGACTGAGCTACAGTTGTTCATGACAGGCAAGTGTCTCACAAAACAGTCTCTGAATGAGAATCAGGACTGCTTGTCAGTTAAAGAGGTAGAGCGAAAGGAGGGAATGGGTGAGTTGGGTGGTTTGTTTTTGAACAGGTGAGGGAGGGGTGATGCCACTGTTACCTTGCTGCATCAGGGAGCCCACACCAAACCAGAAGCTGTTCAAGAGGGTGAAATTGTTCTCCACAACATCCGATCCTGGGTTACAAGGATGGGCGTCATACCATTCGTAAGGACTGAATCTGGAAAGAGAGAGAGAAGGGATGGTACCAGAAAACAAAACTCCAACCTGGGTAACCCAGACGGAAGGACGTGGATGAAACAGTTAGCAGCCAAATAACCCAACATAGCTGTTAGTTGTAGTGTAGAAAATTAACTAAGTACATTTTATAGTTACAGTTCATTGTTATAGTCCTTATACCGATATGAACTGCCTCCATCTGCACAATGTTGGATACAATTTGAACAGTAGACATTTACATTTAGCAGTCGCTCTTATCCAGAGCGACTTACAGTAACATTCACCCCGTGGCAAGTAGGGTGAAGTGCCTTGCCCAAAGACACAACGTCACGGGAATCGAACTGGCAACCTTCAGATTACTAGCCCGATGCTCTACCCACTCAGCCACCTGACTCAGTAGACATTATAGTATATGGCATGAAGAAAGGTCCTTTGCATAACATAGTGCTTGAACAAGTGACAACCTTTCCTCAGTCTGCTTGCTTGTTTACGGGGAAGTTGACAACACATTTCTCTGTTGTTTTAACAGAAAAAAATGCATCTTTGACAAAGGTTGTCTGTATTCAGATTCTAAGTTTCAAAGGCAGTTCAACTTTATAAGTTTCCTTAGTTCTCTACTCTTTTCAGCACTCAAAGGTAGCTAACATGATACAAATATACTGCTGTTAGGATGATAAGTATGAAAATGTCATCTGTGTAAAAAAAGATGGCATAAGACTGTGAGATGGCGTTAAATGTTGGCTGATCCAGATACCTCTGCCATTTATTGTAAAAAAACTGCTCACCATAAATCCTTTAACATAGATGAAACAGTCATGTTCAAAGATAGATGGAGGGATAAAACATGCTAAATGTCAGTGGCTTCCCCTCCTGAAATTCATTTTGAAAATGTTTTTCCAAAAGATTCAGATTATTCAAATTTAGGCTGTCTGTTTTGCTGAAGAATAATTCTTTGGTCTTCTGAATCAAGATATCATCTCCTTAAAATATTGTGCCATTAGACATACTATTCACAAAGATGTAAAGATGATTTAAAACACGTCAAACATCTCTAAATCATCTATAATGAGATTAAAAACCTCCTTCCTTCTGACTTAGCACCAAGACCAACAGTGTGCTAACTCCCAGAAAATTGAAAGTTGCCCAGTGTGTTGGTCATTGAGGAGATAAGGAAAAGGGGATGGGTGTGACTCCATTACACACTAGCTGGAGTGGAAGCTCTTATCCACATTGTTATGGCATAAAAGTCTTCAACTTCAGCATCCAAAGGCCCGTTTTTATCTTTAACATTTCTAATGTATAATTTCCAGGTCTTGGAGCAGTTTATTAAAGCAGGGCTTAAAGGGATTTCTACCTCAACCCCCCTTCAGCCCCTACCCCCCAGTAGCATATTTAAGGTAATCCCAGGTTTTAAATGGAACTATGAAATGCCTGTGAGGCAAGAATTCATACTTACAGCATGTTTGGCTATGATTAAACCTTCCTTGTACTTGCCATGTTCCTTCAATGTTGCCATTGTGTTCTGTAGAAATATCCTCCTACTTCAAACTACACATGCTCTATGATGCATCCTTTTGGCTCACGGCTTCTCAGCTGGCTAGGCTGGCCTCCAAAAAATGATACATCAGTCTGAGATGGTTCTGAATACTTATACAACGGTGCTTCAAAACGTTCTATGTGTTTTGAAGACAAAGAGGAAAGGGTTGACGAGTGCAGCTGCAGGCTCTCAAACCTAGAGCCTTTTTAAAGCCTACTTTTGTGGAACTTCCTCAAGCACCACTTTACATGTAGAGAACCAGGATATGGAGACAATGGCCGTCAAAGGCGAGAAGGAAGACTGAGAGTAACACTTCTGTCTCTTTTCTGTTTTCTGTCACGCATTTATGCTTGATGATGTCATCTGAGCGCAGAAAAGTCATTTAAAAACACAAGAAGCCCTTTTCAGCTAATCACTTAAGCTTATTGCAATACAAGATGATTTTATATGTAACTGAAAGGTTGAGGATTTTGCGTGATTGTGGAAAATGCTTGATCTGTCATGTCATATGGCCATTGGATACAGTATTTCACCCTGGTACCAATACTCAACTTCCACCACCTGAACAAGGGCTTACAGTGGAGCTAAACCCTAGCTTTTCCTTGATTCAAGTTCACCACCCCACTTCACTGACAAAACAATGCAAATGACTCACCTGGCGATGACGAAGAGGACACAGCTGACCCCCAGGTATGCCAGAAGGATGTACACCCAGATGTCGGGGGTCATGGGGTTGAGGAACGAGAAGAAGCCGTTGTTGGTGACGTTGGGCTTGCGATATAAGATGCTGATGCCCATGTTCAAGAAAGGCTTGGAAAAATCCACCACTTTCTCACGCATGTAGGTGATCGTCAGAGGTGCCACGGACAAGTCTGCTCTCTAAAAGCAGACAAAAACAAGACAATTCAAGCGATTATTACATTTTCCCTGACCTACTATATCTGATAAAAATGTGTATAATGTTATCATATAATCCCAATACAGTAAAATCAGTGAGAAGTTTAGTAGAACTTTAACCCTTTCTTGTTTGAGGGTAGTTACTTCTGAGATTGCACAAGTAACCCTGTCTTATTTTCCCTTACTGATTTCATTCATAAGAAAAAAAATCTATGCCATGAAAATAAAAGCATTTTCACAGCTACACAGACAAAGGCTTATTTTCCCTCAGTGTAGGTGTCTCTGAAGCTTCTGAGTAACCTTAATATAGCCCTCTTAAGTGCCCTACGAGGCAGTGACATGGCAGGGTTTGGCGGAAAAGTTGCAGTCCCCGATTATGTGCGTCCGGCAGCATATTCAGAAGGTCACTCCTGGCGTCACCCACACCTCCCCCACTCCAGGGGTGGACAGGAGGTTAATGAAACCAGCTGCTTGGTTCACACTTGGATAGCTCCTTCCTCGAAAAATGACGCAAACTCACAATGAGGGTGCGGACCTTCCCTTCTTCTTGAACAGCAGAGGTGTTTGCTCATACAGCATCACTGATGTTGGCCAGATAGTAGGGAGCTACTTTTTTCTGAAGGCATTGTATGACACACTTTGCTGTGATGCTTAAAAGACTCAAGAGTGGTCAGGCTGGCTGATTACGTCCGTTCAAACATGAGCTGTGATCATACACTCAAGTAACAGCATGCTTGGCAAATACTCACATTGCGCAACATAATCCTCATAGCCAACTAGATATATGGAATTACCTATAGAGTGTTTTTCTCTACAAAACACCCCGAAAATGCTTTCTTGACCTGATTCTCCAGCAGATTTTGCAGTCACTATGGCGCAGCACATGGGTAACATAAGAAGTGACCATTGCCTGTATCTCCTGCACAGATAATCCTGCCTTTCCAACAATGGTCCATTAGCCTGATAGGATCCCCAGTGCTACATAGTGGTCAAGTTACCCAGCAGCCTAACCTGTGTGGTACTACCTGCCGCTGCGGTCGACGCCGCAGTCACTGAACACACAACGGGCCTCCGAAGAGAGAGTGAGAAAGAGAAAGGGGGAAAGCCAATCGTTCCTACAGCGCTATCCACTGTGTCCTCGTTAACTATTTACATTTACAACACATATGGCTCGCTCTATTCTCCGTTACCCCACTGCCTCTCCTCTGAGCAAGCTGCCACTCAATTGGAAGATCAAGCAGCGGGAGATCCCAGACATCCTCATGGTGGGCTAATGTACATGCCGCACGGCCATTTTCTGTTTAGACACATATGCTGGTCACACCCCTACTAACCTGATCGTGCACTGCTGTGCTGCCAAACGGCTTGGTGTTATCTGGGTGCACAGATGGTGAGCTTACAGCTGATCCACCTCCACTCTGAATTGCCTCACCTGATATGACATCCTCTAGAATTCATACAATTATTCCTAGATCAGTCTGGCCCGCGGAGGTGGACCAGCATATTACGTTCGGCCCATTTTCAATCTCTTGACATTTATGTGATTTACATGAGTTTGATTGTTCACTCGTGTGGCTGTTTAGAATAATGACTGGATAGTAGGTTACATCTGCTTCACATGGTTTCCGTGTATTTCTCAATCATCAAATGAGATGCGTGATACAAAATAAGAAGCATTAAACGTGATACAATTACTAGATCGGAATATTGCTAGTAACACCTACTTGCACCTCACTCTACTGTAGGTGCTCTAGTACTACAGTGTCCTACAGTATAGATCCTGTACTATAATCTCCAGTAGTCTCAGCTGTACACCCTCTAGGCAGGATGTGCTCGCGACAGAGTCAGATGTTGCGCAACAGGAAATTGAGACAGGAATGGTAAATGGAGACTGCGACTTAATGTTGTATGAATTATGAGGGCTATCAGAGATCAGAGCACCTTAATGTCTGCCGGAAAGAAAGCTGTACTAGAGGACCTGCCTGTCAAATTGACATGCCCCGTCACATTTTACCCTCAGTAACTGAGAGCTCCTTCGGTACCGATGTAAAACCACTCAGGTCTGCAACCCTCGGATAGAGACACCAAGCATACGCATGCTCCTCAGACTACAAATAAAGCTGCTTTTCATTACAATATCTTGCCGAAGGTTCAAATCCAGTGCACTTTCTCTCTCTGCGGACAATAAGTGTGGCTTGCCGTAACCTTCCACGTGTATCTGTTGAAGAGGAGATTAATTGCCATGACAGCAACAAATGATGTGTTAAGCCCGCTATTAATACTGGCATCACTGCATGATTAATGGGATCATCTATTGTGACTAAATCAAGTTTAACAAGGCCTGTTGCATCATTTAGCTACTGCCTACAATGCCCTTTGGCTTTGTAGTGGGCTTTGTGGATATGCAGAGGAAAATAGAGGGCGTTATGGTACATGGCACTAAAGCCCTTTCGCATTAAATTAACCACACCATGAGCTCCACATGCTCATTCGAGAGTTCTTCATTTACAGACAATGGCTAGCCACCACTACACACACTCCTAGAACACACATGCATGCATGCCAACTCTCCAGACAGATATACAATGGCAGACTTGTTGACAGTTCAGCAGTTTCACCCACATTGATCACAGCCACAAAATACACACCATTCCACCGTGTGCATAATTTTTATATGCTCAAAAAAAGGAAATTGGAGAGAAAATAATGAATTATATCTGAAACCTCTCACTCCCACACACATTAACGTGCAAACATATTGGATGCTAACAAACGTGTTTGCGCTCACACATACATCTTTGTTTCTGTCATTCCGTATTTGGTTCTTTGTTTGACGTGGACTCAGTGACCTACAAAGATGAATGAAGGGGTATAACTGCTTTTAATAAACCCATACGAATCTTGCACAGTTAAATAGATGTGCTGGGCCAAAGGGTTTTTGTAATTCAGTAATGAAACTATGATTTATGTGGCCATGTGGGTTGACAAGACGAATATATGGGCTAGTGATTTAACACCACTTTATCAGCTGAGAACAACTCTGACTGCTTGTTTTTGCTTGTGGTCTTCCTTAGAACCCATTGAGCTAGGTAATCTTTTGACAGAAGTTGTAGCTAGTAAACTGTCTGGTAGTGTTGTAAAGTAACATGGTCACCCGCGTAGCAATGAGGAAGTAATCACATAATTTGTAGGGGTTGATAACAAGCTGTCATGGAAATTAAATTGGAGTGATAAACAACTTTGATGGTGTTCATTTGTTTTGTCCTTCAGCACTGAAAACACGACAAAGTGACTCAACTCCTCGTACTATCACTAATATTAGCAACTGATGTTTAGATATCCTGGTATATGCAATGGGCATGAAAACAAACTCAAACTTGGGATCCCCACTTTAGAGATAAAGCTGTTGTTGATTTACTCATATGGATAGCCATCCTGGCTCCTCGTGGTAAATCCCCAGGTCAGTTCACTCACGCTTTCCCTAAAGTTTACATTTCAGGTCTGCTGACTCAAGATCGGCTTATCTATATAGACAGGAGGGAGAAGAGCACTGAGCCACATAATAGAGCTAGCTAAGAATCCACAAAGCAGTGGTGATGCAGCCTTGGGCCATCGGATAAGGAGCCAAACCATAATATAGACTGTTAACCCTTTTGAGGTGTTGAAATCAATGCTTGTGCAAAACAAACCTTACTTTTAGTCTATAGACACATAACAGAAAAAGAAAAACAATGTAGGTGGTACAGACACCATAGGTTTCTCCAGAGTTTCTCCCCCCAAAAAACACATATACAGTACCACAAAGATGTTAAAAGTAAAGCGCCAAACACTGGACTGGAAAGAAGTGTTTCGAAACTTCCATTCTACAGTGTGATCTTAGTTTATGTCGTTTTTCTTCATATTACATCCCTGTCTCCTATGGGTAACTTGCAAGACGATGCTTTCATTGACATTTGCATACAGATTTTGACACAGAATTGAGAGGTGCTCTATGTTTTTTCTTGGTTATTAAAGAGGCCTATGTGTCCGTTTTCAGCATTTTCTGCCCTAATCCATTTGTTCTCCTCAAGGTTACCTCTATCAGGTCTGATCTCACACAAAAGCTTAGGGAAAGATAAAGTGCTTCGGAGATAGTCCACCTTTCCCGACCCTTCCAGCACCTAACCATTGACTCTCCCCATATATGATTCCCTCCTCTAAATGCCACTTAAGCTATTACAACTTTTCAGCCGAGCAAAGCGTTGACTCACAAGGGCCAAGGACACTTTTCAAGGGAAATGGGAGGGACACTTTACAAATGCCAGTAGGACGCTCTTCTCAGGAGACATGAAGCATGCCTCATAGCCTTTGATGCTTTGGAGCTAAAATGGAGTCGGTGGAGTATTCCAAATTTCCAATAAAGTGGCTTTTTACCCTCTGAGGAAAGTCCATGTTGCTATTTCGACACTTTGGGAACTCTGTTGCACTTCAGGAGACACATTTCCAATATAGTCGTTGACAGTCATGATATACTGTAGCTAATACTGTAGTTTCAGTGTTTTTGTTTATGATACCATATATGGAGAAACAATAATGCACACCGTTCAAGACAGTGTGTGAACCTAAGAGACAATATGTCTGAAATGGCATATTAACACCAAACAACAGTTGAACCCACTACATATAGGTCATGATGAACAACGGTTCTGCCTACAGTCAGTTCCAATACCGGCGATCTCACTCACATGTTCCATCAGCTCCCTGATCATGCCGTTCCACTGGCCCTTTTCATCCTGGGAACCGTACTTTCCGTCTGGCACCAGGCGGATCTCGTAGGTGAAGCCCAGGATGTTGGCCAGCTCCTTCAGCAAGTCGATGCAGAATCCCTCAAAGCGGTCGTTGCCCACCAGCGCCCTGTCAGACTTCTTAAGCATGACATATGGTTCTTCCTGCGCACACACAAAACATCAAATGGCCACCGGTGGTGTGGTCAGCATTTTCATTTCGTTCTCTGCACGAGGACCTAATAGAAGCAAAGTGATCAGAACTGATAAGTCGCTGTTGCGCTTAACACGGAGTGACAAGGGTTACGACATTTAATGCCTGGCAATGCAGAACGTTTAAATATGGAAGACTGCTGAGGTTTACCCCCCCCCAACCCCCCCCCCCCCCCCCCCCACCACCCCCCCCATACATGAACAGGATTTTTACAGAATGATGTACGATATGCATGCACCATTTAGACTGGGAAATGTACGCCACTAAATTAAATGTGTGTCTGCTGTCGTTCGCATTACAGGTGAATGTTTAAAGTGGTGCATCGGTTCACACACACATATATTTCCAACCGGCAGATCTGTACCTTACATGCTGCCCTGGGCTCACTCTGAGTGCAGGTTGGTGTTCTTTATGGCCTGGTAGCTGTCAGTCTTTACTGCCCTGTAATATTCCCCCTGGATGCTCATAATTTGGGTCGTATAAAAGCTTGATTAGGAACAGAATGCCGCAATGAAACCGAGCATGTCTGTTATGTTGTCTTCATCTCTCACTGGTCTCGGTATCTTAGGGAATGGCCTACGTTGACAGTGACTGAGAGGCTTAACTAGACACTAGCTCAATGTTTTCCTCTTCATGGCGTCTGTTTCGATTTGTCAGCCAGATATTCCTTTGTACCCTACTGAGCATGACAAAACACAGAGACCCACCAATTTATGGGCTATTAACCAATGTATAGCTTCCAATGTGCAGACTCACAATTCATAAACTCAGTTCATAAGCAAAGTTATTGATTCTCTAGTGAAGGTCACCTCTGTTTTGTATTCCCGACACCTACTATTTGCCTGACGCAATGCCATCAGACAGCTTCGAACGACGATCTGAAAATAACCAGTCATAACTGCATTTCTCGCTCTCCTAGAAAACCCATGTCAACCCGTGTAAGGACGTAGGTGAGCTTACTTTATGGCGGCCAAGAATAAGGTGTTCAGTTTAATAGCGCAAGGCTGAAATCTTTTTCTATGTATTGTTCTTCCTGTGCCATTGCCTTGATGCTGGAGCCTCAGAGGGGTGTATGAATAAACAAACATTTTAAAAGATTTGCTCCGGTATCTTACTCTGTCACTATCTGTTCAAGTCACAATGCCATCTCAGCGATGGCAAGATGAACTTCTTTAATTGCTCGCCATTCTTATTTGTTGCCAGTTGTCCATAACAAATCTAGTCTTAAGTCATAACCAATGCATATTTGATGACAACGTGTACAGATAGGAAACGTGTCCAATTAACTTGATCAAAAAGTATTTATGCTAAAGGAGAAAAAAGTAATTACCATCTGTTGTTACTCTCTACTTTATTTTTATTCTCCGAGGTTTGGACACAAATCAAAGAGTTAAAACCATCTCCCCATCCTTGCTCGCAGCATGGGCATAGATAAGAGGGAGAAGATGGTGCTAGGCCTGGGTCTGCACAGAGACAGTAAAGGCACTGGAGTGCAAAACAATTAATGTGTGAGAGAGAAACGCATTTCATTTTCATTTTCAAAAGCAAATGTTACCTCTATAAAAAGTGTCAGACATCTTATTTATGCATCGATGAGATCAGTTTGATGCAACGCCATTAAGCTCTGTGAAAATACAGAGGGTTGTATTCGAGTCGGAGCTGTCTTAAAATATGCGTTACTTTAATGAAGAGTTCACGTTCCAATTTCTAGGAGATTCTGCTTGCGCTCTCCTGTCCCATGCAGTTTCACTGAACAATTCATCATCTATTAGTGTTCAGGTGAGCCATTCTGTGTGTGGACCACAACGGCTCATGACTTGACAACAATTATCCATGTTTGAATGGCGTTCAAAAACACCACCTGTTTCATGGTTCCAATTCTTCTTTTTGTGATGGAAGTTGTTAGGGCCTGTGGTTGGCATCAGAAAGACACTGATTATATCCCTTCTAGACCTCACTGGATCCTAATTACAGCCTGGTGGTCCTATCTAGCCTTAATGACTGTGTTTATCATTGTTGATAACTTGTGTGTCTGTCCAGAATAGGCCTAAAAGGGATGTTCATTGTCAGTGCGTCCCTGATTGTTCCACAAAAATCCTGATAAAACCTTCCAGTGACAAGCTTTAATATAGACAATAGAAAATGATGTGGAGCTGGGGGGGGGTTCTGTTTATAACACATAAGAGATACAGATCTTTTAAAATTCCAAAGTATATTTACTCTTTTAATAGATATCCCAAATCTCTATTCAGACTGAGTAGCAGGGGTTATCAGTCACTAAAAATTATTTTTGTGAGCCAACATGAATGACAGTGTTTGCCTACAGGATTTCAAGATCAACGGGACTTTTTCAGTATTATATATAGTATAATATAACCAGTCTCTGCTGATGAATACATCTGGGTAGATATAGAGAGAGTTAGAGCGAGAGAAAGGGGGAAAGAGAGTAGGAGAGAGAGAGAGAGAGAGAGAGAGAGAGAGAGAGAGAGAGAGTGAAGTGTCTTTCATGTGCAGGGTGATCTCAGGCTCGCCCTACCAGGATGGTGGTGATGACTAGAGAGCGGTTGGCCAGAGAGTCTGTGATGTTCATCCCTTTCCGCTTGGGCACTTCTGTGATGTTGAGACCTCCGGACGCACTCCACTTCCCCACCTGCGGAAGATGAAAAGCATGTAGCTAAGTGTTCCATTCCCCCGTGGTGGCTCCTGACCTCTCGGGCTACCCACAAACCATTGCTCCTGCATTAGCGTCCATTGGGAGGCCCACCTGGCAGCATTAGCTGATTGGTTGGGAGACCTCACTGCCACAAGGTCAGATGGATAACAATTTGAGAATGTGGTCGGACCGGAAGGTTTTCTAAAGGAAGTGAGCATGAAGGGCAATTTTAGCAAATTAAATAAACATACAATGCGGAGCTATGTTGACATTTTAATGGCTATGCCTTACAAACATTCTTGACTTGAGTGAACTTTGACTGACTTTGACTGACCTCTTTTGCGTTCTGCAGATTTTATTTTCCACGCATTTATATATACGCCAATAGTGTTTCCAATGGGAGCCCATGATTGGTAATTTCTCTTGGTTTGTCATTTGTTTATTACAATAAAACTCAAATCGGTTTGTGGATTAAAACGCTGTTGTGTTCTTTTGCAACTTTCCCCTTATCAAACGATTGTATCTGTATCAAACTAAAACCTGAATCTGTCACCTGTCACATTCACCATTGGCCTTGTTCTAAAAATACCAGTACCTTATGAATATAATATCTTATGAATGTTGAAATCAAAAGAGGAGCACAGCCTCTGTTCCTCTCCCACACTTCAACAGTCACAACTTTCTCTCAAAACTGAAGCTGCACTCACGGCAGACACAAAAGGTAATTGATGCAGTTTTGTGAATGTGAGGAAAAAACAAATGATGTATTCGATTGTTAGTGCAACTTGTGTAGTGTCTTGGGTGTGGGTGTGCATGTGTGTCCACAGTAAGAAGGCACTGTAAAAAAAGGAAAGGCAGTGTCCCAAGAAAGCTCAATTTTGGGAACAATGGTGTTGATTTAGACTCCATAATAATCTCCATAAAGCAACCTCTCTTTTCTGGGTTTGAAAGTCATTTTAAAAATCTGAGCTGTAAAAATAGCAAGTTAGATAAACATCCTTGGGTGATTATCATGTGGTTATTTTAGGTCTGGGATCTTTGCAGTTTTGTGCCCTTGGATTATAGCAGAACACAAATGGCTACAATTAATTTTGGAGAAAAAAAAACTGCATGGGGTTTCAACAAGGGAATGAAAGGCTGAATTTTACTAGGAGAAGTTGTGCCGTGGAGTAATCTGGCTAAGATAACACCAGAAATCTGAATAAATTGGGAGTTGAGAATAAGAGGAGCCTTCGGGCTAAAAGCTTCTTCCTATTGTAGAAAGACACTCTGGAACATTATCACAAGTATTCTTGTGGCAGTCGTTAACAATTGACTTCTCCATCTTGAGCTCTCCACCAAACTTCCCTTATCCGTTCTGCTCTCCCTCTTTCTCTCCCTCCCTCTTTCTCTCCCTCCCTCCCTCCCTCCTTCCCTCCCCATCTCTCTTTTTCCTTCATAACTACCAAAGTGGTATTTAATATTCATAGGAGCCAGCAGTGAAAGAAGGATCCTTTCAAAGTCACACAAACCCACCACAACTGGCATTAATAACACCTGATAATACTCTCCTGCTAGATGCAGGGGATCATATGTACCATTATGAAAAGCGTTTTGATTCCATCTTGTGTGACACAGGCAAAGAGGCTTCCAAAGGAGGGGAGCATTGAAAAAAGAAATGTGTAAATGTCCTCCACTTTGCGCCCCGCCAATTCCTTGTAATTGTACTCTTTTCACTCAGTGCATTTAAACATGATTAGCTATCTGAGAAACTCAAGTTATTTACATTTAAAACTACAAGGGTGTGTGTTTGGCGTTTTGCTTTCTCTCGTTTCTTATTAATATTAATGTCAAGGGAATTTGACACTGAGGAAACCCCTTGTAATTCCGGTACAAGCTCAAACTTGTAGGCTAATATTCAATTAGACTGGATTAGTCTAAACCTCCCTATCTGTACGTGCTATAACGGTTAAAGCCGATTCCACGGATATAGGGAAAAGGAATCCTATGAATCCATTACAAACCGCTGAAAATGCAACATGGATGAGGAAGGCGGAGCTTACGAGGCACCACAAACAAATATGAAAATGATTTTTTAATTTTTTTATTCCTCCATGACAAACACCAGAATAAGGGTACAGCCCAAAGGCTTTCCTGCTATCCAATATGATACATTAAGTTCCACGTTTGCAACTCAGCAACAAAATTTCAGTTTGTATCTTTTGAAGTGAGACATGTTTTTATACCTCATTAGCACCCAAGAGCATTGTGGGGCACCACCTCAAACTACCATTAGGAGAGACTGCAATTAACACCCTAATGTGAACCCTAATCCAATTTGCTTTATGATCCCGTCAATTATACTTATGCTTCAACACTCTATTTGCTTCCTTATAAGGGGGTAAATGTGCTGTCAAATGTGCTTTGTGCATTATTTGTTCCACGTTCCAAGAGCAAAAAAAAAAAAACTAGAATGAAATGTGGAATTTCATTAAGGGCTTGGAAAAGAGGATGATTGCTCAATACTGCAGTGAATATGAACTCGCTTGCAGCAGTATGAGGTGCATCAGCGTTGTTGTTATGTGGGGGGCAAACTGTACATTATTATCATGATGCAATGATAACCATGTTACCTACCGAGAAGCCAAAGGTTTGACTGAAACATAGACCTACACATTGTGTCTATATCCTTAAACTCTTCTGTGTGTAAAATCATAACTTGTGAGTTACCTTTTCCAGACCTTCCTCTTTCAGACTAATTATGTCCAGGTCAAAGTCGGTGCGTAGGCCACTAGTCTTGTTGAATGATAACCGGCCGGTCAAACCTTCCCAGTGGGACTGCAACAGAACAGAAGTCAAGCCCCATTACACAATGTAATATACGTGAATACATTCACACACAGCTACAGTATAACACAGAGTCAATACACTTTGCATTTGTTTTGAATGTAACCTTTTTTTTCCAGAATATAATAATTTCAGAATATCTTAGTCTCCTTTTTGCTTGATTTAGAGATATTCAATTTGGAAATCCCTGATTTCTCCCACAATGATCTCTTACTTTTGAACCCTGTTAAACATACACACACAGACATACTCATATGCACTCGGACACAAACTAACACACGCAAAAAAAAAACACATACACAACAAACACTAACTTACACACAAAACACACACTGGATGCATTCCCTCTTTAATTACATTTTACATCCCAACGCCTCCGACACATTTCCCCTCCAGACCACAGTGTTAATTAACGACCATCTCCTTTGCCTGATTCCCCATGAGGAGGAAAAAAAACACATTATTGTCCTTCGTTATGAACACCCTCCCCCTCTGCCCCCTGCCTTCAACCACCACACACACACACACACCAGGGCCCTACTACAGCTTTTTCAGCTCACAGAGAGATGTCTGTTACTGCTGGCACTGATGGAAACCATGCTCCCTTCACTGAAACCCTCTTCTTTCTATTCTTCTTTTTCTTCTCTTCCCCTCTCTCTCTCTCTCTCTCTCTCTCTCTCTTCTCTCTCTCTCCTCTCTCTCTCCTCTCTCTCCCCCTCTCTCTTCTCTCTCTCTCCTGTCTCTCATCTCTCTCCTCTCTCTCCCCTTCTCTATCTCTCTCCTCTCTCCCTCTCCCTCTCTCTCTTTGTATCTCTCCTCTCTCTCTCTCTCTCTCTCTCTCTCTCCCTCTCTCTCTGATGTTTGGTACAGTGTGTGCTCGGTGCATGGCACCATGTTATACAGCCTCGATCACACTCCTCTGAATCACCATCACACGCTCCTTTGTCAGATGAAATAAGAGCTGATTATATGTTTTGTACTTTCCAAACAGTCTTACTGTGTAGCAGACTGCACAGAAGGGGCGTACCAGTATCCTTTTTCAGAAAAATGGGACACAATGACTCACTGTTTGAGTTGCCATCTGTAAATAGGTTTTGAAAGCAGGGACTTATTCATGTTCAACATTCATGTATTTAGTGTAAGATTCCAATACAAAAGAAACTTCACCAAGATCCCAACTACTACAACGACAACTAGACTATTCTAATAGTCGTACAATTCAATACCACAATCAAATTGTACTATTGACATATTACGCTATACTATTATAATATTGGTATTTTCAATCAACTGCACTGAGATGAACTACAGTCATTACATTCACATTTAGTAATTTAGCAGACGCTCTTATCCAGAGCGTCATTTGGCACGGCGCAGGGATCAAACCGGCAACCTTCTGATTACCAGCCCAATTCCCTAACCGCTCAACCACCTGACTACCGTCATTAAATCCAAAAAAACAGGGTTTCCGATCACCTCTTTTATGTAACCCATGAACTTCCCACCAAAGCGCCAAGGTTTGTGACGATGGCACTGCAGGGAGTTGACCGTCATCTGAGGGGCGTGCTGGTAGGACACGGACACAATGTGGACCGCGTCGTAGGTCAGAGCTGCATCTGTCTGGAATAAAGGGAGGAGATTATTTCAGTTGATGGCTGCAGACTAGGAAGACATATTTTACATCAGATGTGGGCTTCAAGCGCTAAAGGGACCGTTTTTTCCAGAGAAATATTTGTCGCTCCAAAAATGCAGCACAAAATTTGCCTTCACTCCCTCTTATGTTCTGTACCTTTTTAAATACAGATATGACGATTTGCATTTGAGTAGAAATAAATTGAAGTCAGCCTACCTTGAAGCGCATGTCACCTAAATACTTTTTAATAGTGTTATGGGAGCAATTAAAATGGCATGCGGTGCATACGTTCTTTCCACAAAAACCTACCTATCTACTCTGCCATAATGAGACCTTGGAGAGGGTTGTGTGGAAGTGTTTGAACCCAGTCAGAAAAAATTATAGATAAACAACACATATCACACTATAATTAAAGGAATCTCTGTGTATCTGTGGCTTGATTAACTCACAAACAGGTCATAGGAAGTCGAAATGTTGCAGATGTAGGCCTATGGCTCTGGCCCCAGTCTAGGACAGGCTGTGTTGTGTTTGCGACAAATGAAATATAAAGACTATACATACATTACATTTACATTATACATACATGCAACAAATAAATATGTAAGGGATAATGCCCTTTGAGGTGTCCATTATCGCAGAACAGTTCAGGCCTCCTCGTTGTCCATTATTTTCTGATAATGAACAGCTTGTCAGGCATTATACCTTACATGAACAACTGGCATTTGTTGAACCACAGCAACAAGACTCAGAAACTAGCTACTGCACAAAGAACGATTTCAAAAGAAACAAACTGGTACTGACTGCATTTTCTCACTGAACATTTTATTCCTCACATCGAAATGGGCAAAAACTCAAGGATATGTTTCTTGTTGTATGAGGAGGCCATAAAAAGGTAAAAGCGTGGGTTGGCTTTATAGCCTATCCATTACCACATAGCGCTAGCTACCTAGCAATAGTCTAGTTTTCAAGTTTCACAGTTAGTTACTATAGCTACCCACATAACAGATTGTCTAGCCATTTGGCCAACTGACAGGGTTTTTCAGCAAATAGTTATTTGATTAAAATAGCTAAATGTCCAAGAGAAAGCACATGCTTTCTGTTTAACTAGAAGAACTAGCAACCAGTCAAAGTCTGAAATGTATACCATGGGCACTGCACTAGGTTATTTTAAATTAATCACAGGTACTGTAAAAGTATCCCTCATTAGTTTTACTCGTATTAGTTTAGAATGCCGAGGAACGCTTCATTGAAATATCGGGAGAGGAATTTGTGATGATTGGATTTGCTATATTTTGTGGGGATTATTAGAATACAATACCTCTGCTCTGATGAATACACTGAATAAATTAGATTAGAATTTAGTAGTGTGCGCACTGCTGAATCTAAGTGCATCTTATTTGGCAGCAGAACAAATATGAGGCTCAACACAATGATTAAGGTGATTATCACCATTACAAGACAGGCCAATTAGAAATACAAGAGGCTGTAGTAGTTTTAAAGATCTAATCGTTTTTCTTCTACGATTACAACCCTATAAAAGTATATCCTCCTATCTTGCGCCACATTCATAAGCTCCACCAACAAAGTGTAAATAGAAACATACCGTCATAATCCCCTCCAGTAGGCCTGAATCTGGCTTGAGCGGTATCTGCCTCTCGGTGGACCACTTCTCTACGATGGAGGCCACTTGAGGGTTTTCCACGTTGAGGATGCGGAAGCCGGTCATGTTGACGCCACAGTAACGGTAGGGCTCCAGGTCGATGGCCATCAGGTCCTTAGAAGGGGATACAGACGGATGGGGGGTACCTCATTTAGCCGGCTGGGATTGGGCTTTATTGTTCCGGTAAGAGAATCATCTGCAGCTTTTGTCCTCACATGAAAAGCTAGATGATGGAGCCGGTGGTAAAAAGAAGATGTATTAAGGCTACATAAAGGAGCGGACGGGATGATTCGGGGCTTTGAGCTGTGCAAGCACAAGGGGATAAGGTTTAGGTGTGTGCCTCACTATGGAACTGATACGATTGGTCTTGGTTTCTATATGCGTTTTCCCTCCCCGCTATTAACATTCACAGATGTCATCCTGGTATTGGATGGGTAGTGTAGACTGAAACAAGCCTCTTACGCTTGCAAACACTAGAGTCAGTTGGATTGATGACCCAAAGTGGCATTACAGAACTCTCTCAATTTGATGGCTTGCAGTACACTGTAGCTGTTGTTGTCAGATTAAATCCTAAAATAGGGCTGATTTTAAATGTGTCCTTTGTAAACTAACCCAACCCTGTTCATTCGCAGCCTTAAAAGGGGAAAAACACTCAATCTGCTGGAGCAAATTAATAATACAGAATCTACAATCCCTCTGCAACCTATAAGCAAACTGATTTAATCTGAGCAAGTGTAATTTCAATGGCAACCAACTCTGGCTCAAGTGTGAAGCCACATTTCAACACGTATCTTGTTGAAACGGGCCGGAAGGGGCCTGGAAAAGACACTTAGGAGGAACATAATAGATATTTCATTAGCACCCTGTGGGGTTTGGAGGAGCGTGTAAGACATACGCGGAAGAACGGTTGCCTGCAGATACAACATTTCTCTTTTACCCCCAACCCCCCTCTCCGCCATTACGGAGTGCGTACTGCAGGTTTACACAGCACTCCATTTCCTTGATGGAAGACAAGAGGAGGTCCCTTCCATACTAAATGGAGTTTATGAAGTTCCCCGCCAACTTAAAACAGGTTGTAGTGTATAAACTCCAAATGTAGACTGTTTTTAAGATACATTAGATATTAAAACCAGAATTCTGTCACTATATCCAAGTAAAACAACATTAAATGAATGGCCCACCCATTCATGAGACTAAAATCATAACTAAGATAAACAGGTTTCAACATTCAATAAATACAGTCCGTGTCCTGGCTTCTGAAATCCTCTTTGTTTCCACAGCCTAGCTTAAAACACGGACATGGCAGATGGAGCCAGTTTAACATTAGCCTACTTATGTAATTAAAATGGAGACTCAAGCCCTAAAAATATGCAACTTCACACTGTTGTGTTATGAACAAAGAGGGAACACAAAGGTTCAGGGAGGTAGCTGACAATTGAGTTCTCCAGCAAAGTTCTTGAAGATAACCTTGTAGGGTTGAAAGGCTTGCACCATGACAGACTCATTTCTGTGGACAAGACAGCCTATTACCCCCTACTACTCCAATGTTGCCTCTTCGCGCTCTAATAAGTTGGCATCTCGGTCACCCCCCCCGACATGATAAAAGATGAGCGTTATCGCAGAATGTCATCAACGGTGAATTCTGTTGCCAAACATGTCATGCATGTATTCATTAGATCGAGTCAATCGGGGCCGCTAGGTACAGGATAATCTTTTTAATAGTGTGTCCATCAAAATGACAGTATGATAGTTTTATACGTATCCCACAGTCAGGTTCAGGGACAATATTCAACAGTTAAAAAAAAATATTTTTTATATATATAGAACATCTCTCTGAAACCAGATGATTTGAGACGTGTCTGAACATTATTAAGAGATGATAATACAAAATATGTGGTAGAAATGATGATATTCAGTATCATTAGTGTGTTAATGCTTGCTCAAAGACCTGCGGCTCCATGTGTTTTCAGCCTAATGCTTTTTGGCAACAGAGAAAGCTTGAGGTCCTTCACCATGAAAGCTTCGGTTGTGGTACACAAACAGTGACGTGTGGCAGAACAATGGCATTTCCACGCTGTTGAGTGTGAAAGATGACACACGTCACGCCTGGCCCCGTACGTCATATCACATTATCACAACAGAGTGGCCAAGTCCATCATGCCAGAGACTAGTGTGTGTCGGTGTGTGTTAGAGAGAGTGAGAGCGAGAGAGAGAGAGAGAGAGAGAGAGAGACAGAGAGAGAGAGAGAGAGAGAGAGAGAGAGAGAGAGAGAGAGAGAGAGAGAGAGAGAGAGAGAGACTGAGAAAGACAGTTTGCATAAGGGAGAAAGCAGCAATGGAGTATCTGTCTTGGCATTTCTGCCTCTCCTACACTGAAGTGACATTCACTATTGACTTCCAATCTGTTGCCTTTGTATTGCCTCCTCAAAGACTTCAGTTGACTTTAACAGAGAGGGAAGTGTTTGCAGCAGAATACTGAAGACTCCATTATGGTGCCAGTTTGTCAAACAGAATTGATATTATGGACTAGATCCAAACCCCATTGGCAATTAAACAGCATTCATCAAAAACCCGGGCGGAGAGCGGAGAGATGAGAACAAACGAGACTCAATTTGCATTAACAAGCAAGGGACATTACCAGAGTGGTGAAGATATAGTGGTAGTACTCTGTCATCATCCCCATGGTTTGGGCCTGCAAAAGAAAGAGAGGTAGATAGATAGAGGGAGGAAAAGTGGAGGGGGAGAAGGATGGAAAGACAGGACAAAGATAATGGTCACTTGGTCACGTCGGGCTGATTTGCAATCAATAATACCATCAAAACAAACACAACAGAACAAAACTCAAAGCAATCTGTGAATACATTTACCAAAAAAAGTGTCATCCTGTATGTTGAAAAGTATATTCACCATTGATGCTCGCCATTCAGGTGAGGTTTATGCTATGCCAGTTGCAAATGATGACCTCACAAGTGCATTTTAACATTTAAATCAGAAAGTTTTGAAAGCGCCAGAGGCTGTTTTTAATGTCATACATTCAAACGGCTTTAAATAGCTCATCACGTGACTTTATCCCAAGGGAGAAGGGGCCTTCAATCAATAGAGATCCGTAATCTTGTTTCTTTTATCTTAGCCGCTACCCCGCCACCCCGCCCCCCCCCACCCCGCCACTTGTTTCACTCAATCTACATTCAAATGCTTGATTTTCCCATGGCAGCAGCCCTGCTCTTTAATTGTACCATCTGTTGTAAAGAATACCCAAGGTTACTTAAATATGTTTCTGCGCTTTACGAAGGCAAAGTCATTTCTCCATCTGCTAATGGTAAAGAGGGTACATGACATTAAAACAACCTCTTCTATATTCTTTAGGAGAATCATTCTCTTAATGGCATCTTAATCTTGGTGGTTGTGCACAATGGCCTATATCTTTACATCGTTTTTTATATTTGGATTTAGGGCCCCTAAATTTATTTTTTCTCCATCAACCTGATTTTGAAAACCTTCCATCTGCCCCCTGGTTCCACACTGATAGTGCCACTTAAAGAAACGAGACTAAATGCCACAGGGATGGAACTACTGCAAAAGAGGTCAGTGCTTTTAAGAGGCACCTGGGACATGGCTTCCAGACTGTTATAGACAGAAGGTCTGCTTGTCCTGCCATGTTTTCCCATTTTTTCTCTTTTACCTGGAGGGTTCAGGTGAGACTGTCAGTGTGAAGAGAGAACCAGAACAAGCCCAGACTGATACCATTTAAAAAATTAAACAAACAGAAAGAAGGTTTGAATGTTTTGTTGGGGGGTTAACATAGGGTTAACATAGAAATTATTTGTTACCAGTTCAGGGAAATTAGGTCTGTAGGTGATGTAGCCTACAATTAACTTAGTCAAATCTTAACATGTTTATTTATCGGGCACTTTGTTTGTTTATATGGCACTTTGCAGCCAGTATGAGTCCCTGCTTAAAACAGCTGTGCGAAGCTGCACTGCAAATACAGTTGGATTATTTCACCTGTTTGAGGATCTGGGCGGCCATTGCGTGGTTGCAGTCGAAAATTATGCGGAACTCCCTGCCTCTCTTCATCTCCTTAAGAAGGGGTCTGGTGTCAGTGGTGTCCAGAGGTAGCTGGCGAATCTTCAGCCTGATGTTATACCTGGAGGGGGCCATTATCAGTTCCTGTAGTCTAATAAGACCTTTAGGAGACAAACAGCAGAAAAACTCTCACAATGACGGCATCAGACAGGTTAAACAAACAGAAAGGTGGAAAAACCCAATTCAGTATTTCGCTTGCATTACATTGTATAAGGTATATTAAATCATGCTATGTTAGTTTATTTGTTCTATCAAATGTACCTTTGCGGCTTAAAAGAACATTAATTCATATTTTGGAAACATTTTCGGGTTATGTAGTAGGACTCACCTGTGCTGTCGTCATATACAACCGTGGCTGTTTTCCATTTAAGGAACTGCACAAGGTCCAGAATGGCGTAGCTTAGAGAAGAATAATCCGGGTAGAGGTTTGCATAAAAGGTGTCCCTGTTGTCCATTGGGTGATGTTTCCAACGCACTTGAATGTGTGGCACTTCCAATGCATTGCAGATGGACTGGACAGCATTTGAAGATGAGCTATGAGATGGTCCAAATATTGCCACTACACCTAATGACAGTTGGTCACAAGCTGGGATAAAGAAGAGAGTGAATGTTATTATGCAATTTTCATCAAAATGTTTATCAAAATAAAATATACAATCTTTTTAATATTATTTGATACCCCATATAATTGTTTAAAGTGCCCTTTTCCCCCCACTTAAATATTAGCATTTGTTTGGAGATGTATTTATTGGTACTAAAGCCAAAGGTTACTTTATGACCACGTGTTGCCCTTGCTTCCTTTCACAGCTCGGTCACTCACCTTTTCTTGATGCCTCAAAACTGTCATAGATATTAATCCTCTGTATGTCGTACGTTAGGGTTGTGTTTGGCAACAAAGTCCTGTTTCTGTTGATGTTATTGACAGCAAATTTAAAGGCAAGCTCTTCGGAACTGACAAATGGAACCGGTCCTTCAGTTTGTTCGAAAATCCCCCCTGCAAAAACAAAGGAGAAAGTTGCCTTAGCAATTACACAAACTCTTACTGGGGAGTCAGGTGGCTGAACGGTGAGGGAATCGGGCTAGTAATCAGAAGGTTGCTGGATCGATTCCCCGCCGCAGACATTACGTTGTGTCCTTGGGCAAGGCACTTCACCCTACTTGCCTCGGGGGGAATGTCCCTGTACTTACTGCAAGTCGCACTGGATAAGAGCGTCTGCTAAATGACTAAATGTAAATGTACTTGGTTTTTCTGGCTCTCCAACCACAGTGCAAATAAATTGCACTGTGTAATTTATAATAAATAGGGTTTTTACTCTAAAAACTGTCTGAAATGTGAATTGTGTGTATTAGGTCTGGCATTACATTTGCTCTCCAAATACTGAGAGCCTCACTCCTACTTTTAGGAAAGGCTCCGAATACCAACATCGGCTTTGAAGTCTGTAGCAGTAATGGAACTGGGGAGGGTGAAAAAAGAAAACGGCTCCATCAAAACAAGAGCGTAAACTCTCTTCCACCCATTAGGGTAACCTTTTATTTTTCCTTAAAACAACACTGGTAGAAAAGTAGGTCTCAGAACTAGTAGGAGCTTTCAGGTATAGCATAAACGACAGAATTAAATCAATAAAACTCATAAGATACATAGAGTAATAGGTACAGTGGAGGACTACAACAGCCTAACAAGTAATATAAATACAGGTCATGGTCAACAACTGAAGGTGGTGGAAGATAGAATTATTGAAATCTGTGGGGGGGTGAGTTAGAAAAAAAAAAAGGGAGACAAGACAGGAGAGCCAAGAGAACAGTATACAGTAGGATCTCAAACTAAGCAAAAAAGAAGGAAGCTCCAATCGATACACCTTGCAATCAATATTTCAGTGTTTGCTTGGAGATGGCATAGTAACAGAGTGCAGAGAGGTCAGGAGAAGCAGCACCTGGCTCCCACTGATGCCTCCTAGCCAGAGCGTGTGAATGGTCAACAGGCTCACATAGCTGTCTAGTGCAGGGTGAACAACCAGGAAGCCAAGCAAGCATTTCAGTATTTATGACTCAAGGCCCCTCGGATCGGGAGAGTATGCGATGCATAAACTGCCTAGTACAAGACACTGCAGCATTAAATGAATCCTTCCATTTCATGAGGAAAGCTCATTACAGTACATTAAGTAATTGCTGGAGTATATATAGTAATTTGACTGTTAAGAGGATAAAATGTGCATTTCTCTAAAGCACTTTAACAAATTTAATAAACAGGGGGAACCTGTTCCTTGGGTGGAAAATCCCCAGGCTAATTTGCATCGCCATTTTCAGAAGCCTGCCATAAGCACAATGGCAACGCTTAATGTGCTAGGAATCCTCAGACTTACATCAAATAATGAGGAATAAGCGATTCATTTTTTGCACCACAAAATCCACAGTGTAATGGTGTATAACTATTGAACTAATTCACACTTAAAGAACCACTCCTTGTTCTAAAAAAGGATGCTACTCATTACAAAAATATAAGGCAAATCAAGATTAACTTGAAGTTTGGAATCTTCGTCTCGTGAATGTCGGTCGAAAGACTAAGACAGATTTTTTTAATTGCATAGACTACTTCGCTAAGGCCTTTAATTAATCTCTAGAGTAGTAGCCTCGTTCACAAATCAGCCAATAATTGCAGCAGACGGTTTTTATCATTTGGCTCTCTGTGAGCATTTGTGGATTCAGCTGTTGTTAAAAGCTACAATAGTTAACGCTAAACAGAATGATTTCACTGCCTGAGGGAGAATAGCAGAGACAATTTAATCTTAATATTAAAAAGGGGGGGGGGGGCTTCCCACAATACCAACCGTCAGCAGTCACAGCTAGACCATATCCAGTCCAGGATGTGAGAGGATTAGTGATTGGCTCAGAGGACACAAACCTGTGTTAGGTATGGGATGCGGTGAGACATGGGGCACTGATATAAAATTGTATTTACTATTATTTCTTTCTGTCATACATGCAGGCATGCACACATGAGGGGAAGTGTCTGTTTGCCCTTTACGCATTATCTCCATTTCCCCCTTCTGCAATGTATATAAACAGCCTCTGCTGACTGCGTATCTCAGCTCCTTTCCAGATGATTCTGTTTCAGAATCTGAATCAGAAAGGGATTTATTCACCATGAAAGTTTGCACAGACAAGGAATTTGCTTCGGCAGGAAGGTGCATACAATAAACATATAGGAATCTTAAATTTAAATATGTGGTCTAACTATACTAAGGGTGCATAAACTAGCAATACTAAGTAAAATAGAATTAAAATTAAATATACAATAAAATAAAAGTTTCAGTAATTTACAATATAAAATACAAACATTACAGAAGATACAGTATTGTAATGTATTGCAAAATTCAAATAGTTTTAAGACATTAAGTCATTAAAGTCAGTGTAAACTTTTGGGCTTGTTGAAGAGGCAAACACTGGAGGGGAAGAAACTGTTTGTGTGGCGTGAGGTTTTGGTCCTGATGGACCACTGGTGTTCCACTGTACTCTCAACGCTTGTTTTTTGGTGTATCAAAATCTCTGTGACGTGTGTTTTCACTCCCCTTTGAGAGCAAGTTGGTGTTAGTTAATTATGTTAATAAGGTGTTACTTATCATAACACATCCCAAGTACGTGACCGTGAGAAACTGATCTAATTAGAAGACTGAAAAAGTCAAGCTGAAAAAGCAAAGCAATCCATGCTACGCTGATCCCTGTGAAAAGCTGCCCTCCATTGTACCACACAGTATGTTTATTCTTACACTAACCATAGCCAAGCAGACCAGTGCCAGATCCCTAACAATGAGACGATTTCATTATGCTCTTAGATACATGTGCGCTTACCCACTGCATTTTGGAGAGTACTCTTTTGTACTCGCTTTCTGGGAGTATTCCCAACATGTCTGTGAATAGCTTCCCCTCTCTCTGGATGTTGCGAAAGCACTCATTGCCCCACAATGAGAGAAAAATGGATGTCGGCACACTAAAACCTGTACGAAGTGCTTGCTAAACACTTTGAACTTTTGGAAGAGAAACCAGTGTCAGACTCGATATGTTCCTCATTACAGTAATTGCAAAGGACAACGTAAAGTACAATGTAATGCAAATGTTTGATGTGATTGCTGTAGAACACCTGATTAATTGAATAGCGTGCACTTGAGAAATATAGAAATGCTAACACACCATCACATTCTTTTCAATTAAGGTGACTCTTTGAAATGGAAGGTGTTATCTTATTGTTGACTTTCCAAGGCACATACAGTGCATTACTTTCTGCTTGACGTGCAATAATTGAATAAAAGCATTCATCATTCAAGAGCAAAACCCCTCAGTTTTATATGCCTTGATGATATATCCTGTACCTCTATTAAAACCAATTATGGCTTCTACTGTAGAAAAATACTCTAAATACAGAATTGGCCAACATCCTTACAGAGACGTGCAAGATGACAACAATTGTATCTTGTACAGACATGTTACACTAATACAAATGCTGTTTTGGCGAATATACCTTTCCACCAACATGAAACTACTTCTAGTTCTGAGGTGTAAATGCTGGTTTCCAGTTGGTTCAACTTCCAAACCTTCTAAGGTCCAATCCGGCAATTAAACTGCCTTGGAGGATACATGGTTTTGGTCAGTAGTTAATTATTTTGATGTGAGACAAGTTCAGGGTTTCCTGCAGCACTTTGCAGCTAAGGCGGCCGCCTAATCAACACACGCCTGCCGCCTTAACTACGTAATCAAAACAAAGAAATATCCGCTGTGTTACTCTGTCATGTTTTCTCTTCTTTGATTCCAAACCGTGACCAATGCCAATCTCCCTTCTTTGCAGAACACACCAGTCTACCGCACAAACTAGCCCCCCCCCAACCCCCCGGTCTGACGGCAAACCCCACCCTACCACCTTAACTAACAAATTTTCTGCGGGAAACCCTGAAGTTGGTTAGTCACTGATACTGAAAGAGATGATGATAAACTTGATGTACTGAACTCACTTCTGTTTGCAAATGTGGAATTTTCCCCACTATCGTATGTCCTTCAAATTCTGAAATCGAGCTGGACGTGACACAGACAATGCACTGTAACAGTACTCAAACAAATGTGCTGTAATTGGGCAAAGCTTTCACAAAACCTAATATATTATCATATAAATTACATTTAGCCATATAATGTTTAGGTCCATAATGAGAATGGGTCTTTTGATTATGTTACGCACCCCTCTAACTCACCGTCTAATATCGCATATACATCTAGCTCCATCAAAGCTTCTAGCCATTTCTATTTGTTTGATATGATTAGTAATACTCATGCAACCCTATAATGTTGTGATATCTCCCTCATCCAAGGACTGTCAGGTAACAACACATTTGTAAAATCTAATTTTATGCTCAAGTGGTTCTGCTTCTGCAATTTATCGCAGCTATCGCGCTCTCTTTCCCTCCACCTCATTCCCCCTTTCTCCCTTCCTCTCCTCTCAGCTTAGCCTGGTGTTTTGATCTCATTATCATTCTCAAACATTCACACTGGATAATCTGTCAGGGTGGGAGTTTTGCGTTCTGTGTCACACGGGCATCCCTTGTTATGATAATGGGGCAAGGGGTGCACTCGCTTTCAGCTCACCTGAAAAAAACCTTACTTTTTATAAGGATGAGAAGTGTGTCTACTATTTTACTGAATGTAAATAGTTATGGCCTATTTACCTTGCTTGACAGCAGAGGCCAATAATGTTTGTGGGATGGTTCGTGGTATATTGTGACAAGAACTCGAGGACTACCCAGGGGGAAAGGAATTGATTGTAGTATCTAAGAGGGTGGGAGTGGGGAGACACAGTTGCCCTTTAAATCTGAAATCCCTGCCCAGAAACACGACACAATGTGCTGCACACCTCCAATGGACAATCCACTTACACAATGCAAAGGAGGGGAAAAAAACTCCCCCATTTCAGATCCATTGTTAGGACAGATGTGCCAAAACTCACCTCCACGCTTGCTCTGCCAAAGCCAATACAAGAGACAGAGACAATAAAAACTAAAGCCAGGTGGATAGAGGCCCAGATCTGTGCCAACCCTCCCCATCAGCCCCCCTCCACACAAACCCCCTCCTCCTCCTCCACCCACCCCCCAGTCCGCCACCCTTCTTTGTCCGCATTCAGAGGTAGAACCAGACCTGCAACCCTGGCATCTTGTCACATCATGACACAAAGGTGGCTCGCAGCAGGAGAAAAACCCCTTGTTCACCAGCATCAGCAGCTGGAGACTGTTGCTACTGAGAGGTGTAAATAATGGTCTCTGTCTCCAATGCCATTCTCCTAGTGTGGGACAACACAGGAGGGTGGTTGCTGAGACAGACCTACTCTTTATGCAGGCCGACCACATCTGTGGTTGCAGCGATAGGTCGTTTATTAGACATTACACATGAGCCTGATATTCTGTTTGTCACCTTAACGCATGACGTCATTCAAACATCAAAATGCCTGAAGGCAAAAATATTTTGCTAGGTGAGGATCAGAGCTTTGAGTATTTAGTATTTGGGCCTTGAAATTGAATCGATTAAAAACAATGGTTATTTCCACAAATATTGTGTTTTGGTTATCCCTGTGTACGATGTTCAATGACTGACCAGACTCATTTTATGAGGTTATTTGTGAGTTATAAAATCACTGTAACACTGAGGTGGAAAGTAATATCCCTTTACTGCAGAACTGCCAAGACTATGGTTTTATGTGCATATTCTGTGCCATGGGTCAATCAGATGCTCGGGGGCACAATTTTCATTTTCGGTACTTGAAAGGGCCCTTTAATTCTGATGTCAGAAACCTGTTGTAGGTGGGTATTGACATATCCTGGGGGTAACCTCCCTGATAAAAAATGGGCTCTAAAACAGATCAAAAAGTTTGATGACTACCTATGAGTCGCAATGACTTGGGTTTAGAGCAATTGACATTGATTTTACAACTAAGGATGCAATTAATATCTGAGCTTGTGTTTAGCCTGTGGATAGCACTTTAGTACCATGGATGCCATACCATGGATGGAGCTGCATTGTTTATGGTGGGCCAAATTATTACAAGACACATTAAGTTTAAAAGGGGGTTCCTACCCCATAGATGAACATCAAACTCTCAAACAGCACCATTATCCTCACCCTTGGCCTTGATCTGAAAATAGTGTATTTTGCCAAAGTGTAATGAAAAGAAAGTAGAAGTAACTTTTTAAATTATTTCTTGAGCTTGAATTGCAAGATTGTAAAGCTCACAACATGAAGTGTTTGTTATAAAGACATTAAATCATGTTACCTGAAGATGGTAAGAAAATAGCAACCATTGCTGGCAACAGTTTGTGGGCAATAGTTGACAGAGGTTCAGTAAGACTAGGTAACCTTCTTTTTCAAGGTGCTTGCGGACAGGGCTAAATATAAAACTGGCCCAGTTATTACTGGACCTACCGCACACAGGCAATGGTAATGTAGACAAATGAGGGGGAGGTGCAGGGCAGACCTCTTGGGACACCAGTGGCTAGAGAGGGATAGGAAGCGCTCAAATGAAAATTACCTTGGTCTCTGTCTGATCTTTTCACTGAGGATTTCACTATCAAGCCCAATCACAAAGTAACTGAGTTTATTACCAATGCTGTTGCACACCCCCCCCCCCCCCCACACACACACACTTCCCCCTCACCCCAGTTCTTCATCATGTTGTGTATTGATAACTATGAAAGAAAGACTATTAGTACTAACACCATGAGTGTGTCGAAGACTAAATCTCTGACTCACAAAGTGTAGCATACAGTAAAAGCTTTATTGATATGTCTGGTACAAGAGCTGCTTGGAGATTCAATTACATATGTCAAAATGGTTCAAAGTGCATACAGTACATTGCATCCCATATTATGACTTGAATAAAACCTACCCACCTTTGTATTACATGTAACAAAAGGGGATGAAGCAATGAACAAATGGTAAACATGGCTATAAACAGCTTGTAAGCTAAATAAATGTATTGGTGTTTACATGAGAATGATAGCTTGACCTGGCACAGCATTGTCTACGGAAATCAAGCAATCCTGTGTTTCGTCCTGCATAAGTGGCAATTATTCAAGAGGTGTAACAATATGCACAGAGCTTAAATTGTAGTCCTTTTTCAAACACTGCCTGACTATTGTAGGTTTGTAATAAAATCCTGCTGTTTTATCACAGCACACAACCATTATTCGTGAGCACTCACCAACGTCTTTTCAAAGCCGATTAGAACGGGAGCTCGTCGGCGAGAGGGCGGGATATTCACATTTCAGGACCATGCACATCGAATTTTAATTTGACTATGAACACTACTGCATCTTTGTGGTTTCTCACATGAGCAGTTAATGGCTTCGTTAACATCCTGGGGGACTATCCTCATTAACTGATATGGTCAACTCTGACAGGTGCATCCAGTCTCATCACTGATCTTTGTTCGTGACGCAAAAGTCCCTTGTGCTGCGCGAAGCTCAGTGAAATCACAATCAAAGAAGCAAGTAAGGGACACAAAGCGAAACGGTAGTTCGAAAGGCACCCTGTTCAATGGCACACGGGAATACTACTAATGAGATTAGTGCCCTTGACAGAAATATATTGTCCAATATTAAATGTCTAAATTTTTTCTGTTGCCTTCCTGAATATATTGGACTCAGACCAAGAACTCCATTAGGCCTCTTTAAACAAATCCATTAAGCACGTGTTTCATTACACAATCGCTGATAAAGATCCAAGGCAAATGCCTTTTGTAAAATCATTCAGGTTTTTATTTGTTTGCCCATTAAATGCATCCAAGCATGTCACATTGTCAATTATTAGGCTACACTACTGTAGTCTGCCATTGAAGCAACAACAAATACTGCAGTAATAAATATAAAAATATTTGATCAAAATCCCTCAAAGAAGCATGTTCTGCCATGTTATGTCGGTGGTATACAATTTCATGAAAATCATTTTAAGAGTAAAAGGTAGTACCACTAGATTCGGCCTACACTGGGTGATGACAATTTCTGCTGGTTATAAAGTTTTAGTCTCAAAGTGTGTGCAGACTGAAATATATTAGCCGAGGCCTACAGTTACGAGAACATCTTTTGTTGCTTTGGTCGAGGCACATCGTGGTTAGAATTGAATGACTCCAATCATCATCACACAAAATGGATGCATGATTTGGTCTGCACTTCCATTACAAATCCCAACGTCTGCTTTCACACGGTAGGTAAATACCCCGCCAACACTCGGACTGCTATACGTCAGTTGAATAACCGTATGCTACGTAATATAGGGTTACGGTTAGTGCATCAGCTAGTTTAGATGTTACTCAATATTACTCAAGAAAAAAAAAATATCCCCATGCAAAGATTTGAGGGTTGATGCCATTATGTCCGCTACTCTTACCACATGCTTCTTTTCAGTTCGCTCAACCTTTCCTCCGCGTGCTGGTCACGCTCATTGCACAGCATAAATTGTTCTCTCTGATCCTTAACATGGACACGAAAACCTCTGACAGCTCGACGTGGAGCCCTGACGTCTGACACAACAGAAAAGCTTTGTTGTTCAAATAACGAAATGGTTGAGAGATTCTTGCAGATCTCACTCACATCATCCAATGTGAGGTTTATGAGCAGAGAGGGCACTGTAAAGAACTGCATGAAAACCATACACCCAAGATTGAACAAGCTCCCTCCCAAAGCATGGGATCACCAAATGCCTTATGAATGTAAAATATAGCATCTAATAGAAGAAGCAGGCATTGGTATATTTTGGGAACTTACGTATGCAAATGTGCAAAAAAAAATCTTAAAAGAAACTTAGTTTTCTAACATCCAGTGTTAACCCACAAAGGGTATTCTATGTACTCCTCGCCTGTGACATCAACCCAAGAAAGGCGGAAAACACAACTGATCTGTCTCTATGCTGTGCACACTGCCCTCACCTCCTTGTGCAGTCAAGTCCCTAATACTTTTATAGGCCAAGGCTATTACTATTGATGGGATGTTGGTAAAGAAAAGAAAATCCCTCTGCTTGTAAGAGGGTTTTGGCTATTTAGCATTTGTGGGAATACTCTGCAGTGGCATTATGGTAGCAGATTATTTGTTTAGAATGAGAGGCTATTCAATACTACAGGTCTAGGGGGACAGGGTAAAATGTGTTCCTCATGCAAAACAAAGCTCAGAGTGTGGAGCGTTTGAAAAATCTGGTCAGGGAGAGGAGCAACCTCTGTGCTGAATTGAATAATATAACAACAAACCCCAAACTCTAAAGCTTCAAAGCTGACAAGTTCATTACCAACCCGCAGCTGCCTTGCGTGTGGGGACCTTCTCATTTTTCTAAAGGTTTAATAGGTTTACTATAAAGGTTCCTGCAATAACTGCATACTCTGCAACTCTGGTCACCAACAAAAAGGCCTGTCAGTGTATCTCAGAAGATTTTTTTGTTTTGTTTTATGTGCTGGAACCCTCGTACAAAAGATGTACTGTATGTAACATAACAAACATTGTGCATGAAACCAACATTGTTTTTGGCCAACCATGTTGCTAAATTGAGCGCTCAGTTGCCCAAAACATAGATTTGGGCAAATGGACTTGATTGAGTCAAACTCGATTTAACAATTTTAATGTCAACGATAAGCTTTAATGTTGTATGGGGATGCCATTATATACCCACACACCCTGTGGAGCTGCTGAGGAGATCCTCTTGGAGTGGGCACTGGGGGCTCCCCCTGGGCTGGTGTCGTGGGAGGTCGCTGGGACTGAGGGGCCTTAACTGTTTTCCCTGATGATTGTAACACAACTAAAAGAAAGACGTGTGCCAGGAAGACAACCTTTAAATCCGCGTGGCCAATCTCAAGGGTGCTTGTGGGATCAAGAGACCAAGGCGAGCACGACTCAAGGTTTTACAGCGAGAGCTAGGAAAAGGAGAGAGACAGTGTGAAGAGAGTCGCGTGCGGAGAAACAGCTGTGATGTACTCACCTCCTTGAAGATAGCACAGGGTTAGTTCTTGCTGCTTCAGTGACGGAGCTTGAAAACTCAAGGACTGAAATGCTAGCAAGCTGTAGTGGACTAGATAGTAGCACAACGCTGCGTTGGTAAACAAGAGAGCAAAGGCCGCAAGCATCTATTTAAATGATGATGACATTCGTGCATCAATTTGTCATGTCGTGTCATGCATCAGCCATAATTTAACAGTAACTCGCTCCCTAACACGCGTTTGTCATATGATCTTACAATATGTATGCCACAGACCCGTGACAGCGGTCTGTAAGCTTCAGACAAGCTTCAATGTCATTATTTAAAGGACACTACACTAAATCATAACTGGTGTCTGGTAGAATCAAGGGGACCGGCACACGACTCATTACGTGTGATGTGTTCTGTTTCAGGCACTGTCATTGCCGGTTAACAAACTTAATTAACAAACTGAGGGACTAGGCAATCATAACTCGGTCCACTGCCGAAGTGACACTTCTTATTTATTTATCTAACCTGGATTCAACTGGGATAGTCTCTGAGAAAGTAATAATTGATTTAGAGTCTAGTGGGTAGAACTGTACCAAAGGGTTGCTTGGTATGTTTAGAGGTTAAGGTTAAGACCACACTATAAGTCTACGACTAATTTGGCATGGGAGATGAGCTGTTCAATTATTTATCTTGTAATATTTCCCAGCAAATTAATGTAACATCTTATGAAGAAGAGTGAAGTGGTTGCAAAGCAAGTAATTTGCATACAGTATTTTGTAAGAGCAGATTTGAAGAAGAGTTTTTGTTGTATAAATTAGTATCTAGAATATTGTTTATTTAAATCAGTAAATTCATAATTTCATGTATGGAGAAATATTATTTAATTAATAGATATAAGATACATTGATTGGTTAATGTATTAGATTCAGGTGTGAAAGGTGGTCATGTGACCAACTTATTCTTCCTCAGTTGGAGATGGTCAGGTTAAGGAGCAACACAGTTATTTCTGACCGACGACACCAATGTACTGATTTACTAAGACCTAAAGAATTCATGTTTTTGTTTGTATGTTACGTTTTTGTCAGTAGAAGTTTAAAAGAATGATTCATTGAAGTGTCTAACACTGGTTGCTAGAGGCTTGCACCATTAGTGGCATATGTAACAAAGACGGAGTGCCACTTACATATATACGTCCATACTGTTTCTGTAAGTAAGCAAGGTTTCCCTTTAAAAACTAATTGTGCTTTTACTTTTTTGTGCAGATTTTGTTAAAACTCTTCAAATATATAGGTTTCCCACATGTTTTCATCCAATTAATCAACTAAACAGACTAACGTAAATTAAAAGCAATTAAGCTTGCTCAGCAAGACGGTGACCCACATTTAACGTGTTCACCAGCTGTGAACCTAAGGTTAAACACATTTTAATTACAAACTTTCTTTGTCCCAAAATACCATGAGAGTCAAGGAACATTACTGGTGATTTGTCAAAGAACATTGAGATGTAGCTACTAAATCAATATACAAATGTAGTTTCCTCATGTCTCTGCACACATATTGTAAAATAAACGTTTGCGTTCTCTGGAACCAAAATGTTACACAAGGGGAACCAGAATGATTGGTTGTTTACAGCCTGAAAGCACTGGTTTCAGAATAGTCAAAACAAGCACAGTGCAATCCTTTTTTCATGCTAAATCCTTTTCCCCACTAACCTTTGCCACATAAGGTAAATGCCAAATGTTATCAGTATTTATTTGTGCAACTTGGAAATGAATTTGTTCATTCTAGAGCGGTCTAGAATGAACCAACGAGCCTTCGGATATAAAAAAGCCTTTATGGCTTAGGATAAAAATGTAATTTAGTAAAAAGATTACCTAAAAAAACAGTATATGTTAACTATTCTTGGTGTTGACCATTACAAAGTAAATATACATAGTTTGTCAATTAGAACATGCAGGTTTTGTCACCGTTTAACATTTTAATAGCATCTTGAAAAAGTGTTTTTACAGCAATAAGATAGAATATTATATTGAATATCAGTCTGGAATACGATGCTAGGGATCAGTATTTACAACAGATGACACGGAACTCTTCTTGTACACAGTGTGGACACTGAGAATCCAGTGGCAAACAAAAAAAAACATGAGAGAGCACCAAAGCCTTTGTTGATGTGAAGTGTGTAAAATGGTTAGACATTGATATAACTTTAAAGTAGGTGTGTGTGTGTGTGTGTGTGTGTATATGTGTGAAAGGTGGGGAAGGGGTGTAGCGATTTGGTTCAGGAGCAGGCACGTTTTTTTTACTCACACCTACTGTCTACCTGTCAAAGCCCCTTTCTGTACTCCAATCCCTCCTCCTTTGCTTCCCCCCCTCCCTCCCCCCCCCCTCTCCCCCCCACTTCTCCCACAGAAGTCAAGCTGATTCACAATTCCAGGACCCCTATTGCGGTTTGTCAGATGCCAGCCTCAGACATAGCGCACCACAGCGTTACAGTCTCTGGAGCTAACTGTCACTTATTTCTCTCCTGTTCTGGTTGTGAGAAGCGGAAGCAGAAGAAAAAAAGTCTGTCTGTCTGTAAAGACGGCCAAAGCTGTCAGGCCGTGCTAGAAATCGTTAAGACGTACACATGTTTTCAGGCTTGTAACATTAATGTCATCTGTGATGTGCTGGCATTCCGGGGCCAACAGAATGGGCCCCGAAGGCCAGAATAGCCTCAACCCTTGCCTTCCCTCCCTCTCTCACACACTCTCTCTCCTCATTCCACCACCCGAGGTATTGCCCAACAGAGTTCATCTGTTTTCTGCATCGGCGGCTTGCAACAAGTCTGCTCTCTTTTTCATTAACCGACTGAGGGAGTCTGGAGGCCTAGCAGCGGTCTGGATAGTGGAGCTGCTGTCAAAACGCCCTGCCTGACCATCTCACACATGAACACATGCACTCCCCGCATTACCCGTTGCACACTGCGCAGGAAAAAAAGAGGCAGTTTACACACTGTAAACAAATACAAACCCAAGTCTGTGAGCAAAAAAAAGATATTTGATTGTGTAATATTCTCAATGTGAAATGCCTATGTACCGTATATTTTATTAATTAATGCATATTTAATTCAGTAATTTGTATTATATATCATTGTGTCATTGTTGACTTGTCTGGATGGTGGTCACTTTTGCTGCTGCAACAATTGCTCTGTAATTCACCCTGGGGTTCAGTAAAGTACAGGGCCCCAGAGTATGGGCCCCTACAATCCTCTACAATACAGAACAGTGGAGTAGACACAAATGTGTACACCATATAACAGAAACATCTGGAACCAAATAGAATACTCATCTTGAGACTATCCTGTAACAAAACCAGGAATACCATTCAGAGATCTATTTGTGCCAAAAAAAAAAGATCTTCCTTTCTTGGGTGGAAAGTGATTGTTTACAGCCTCCTTTTTCCCCAATATGCGGTGGAGAACAGGAGGGATCATCCTCCATGGCCATGAAGTGCCACCATCTCCTTCCTCCATCTGTCTGTAATGCTCTTCCGGGGGCTAATTATCCTAATCCCTGGAAAACAGAAAGCAGGCTGGTGCCTCACGTGCATGTCCCAGGACGCTAGTATTTTGCCTCGCAGTTAAATGTGGAAATTAATTACCGCCCGCCCCGGTGCCGGTTGTGTGTGTGTGTTGGGGGGGGGGGGGGGGGGGGGGGGTAGAGGTAGGAGGTGGGTCTTTCTACCAGGTCTGGTGGTGGTTTGGTGAGGTTAGTTTCAGGGGCATCCCCTCTGGGCCTGAATGGGCCAGGACCGGGCTTCAGATAGGGGCATAGGGAGGAGCAATTATAATTTTGTGAATCTATTGCTTTGTGGTATTCAGTGAAAGTCACTAGCAACATTCAGTATCATTTCACCTTTAGGTGTGGATGTAACAAACTGCCCTGCCCACAAACTAAACTGCGTGCAAACATTTTTGTAAAGAACAAAAACTCTAAACTGCCACCTGAGAGGAGCTTAATTACAACTCTCCAATCTGGAGTGAATTATTCCTCCATTCAGTTAGTCTGAGGACAGGAATACAAGACAATGACATGACACTGCAGCATGCCAGATGCATGCCAATTTTCATTTAACTTACAATGTGTATCAACAAGAACCAAAAAAAGTAAGACGAAAAGACAATACCACACATCAAAAAGGAACCCTGTGTTTTTCTACTGAAATAACCCCCCCCATGTTCTTCTTCTGTGGTATACAGTGAACCCTGTCATGTTCAGTCATATCACATGAGAAAGTAATGGAAAGGAGCATTTTCCCTGCGTGGAGCAATTAACCCCAGGGTAAGTCCCACTTGTCACAGGTCTGTCCAAATACAAGACAGCACATCAAGGCTGGGTAGCCCGCACATTACTCGACACTCCACATCTCACTATGTGTGAACCAATACAATGCAGTTATAAAAGGAGTATATCAGGAGTCAATGTTGGGCATAGGTTGAGGATGCCAGTGATATCACTCAGCCTTGCAAAACAGAACCCCATAGGAGGAAACATAGAAACAAGAGTACAGGTCTTGTGTGTCTGTCAGAGCTGCATGCAGTAGTTATTTTGTGTAGCTGTAGAGCCAGTGATGAACAATCTTCCCCGACCTTTTCATACTAAAGAAACAATATCTTAATTTCAAACAACAATAATCTCATTAAATTATAGACGATTAACATTTTATTCATTTAGCAAATGCTTTAATCCAAAGTGACATACAAAATACTGAATAAAGAAAGTACAGAAGATCATGGATCAGAAGTGCATAGTTTTAAAGTAGTTCTGTGGACAGAGTCAAGTAATGGCTGTATTCACTGGCCACTTTGTGCACAGGCAACATAATGAACAGAAGGGATTAGTATTTCAGTCATAATAAGTACATTTCCCAACATTGGTGCTCCCCTGAATGTGTTAATGGGAGAACAGTCGTGTTTTCATGTTTTTGCCCTTTTGGTTTTTCATTGTTATGCTCTTGAGTGACTAACACCGCACGCTTTAAATAAACCTCATGTTACCTTGAAATGAAAAGTCATATTAACTTCTGGCACATTGTTATGCTCTTAGACCCTTTAATCATAAATTTGCGTGATCCACTGGGACTTAATGAAACACCATCAAGCAGAGTGAAGTGTAGTGTTGAGGACAGTGGTAGAGAAATTGCATTTGCAATTCAGGAGGTCAAAGGCTTCCAATGCCCTGAAGTACAAATAAATAAAATTTCTTGAAAGCATAATTCAACAGGGTACGGACATCTGTGGAAAAGATATATCCGCGGCGCACGGTTCTGCGTGTGAACGAATCAATCTACAGCCACTGGTGTCTCCTTTTGTTGACTCCAAAGGGCTCTGTTGCTCTCTGAGCCTCTCCGTGGTTTCTATGGCCTTGTGTGAGATTGTCAGGAAGTACATCTTATTTGACGCAACATGGAGTTGACCTGTGCACCAGATGGGTAATGGGGTCACATTCGAGCCGGTCGTTGCCACAGACATAATCAAATAACCCAGCGGCAAGGGACAGGTGCCGGGTGTCAGAGATATCACGCTCTCTCCTGCCCAGACATGTGCGCTTCATAAAGCCCTCAGCAAGACGCCGACCCTCGCAGGAATACTTCCTCCCATCTTTGAATGACAAAGTATTTCTGGAGCTCCGTCGGAACAGTTTTGAGTCAACTGCAACATTACGTCTGAGATTGTACATCCTCAAGTCAAAACTCAAAACAGGACTACCAAGTATACACTCTACTGTCAATAGGATTAATCTGAATAGATCATTCAATCGTATAATTTTATAATGCCATGCCGAAGAATAGAGTATGTTCGGTAAAAATAACTTTATATTATATTGTGTTAACCTTGGTACGTAATTATACTCATATTTGATAGAGGTTATTTCAACTAGTGTGCTGTATCACCTTCAGTACTCAGCCTGATTCTCAACACGCCACTCTTGACTCCTAGAGATGCAGTCCCACCTTCAGTTATCCTCATTAGAATCCTTCCGCTGATCATTAGCACCATAAGTGCCTTTAATTGATACTCATCTCTCACAAATGACTTTCACTCAATCTGCTAACTTGTTAGCCTGGCAATTCGTCTCCTCCAGACCCACCACACTGCTGCTTTACATAACCTCGGCGTAAAGCGCCAGCGATCACGCGATGCCTTTACCCTACAGAAATCTTAACACTGTACAGTACATCTACTCTCCATGAAATGGGAGTTCTGGAAGGCTATCAGCTTTGCTTCTCTAAAATCATTTCACCATAATGGCTATATGATGGCTCTGCCAGCGCGTATCATTTCGGCAGCGAGCTGAATCAGACGCGCTTGATATTTGGGTGTGTGGGGGTCTCGTCGTGAGAGAATGACGGAGTGACTGACAGATGGAGCTAGGTGTCGCACCCCCCCCTCTCTCTTTTTTTTTCTTCTTCTCCAACAATCCATCTCTCACTTTGTCCACCTGTCTTTCCCTCTCAACCAACTCGTGCTTACGATCCATCTTCCTCTCTCGATCTGTCTCAGCCTCTGTCTACCTGTCCTTCCACCAACATCGCTCTTTATGACAACAAGGCCTTCATCATATCCCCCCCATTGTTTCCCAATATTCTAATGCCATACTTTTTGCGCTGTGTTACCCTATTAAAGCTGGCAGCTAAAAAAAAAACAAAGCACAAGATAGAAAACAGAGCACTGCCTGGTTCACCCCATCTACAGCTACAAGCTTTGATATTTGTTTCTTTCTATATGCCCAAGTGCTCTGCTTATTCCTTCATTCCTGAGCGATACAAGGGAGAACATATTCTACACATTCTGCTCATAATAGACAGCGATTTTGAAGCTTTAACAACAAAGTACAGTGTCACGCTTCTAAGCACTATGCCCACTATAGGACTGACACAAGGCACAGATTCAAATACATTTGGCCCCCTCAAAAGGCTTATCTTTCACTACATTCTCAGGACCAACACAATGGCCACTGAATAAGTTCCCTGTATTCACCTATTCATGAAAACAAAATAGACCCAGAGAACCAGTAAATACATTTACAACTGAAATGATAAAGGGTCCATATTGTATCAATGGTGTAACAATGATCTATCTTGCCATTATCCAGATAATTGTATCATATTTTTAACCAGAGTGACATTTCCAATAATGATGATGTAATGTGGACTGGTGCATTTATTGCAGTATCCAGAGAAATTTGAGATCTGTAGTGTTAGTGAATCATTTTTATCTGTTGTAGTAAAATTCAATTATGACATCTTTCAAGGACGTTTTCCTGTTTTGGAGACATGGTACTGTACTGTAGCACTGGATGACACTAATATTAAGAACCTCTGTACAGTACGATTTTACAACATGTTCAATCATCCTGAATCAAAGCCCCCTTCGCCCCAAAAACACATTTTTAAAACAAGTACCTTTCCCAAGTGTTGTAAAAGCTACTCGTGTCCTGTCTGTTGAGAGAAGAATGAAACGCCATCTGGTGACAGGCTTGCTCCAGCAGGAACACAGCAGCAGCAAGTGTCTGACCTCCAGGCTTGCTAGCAGGCTAACGATGCGCTAATGTGTCCCATTACACTCGATTTGCCGGGAGGGGATTTTCTTTGTTGAGCATCATGCTGCTGGTGGAATTTCAGATGGGTGCTGTATAATGATGCACGTCTTTCCCCCTCTCCTCATGAATGATAAAAGTCTAGTCCTGCTGAGAGTCATTAGAAGGGGCATTTGCACTTGTGAGGTTCTCCCATCCACACACCCCTAGCATCGAAGAGCTTTGGCAAGGCCACCAACCTATTCAGGCAACTTGAAAATGAACTACAACAGAGAGTAACCAATGGAAGTCTCCACAGATCGAAAGGGCCATGGACACTTCTGCCTTCATTCACGAACATCATCATAAAATTACCGTCATCCACGGTTAATGCTTTTAGAGAGGGAGAGCACTTTGAAAAATCCCTTTGAAAAACACTGAAAAAGGGAAGTCTAATAGAGGAGTTATGGTGGAGGGTTTAAGGAGAAAATATAGGCTTGGCCTGCATTTGCGGAGCATGAAACATGAATTAGCACGGTGGAACGCTGCCGGGTAGAGTGTCACACACTGCTCTCTGCCTCCTCTCTCCGGCCTCCCTATTACTATTCTGTCTACAAATTGAATCTGAGACTGATTTGAATTCCGCTACTGTATAACCTCTTATTTATTCATTGCTTTTCTCTCCCCAACATACCATTAAATCTAATAATTTGTTTTCAATACAGCGGCGGCCGCAACTGTGAACGGTCTGGCAGTCTTTGATTCGTCCGCGCCTGGTTTCCAATAGAAAGAAAACTCAAGAAAATATGCCCGATGGTTACTACACTCTTAACAAAAATGAGGGCAATAGTGGTAGGTGATTACAAATTAAAGACCATATTTGGACATTCCTTTTTATCTTCTGAGAGGTCGACCTCTTTTCAGAGCCGTGGTATTGGTTAGAGCCCTTGTGCAGTCCCCCACTGCCCAGTAATTACCCCATTACAGTGATACATCTAAAATCTGCCCACTGTTTACACTGTGCTTGCCCTCGTATTAGGCTGTCAGCTTTGCTGGACAAGAAAATTATGAAGGGGGGGCCTTTGCCAGGAGGGGGTGTTTGGAACGTGTGTGCGTATGAGTGTGTGGTGCGTTTGTGTGTATGTACAGGGGGATTGGCAAACCAAAAGTGCATTCACCGTCCTGCATCTTACAATGAATATCATCCTTTAAAACTACTACATTAATGGCTCTGCTTGAGACTTTACAACATTTTTTAAAACACTATAAGTCTGTAACCATGGGACTGGGAAAGATGTTCCTGTCCCACACAGAGGGCAGAAAAAGAGCCAGGCATATTTCTCCTTGACCTTAAATGGACCCACAGCTTAATTGCAGTTCCAGCAGCCCCTGGACATGTTAATCATAATGTTCACATTATGGGTCGACTGCCACCCCTGCTGACTCCCATGTGGCTGGGGGGATGTTCTTCACATCGAAATACTGGCTCAAACTGTGCAATGATAACCAGTGTTCCTGAACATGCATGTTCACAACCATGTTGGCACATACTGTTAACTTGTCAACAAAATTATACGGTTTATTTTGATTAGCTCCCAGTGTTTGGTCACCTGCAGGGAGACAATAACAGGAGTTGTGGGGCATCAATTTTTACATGCACACAGTATACAGACATGTTAATAATGAGGCTAAGAAATTGACGTGTGGTTGCTCTGGAGTCATTTGGCTTATCCTTGATAATTAGGGCAGCAAGGGTCCGAACATAATCCTGTAATTGTTTCAGGAAATATAAAACAAAAGGCCTTGCAAAATGACAAACATTTCAAGAACTAACCCTTAGTTAGTAGAACATGTTCTTACTGTAGCAGGGACCTCTCTATAGGCTTAGAGTCTTACCAGCACATCTTACATCCACAGGTTGGAGAGTACTACATCTTATTTGATCTGTTATGATTTTATGATCAGTGCTTTGCTGCACTGTATTGCCTTGCATTTTACCATTGCTCCTGCAGAAATAACCCACTTTTTTCCCCATTCCGGTCAGGAATACACAAGGCCTCAGGAAGAATTTCAGTTAACTGAATGGTCAAATTTAGGGTATGGACTTCTACCATTCACATTGTTTTCAAATATGCATGCACTCAAGCACAAAAGCACTAATGTTTCGAATAAACAGAGAAAACACACAAACTGTCTATGCCATAACCCATAAATCCACAGCTTAGCTTCTAAATTATGACAACACTCCTCATACACACCATACATATGTAGATATGTTAATGTGTCACGTCAGTCCCCTCTGATACGGTACTCTTCAGGAACCTAAGGACTAAGCCAATATTATCTCTCAGGCTTCCCGTTCCTGCCGAGTTAACAACTTTTACCCATTCTTTGCTGAACAAATGTATAATGTTACAACAAGCCACTCATCTGCTACAGCCTTCCACTTCTTATGCAAATGAGGCACGGAATAATATGATCATGGAATACTGTTCTCCTCAGGCACCGTAAGTCTTTCATCAACACGGGAATAACGTGGCCTTTTTCCTCTGAAGTGTTGTGACACTATAATCTTTCTCCTAGGAAGACCAGAGAAAGAGCAGGTTTTCCACAGAATGGTTGTTATGACTGTAAACCTACAGAAAGAGCTATGCACTTGGGGATGAGGTGAAATGACTGGCAACGTAGCTGGGTAAACAAAACACAGGGATTGAAAATGTATTTTAAATTGTTGGGCGAGGGGGTGAGAGAGAGGCAAGAACAACTAGAGGTAAACTCAGTGCTCGGAATATTTTCAATTGGGATAAGCAAAAAAGAAATGAAGGCTTAGATTGTACAGTATGTGATTTTATTCACAGCATGACAGCACAGAGGCACTATATTTTTCTGAATAAAGAGACTGGACATGAATGAGCCTTTGGCCACAGTCACCCTGACTTTGAAGAAAAATAACATAAAAGCTGGCAGCCGGTTAAATGCAATTGCACACATCACCAACGGGGGCACAGTAATTCACCAAAATCAGGTCGTCTTTTTTACAACGGAAATCTCACTCCAGGTCCATGCAAGTGGCATTATTGGTAGGAGGAAGCAGAGGCTTCTGGGAGCCACAGCAGGATGGTGTCATCCTGCGTGTCCTGTCAAGGGTGAGTGAAGGTAGATGCTGGGCAGACTGACTGGAGGTCCGTCCAGCTATCTGGTGGGTCGACAAGCCTGAGATTGTGGGTGGCTGAGGCTGGCCTGCTGGGTTCAGGACTTGGGGCAGAAAAATAGACAACAGGGTGTGCCAAGTTCTGCCAACCAGAAAACCCTCAGTACCAGTGTGTGTGAACTGCACCGAAGACGGTAGCCTTTGTTTTTAGTTTGGTCCGTGGTGCACAGTGTGTGCTTGTGCGCTAATAAGTATGTGAGTTGTAAGTTGTGATTCAGGCTAGTGTAATTCACAATGTAAAGTAAGGCTATGCTGTACAATACCTACGCCCATTGCTTTGGCTGAACCACAAAGGGGTGCCCTATTCAGTGGCGTGTTCAGGGAGTGGCCTAGGGTGGCACGGGCCACCCCTGAAATCTGATTGGCCACCCCAATATCTTAAAATATGATTGGCTATATGCCCAGTCAGAGGCGGGCCACCCCTTGTGCCACCCCTATCAAAAATGTCTGGACACGCCCCTGGCCCTATTCCTGGAATACAGTGCATTAGGGGTGTATAAGTGTTACAACAGATGTCACTGAAATGAATAGCAACTGTCACAAATGATGAAGAGAAAATTCAGGAAGTGGAATGAAAAAAAATGCATTGGATCAGATGGAGTCTCTTCCACAGTTCATATAAATGAGCAACATAAGAAGCAATAACCGGAGCTAGCACTTTCAGTTCTTTTCTTTCAATCATGTCTCCAGAAGAAATTATTGTGAAGGCCATTACAGATATTCTATTAGAATTGCCTTGCTAAGAAAGTCATTACAAAAGTCAAATTTTTCGGCTGCTGGCACAAACGACAGGGGAGAGAGAGATGGCCTTCTTTGACATCTACTGCTCAACTTCAGACACCCAACCGGGAGAAAATAATTCATTCCCTTCTCTGCCAAAACATAATTTGGTATTACATTGTTCTGAACGATGTCTTTTAAAGAAATAATCCTCAAATATTTCTTCAAAAACAACCAAGGCGTTGTGATGTGTATTCAGGCACACATAGGGCCCTAGTTTCCGTTGGCGGAGGGATATATTTGACAATAATAGTACTGCACTTTTGTGAGTTCTATGTTAGTCATCCCTCGATACATTTGAGGAAACCACTCCCCCCTGGAACCATCCGACTGACAGCCTAATCATCCCTTCACCATCTCAAGAGTGTGACTCCTTTCAAATCTACATACTCATAGGAAATGGGGGGAAAGTCATGGGCTGTGCATTCTCTCACCTGATAGCATGTTACAGTAGGCCTGTCGGCTGAGGCAGAACCAGAGAGTGATTTTGAATAACCCTGCAATCACTGGGTCCCTGACAGACTGAGCCAGGGCTGTTCAGCCAGCGTGTCAGTGTGGAGCGCCAGGGCTCCACAGCTAATCAACCCCCAAGGAGGGCCTCCGTCTGCAGGGAGAGATCACTCAAACCCTCCATCAACCCAGCAAGCACGGGGAGGAGGCAATCACCGGCCCCATTTCCATGTGCTGTTTTTCCTCCCATCAACTTGTACAAATCAAGGTGTACAGAGAGGAAGGGGGGGGGGGGGGCAAGCGAGGATTTGGTGGTGCAATCAAAAGTGCTAAGAAAAAGCAGAACAAATGGCGAGAAGTTATTGGATGGGTAAAGAGTCTCCCCATTGTTGGTGCGTCAGTTGACCTCAGTGTCAAAAGTGTCACCGACCCGTCCTCCTTAAGACCAATGGGAAGGTTTTCATTAGGGTCCAGTGAAGGACTGCTTCAAAGATGATCCCATTAAGGTACTCAAGTATAATAGGCCTATCATATTGGTTTCTGATCACTTCCCAGCAGCAAACTGAGGAAGCAGGGATACCCTGAGGGCTCTATTGAAGTCCTTTCAGTTCCACTGTGAGATTGAATGGATTGGTATTAGAATCAGAAGATTGAATGGGCAAAACGGCCTAAAGACCAGCCACAAAATGGAAACAAGAGCACTACCACGAGAAAGAGGAGGAGGGTTGGGTCAAGGGACAGAAATTGGAGGGGAAAACCCATTGAGATTGAGTCCATACAAGGATAACTACAGAGTTAATTACTACAACAGGTGCATGGCGAACAATATGGCATTTACAAGAATGACAAGCAAAGAAATTGAGAAAGAATCCCAAACAAAAGCATATAGTTTCCCTTGAAAGGGACAAGGAGTTTAAATGATCAGTTGTTTCGCCTCACAAGATGTGAAAGGAAGAGGAGGTGAGTGGGAGGGAGGTGGGTGGAATGTAGAGGAGAGGGACCCTCTTTCTATCATCCATGTCGTGTCAGAGACGGAGGATAAATGAATTAATAAATGAACAAAAGTGTGACATACCGACAGTTTGACAGAGCTCAGCCTTCACAGTTACACCAAAACCCATAATTGGAGATAATATCCTTTTCTGTTCCTCTTTTAAAGTTTGACAGTGGCTGAAGAAGATTCCTTCTCTAATAGGCTCCACTCTGAGCTTGCAACACACACATTTGCACACACACACATGCACATACGTATACATACACCGGCACACACACCGTGTTGGCCCTGTCATCTCCACAGTAGCTCATTCCCCACAGTTTGCTTTGAATATTGACGTAGAACGTGCCGGCTCTGATCCACAGGCACAGCTTATGCCAGCCCTCATTAATGGATGGAATTCCAGCTCACAATCCAGATGATAGTCCCCTGGCCTTCAAAAGACCATGAGTTGGAAAAAAAAGTGTAGTTCTTACCTCTTTCCCTGTCATCCTCATCTGTTTAAATCTGTCCCATTTCTGCCCATTGAGCATGACTCAGACTAACCAGTCTGACAGCAACCAACTGTGGACGTGTTTTGAATATTTCTCACCTAGTTCCTTCTTTGAGCCTTGCACTGAGCACATATGTAAACAGCAAATAAATACACCCACTTCTTTATTTAAAGTATTTAAGTGACGTTACCAAGGTTTGGTTCTCTTTGTCTCCATGCGTTTCTTCAGAAAGAGGCCTAGGCCCATTCAGGGTATTTCCTCCTTTCCATATTCATACACACATTTTGACAAAGCAGAGAGGCTGTACAAAGTGCTACTGCTGCATCCAGAAAGGTCTAATTATTAAAGTGTTCGTCTAATCTCTGTTGGACTTATACTGTATAACTTGAGTCATAAATATAACAAGTTAAATTATTTTTCTAAAGGACATAAACTCAAATTGCCACAAGTTAAAAATGCCTCACAAATTGATTGCTTGTATTCAATCACTGCAATGCAAATGTATTTTCACAATCTTTCGCTGTTTAAGTTGTTTTATAAAATAATTACTTGGCAGCTGTATTTTACAAACCAAACCTCAGTGAGACCCATCTGTGTCTAAAAAGCAAAAGGCCTGTTTGTTATTTACCGTCAAACGGATACTTTTTCTCAATTTTAAGCCTAGTGTGACATTTGCATTAGATGGCTTCAGACATTCCGAATATTGCTATTTCCCATCTGCAATGCCCTTCGTATTGCTCTAATAGACTTCTGAGATCCTGACATCACATTGGTGTGAGGATAGCGGGTAAGCTTCTTTCCTGTCCCACATGTTAAGTTCCGCTTTGGTGGTGGGGACGTCTGAGAGTGCAATGATGGGAGGAGATAACAGTTTTGTTGGAAGTGTGTATTCTAAAAGACTCGTTTAAATCGTGAGCCGAAAGAAAGAAAATTGATGTTCACTTTAGAATACTGCATTGCTGATAATTGTATGTGCCAATGGTTGTAAAATCATTTCAATGGAGTCCTGTCAACCATTTAAATAATACGAGCTGATTATAGAGTTATTATTCATGCAATTATCTTCATCTCAAGTACACACTGTTTTCAGCACTTTGCAGTAAAACCTTTAGCTACCTAATTTATTGGTTTCAAAATGTGCAATTCATTAAAAGTAGTCTTTGTGCTCGTTGGTTGTAAAGTCCAGTGGAATCAAATCTTAAAAGATGATAAGGAAGGGGTTATTTGTTTTCTTGCGTTACGAATTCATCAAACGCAGCAAAACTGTACTCTCAACCCAAAAAAAGGCATGTCACTATTTCAAGGCTTGAGAATGAAAAACAGGATTAGGGAGAGGGAAAAAAACACTTGAGTCAACTTCTCTCATTAACTCTTGTTGATGGAAAATTGATTTAGAGAATTGACGTCCTTCATGAGCAGTGGGGGAGGAACCTTCGGAAACATGCAGTGTTCCTGACATTGTGTCGCAGCCAATCACATTGCGTTCCTGACATTGCGTCACAGCCAATCACAACGCTCATCAGGAGGCACATGACCGCCATCCCAGCCCCACCAAGGCTTTCTAACCGTACTTCAAAATGAACATTTGAAGTAAAAGACCTTAGGGGACAGTACAACTGGAATCAATTCCTCTTTTCTAGCACATTCCAGGACCTAATTTCTACATGCATCCCTAATAGCTTAGCAGAATGGTGGCTTTGCTCCCAAGCCACCCACTATCCTTTGTCCCTGGCCCTCCCAGTCAATGATAATTTCCATCTTGAGTCCCATCTATCTTCTGTCTAGTCAGATGCAGACAGGCTGACCTCAAATGATTCCCAGGCCAGCGGTCTGTGTGGTTAACCACAATACACCCTGGGGGATGGTAAGACAGTGAAACGGCAAACAGAAACAGCATAGCATTCACTTAGGCCAAGGTCTGCTCTAGAGCGTCTGCACACAGAGCACTAGTGGAATCGAGGAGGCTTTTATTGTGTTAAGTAAATTGACAGTGGCGTCCAACCTCCCGGCTATCAGTCAATGGAGGAAGGGAGGAAAGAACAGAGGCTCCTGAGGTATCTCTAACACTCTGTTATTGGTTGTTGCTGTTGCCTCTGGGGGGGGGGGGGGGGGGGGGGGGGGGGGGGGCAGGGGGGGGGAAGGTGCAAGGTGGAATCTGGCAGAGGAGATCACAGTTTCTTTAGTGATAGCCATTCATTTGCAGTGACTGGAGCCCCAGAGAGGTTAGTCTCATCTGTTCCTTCTCTTCAGGGGGCAGGATGAAGGTGGAGTTTCTCTGAAACCCTCGCTCACCGTTGATTAGTAACCGATGCAGCGATTCTGGAGCTGCTTCCCACATCTCCAATTCCACACTACACACACACACACGCACACACATTTACATAAAAATTTGACATACATACACACATGCCAACACACACACGCGCGCACACGCACGTATTTACATAAACATTTTATATACAAACACACGCACACACATTTACATAAACACACGCATATACACGCACACACACACACACTGTCCTCAAGTCATGGAACCACAATACAGGCAGAAGTCACATGAGCAGACATGACATTTGCAGTACCGCCCATAACAATGAGGCCCCGATTAAAAGGGCAGCATGACACTGCTCCACCTCCTCTGTACTGTGTTCCCTGCTAAATACGATTTAAACCAGCGTAGGCCACTGATACCACGTGTCAAATCCTGATTATTATAAAAGGAGAAAAGGAAGAAAAAGGTATTTCCATTGTAATACCTGTGTAACTAGGGACGACCGCAGTAACACTAGTTTACCCAGGCTCAGTCTGGGCCTGGACATGGATATGTTCTTAGGTAAACGGAGGGGAGGGGAAGCTGTTTCCCATGAATGCCATGCTGTTTGAAAGGTGACTGAACAAAGGGCCCCGCTTTATTTTGCTCGGGGGCAACTCACAAAAGACGCCAGCGTAGCAATGTGGCGGGTTTTAAAATTGAGATCAAAAGGTTCAAGCTAATTAACAAACTAAATGGGAGTCTTCCAACCTTTTCTTTGCCATACTGTCTCTCATTCACTCACCGCATTCAGGTGAAAATCACAGCTGTGTGCACACTTATGTGTGTTTCTTATGTGTGTTTCTTATGTGTGTTTCTTATGTGTTTCTTGTGTGTGTTTCTTGTGTGTACACTAGGGTGTGAGTGTGTTTCTGTTTGTATGTGCGTGTGATGAAAATCATTCAGAACTAAATTACTCCTGGTGCTGAAATGTGGCAAAGGCCCGAAACATTTCTGCCAAGATGATAGTTCTAAGTAATGCTCCAAAGCAGCGTGACCCACAAAGAAAACGTCTTATGATCAAGGTTGGTCTTTCATAGTTTTAATGTTGTTTGACTTTTCCAGTAGAGCCCAGAGGAAGCTGGGGAAGGGGGGGGGGGGGAGTCAAACGGAGAGGACAAGGGCACATAATAAAGACAAATGGCTAGAGCATGAAATTTGATTCAGTGCCTCGGTACCGAAACATTGGCTGAAAAAAAAAGAAGCCAACATTGACATTCATGAATATCAAAACACTGTCAAATCCAGGAAAAGCACACGTCCTGTTATAATGACATTTCAGTCCCAGGAGAAGACTGCTGGGATGGTCCAAAGATGGTGGCCTGATTCTATCAGTGACTGCTGTTTCACCTGCCTTTCACTCTCCAGTAAGGGTCAGAACGGCGTATTGTTGATTTCTCCACAAAACATCTCTCTGGAGGGAAATAAATAAAATCACTCGGAACGAATGGAACCACAATGGCAAAAGTCCATCTCCTTCTCATCACGCTGAAACCCAATGACCAAAGAGTCTTCCTAACTTCTAAATGTAATTAGATGAACGGACAGCACAAAGGCAAAGCTAACATAAGGGTATCTCCTTTTTAGATGTTGAAACAGTTATCAGGAGCATATGCTTGCTGCAGACCTTTTGCCGTGGAGCACACACACTTTGTTGTATGATATGAAAACACCATCTGGTGTGGGAAGACTGCAAGGCTAGCAGGGGTAGCGGGCACTGCTGTGTCATACAGTGAGGTTGCTTTAGTCTGGATATCCATTACATTAGTCTGCATTGAGTTACATTAAACAATCATTACTATAAGTCATAGAACTGAACCAAAGCTGGAGAGAGGAAAATGTGCTGTCACTGAATGCAGATAAATCAGAAAAATGGCTCTGGCACAACAAGGTAACACTTTGGCAAAATAATGCACGTGGATATACTTCTGGAGTACTAATTCACCAAAATTGAGAATCATAAGAGGATATGATGCGCCTGAAATAGGACTCCAGTGATAAGGTACTTCCTGTTGAGTGTGAATAGTAAGTCCTGGTGACAAGCGAGTACAGGTACACTTGAAGACAGAGCCCTGTGCAGAACAAAACGAACATCTGCTGTTGCTCATCAGCTATATTGTAGCTAATGATGAACCGCGTGTGTGCTGACAGACTGGATGGAATTGGATTGTGTACAAGGGCCCCTGTGAGACCAGACATATGTTTAGGAGAGTGCTAGTTGAAGGAGTGTGTTATGAAGAGGGGGTTTGTGTGTGTGTGCATGTGTGCAAGTGCACAGTGTATGAGACAACCAGAGAGACAGGTAGGCATAAAAAGGGCGTGATGTATTTCTACCGAATTGTATACTGCTACTGTGATTTTCTACTGTATTCGTCTAAGCAGGTGAGTAGTGTGTCGGCGTAGGTAAAACAACTGTTGTGTTGCCTCTCCTTCAATCTTTCCTTCTGCCCACTGACTCGCAGATAGAGACCACTGAATCATACATCAAAGGAACTTCTCTCTGGATCCAATTCTTCTGTGACCTCTCAAAGCCTTTGTTCATACGCCCCGCGACAACTCCCTGGCCCCTCACTCTCCACCAACAGGCCAGTTCCTCCTCGCTCTCACTTCTGTCTAGGGACAGATTACATTAACATGAAAATGAAATATTCATTTCCACTCAGCAACCGATGGCCATCTTAATTTTGACGCAACTTTTGATGTTGCACCTCGAGTTGTCATCTTTCTTCTTCCTTGTCTTTCTTCTGCTGCCTGTCTTCTGTGGTAAAATTCTCTTGCATGTTAGTCTCGGCCCCAACGTTTATAAATAGAATGCCAAGTGCTGTTATGAGCTTTTGCGCAGCCTCTTGAAATATCTCCAGTGTCATTTCAGAGGACAAGTTTACATGAACCACAGTGAGGAGTATCTCAGCGAGTTTGAAAGCAGAGAGTTGGTGTGCTCTTTCTCTCTCTCCCCCCAGCCTGCTGTTGGGGCTAATCACATGACCAACATTTTATGGTGTAGATAAAGAAAGCTATCTGAAGTGGCTCGGCCATGTTTGAAGGATGAAGAGCGCGGCTGCTGGTACCGAAGTGAGGCTTCCAAGTGGTCGTATAGACACCAATGCAAGAAGACATAGACGTCCAAAACGAAGCCTGACCGTCGACTTCAAATAAAGGATTGGCTTATCCTAAATAATACATTTTCTCTCAACATAAGTCTATGTATTATGTTATGTTTCAGGGTGAAATTGTCTTATATTTCACCTTTATGAAAGAACAGCAAAAAAATATATATATATTTCAGTTCAAGGTAAATGAAGCCAAGTCCCAGAGCATTCAGAGTGACTGTCTAAATGAGAACGCCTTAAGCACCTCTTTCGAGGAGGAAAAATAGAGCTAAGGAAACAAAAGTGACACAATATCATGAAGGAGATTGATTAACTGGCAATGATGAAGTACTTTAAGTATTAGGTAGATAAAGTAATTGATTATTTAATAAATCCCTGCCTGGCACTGAATAACCCAGTTCAAAAATAAAGAAGACAGGAGACCATAAATTAGTTTAATCAATCCTTGCTTCGAACGTAGATGAAAGAGATTTGGTTTATTTTCTGGAATTCAAGGTAATATGGAATTTGCAGGCAGAAATTGTATGTGATACTGATGCAATAATCATTTTCATGTCAGAGGGAAATTCTCCCTGCTGGATTTAAAATCCACATTGATATTTCACATATGCACACTTTTCATGCATACAGACCAACCGACGGTTCTTTAAAATGTGCCATGAGACGCGATCAGAGTAACGCTCCGTGTTTTGTCAGCTACTTTACCTTTTGTCTTTGGATGCAGCCATGCAACATTAACTATCACATTATGCTAGTTGGCATGTTACTGGTCTGGCTTGCATGCATTAAAAAGAGAACTTGATCATGTATACTAGTGCCTACAGGACCTTCAATGAAGACAGGCAAAATCCCAACCAATCACAGTATTCCACCCAAAAATTGCACCTATCACACTGCGCCATCACATTATCCACTAATGTCTCGCCAAGACGAGATGAGAAAGTTAGGCGTGTTTGAAAAGGAAAAGCTGGAAAGAAAAGCGTTACAGAGACGGACAGAGGAGACCAGAAATAGTATTTTATTCTTTTCGACATCTACAGGCTCACCGAGTGAGTCTGATCGACCATCTGGCCCCAGTGTGGAGCGATGCACTGTAAAAGCACTAAAATCAATGGCGTCAAACCCAACTTGTTTGCCCACCATTACCCATATGGTGTACTTGGGAGAGGTGCTTAGCTACCTAACCAAGAGCAGTCAACACACAGGCAGAATCCCAACCCCACGGTCCCCAACCATACCACTCACGTCAATGACAACGGCATGGCTATGTTACATGGTGGCGTTATCACCGTGGTAACAGTTGCAAAGGTTTCGTCGGCTGTCGTGCACAAGCCTGAACGGAGCCCTCTAGTGGAGTGAAGACAGCCACGCAGACACACACAGTACCCACACACACACACACACACACAGCACCCACACACACACCCACTTGCGGCAACACATCCGCATACACTTTCACAGACTTTCACACTTTATAACAAGGTATCACGTTTGCCATGAGCTTGCTATGAAAGTCATGATTGCGAAAAGAACAATAGCAAAACAGTATTTGGCTGCTCACGGATAGCAAAGTGGATGGAGCACACACAACACACGTTCTTGTACACTGCAACCACAGAAGACATGGAAAAGGGATATTGTCCTTATACATTTCCTTCATGACATCAAGGAACAGCAACATCCACTTGTACTGTATGTCCTTCTGACCCTTTTTGACAGTTGTCAAAAAAGACTGACTCAAGAGTACAGAAATCCAGTCGCACCTGCTCTATCCCTCCACAAAAAAAGAACATTGGATGAAAAGCTACAATGCTGCTGTTGCACATTTCAAGGTAAATTTGTCTCTGTGGCATTTCAAAACCAAAATAGGTCACATCCTATTTTATGAAACCATTAAATGTGGAGCTGTAGTAAAACAAAGGTGCACTATTCATCTATAAAATTACAAACAGATCACAAGTGTTCATAACTGTCAGTCTTGTTCCCTCTTCACTATGCAGCAGTCCATTCCCCATATGGGAAGCCTGCATAACGGATTGGCGATTCCTGAATAAACCAGATTTTTTTCACTGGTCTGCTATAATTTACATCAATACATATAAGCGCTATACAATGAACTATTTTGAAGACATGAGTCCACCAAGGTTAATTGTGATTCATACAGCTGAAATATGGTTAACATCGTGTCAATAGCAAACAACGTATTCTAAAATTACCATTAGTTTAAATCAAGTAGCTTACAACAGTTCACTCAATCTTTAGTGCAAAGAAGCAATAGTGCAGTGTTGTAGAAGTAGTCTATTTTTCCAGGGCCTCATGCATCAGTTATCTGAAGCTTTGTGACGATATGTTAATGTCAGTTAATACCATTGTGAGGATTTATCCTGCACGGCACAGGGCCACTTGTCAAAAACGATTTGCCTCGAGACAATAATGTATTGATCTTTCATTCTGCTCGGTCTCCACGCGGCACGTTTCATCGCATCGTCGGTCTCCGAATGAAAATTCTCACTTTATTTTCCACGTATTGATACCATAACAGTATCACGTGCTGAGCTTTACTTTGTAACCTTGTTTTAACGAAGTAGGGGGAAAAGAGATCCATCATAATTATAGGTGGATCTGATTAAGAAAACTTTAAGATACTAGGTAGTTATACTTTACATTTAGCCTACCTAAATTAATATGTAAAGCGACCCTTTTATCACATAAAACAATCACGTTTTCCATTCTTAGGCTACACATAAAACGGCTGACTTGATTTGAATGTCAGACATAGCCTATTTGTAGTAGGCTACGCAACACAAGTGCGCCTAAGGGGTCATGTCCAGGCTATCGCCTATTACTTTTTCAACAAATCGTATGATCAGATCTGCAGTAGGTTATTCGATTCCTGTTGTTTCTAGAAGTACGATGTTATATATCATTTTATATTGTATAACGTGGTCAAATCTAGGCTATCCTCTGAAATAGTAAGCACAAATTTAAAAAAGATTGCTGAAAGATGAGTCCGTAGGCTACCACGGTTAGTCCAAAAACTGCTGTTGCGCACTCACAGCCGACCGTTTGCTTTATTATTACGGTGCAACTTTTAAGAATGCCACTGATGTCAGAACTTCTATACAATTTACCAGTACTTACCTATTCGGATAACATGGGGCATCCCGCAAGAGTATTGAATCCAAAAAAGACTTAGAAGAGCCTTTGTCCAGTATTCCAATAAAGAACTTCGTGGAGACAACCAAGGAGACAACCAAGTATTTCGCATGATTGTAAAGTCGTGGGATCCACTTTTTAAGATTCCAAAGACGCTTCAGAATTGCTCATCAAATGGATTTGTGCGATTGCGACAAATTTGCGCTCATTGTGCAAGGTGCAACATTCTCCCAGTTTTTTTTTTTCACCCTCAAGTCTCAGAACGGTTCTTCAAGATAAAGCTCCAGTTCCTCATACAGGAGGATCAGTGTTGCACCTGCGAACACTGGCTGTTGCAATTAGCCTGCAGGAGTCTCTGTATCCCCTCCTACGGTTGATGCTATCTGTCTGTTGGCTCAAGGACCACAACAACCGGTCTGGATTCCCGAACAATGTGGAAGGGAACTGCGCCTGCGGTACTGTGGGTCGCTTCGAACGTTTCTGTGAGCGCTTGGAAGCGGCTTGCAAATACGTTTCACAATAAGCACTTCATTATTCATAGACTTCAACGTCCAGATTTAGGATGTTTGAATATAACAATATATCGAAACCGAATACTTTTCAAATTTGAACGATACTAATTAAGTCGTTCTGCTATAGAAAATACTTGAATTTCAGAAAAACATTGGAGGAGTATCAATTTTGACATGTGGCTCTTTTTTGCGCAACGACGAAAATTGCAATACATAAGTGAAATACCTAGGTCCGTGGTAGACTGTCTTGCATGTCTACATTTCAATGTCCATTAACAAGCAATTGACCCCTTGCTGGATGCACAGATGCATGAGTTGACGGTTGAGATTTCTACTATTGAGACCTCGAGTTAGCCGAGCGTCAAGAGCCTTCTTCTTCATTGCCACTAGAGGCACTTGAATCATTACGCATGGGGGTAACTACCATCAACATTTTGTATTATCTTTTCCTCAACTCCGAAGTCCCTTTTTCCTTGCTTGTCCAAGTGTTTCAAACTGAAACATGTTTATTGCTGTTTAGCTTACTGTATGACAGAAACCGTGATGAATGGCTGGTACAGTAGGCTCGTGACAGAACACATACCAAACGAATTTTCACAGCATCCTCCAGTTTATATTTGAACAATTATTCAAAGTAAACGTCACGATGAGGTGATGAGCAACACGTCGATCAATACAAAGGTCTGTCAACAGTGCCTGACAAAAGTTGAATGCTACATTTATGGCTTGGTGGTATTATTTACATGGGGGACAAAAAACAATATTTTCTGGATGGGGCCATTGACAAAGCAGACCTCTTACTGTATTTATTCTGGGGCTCAGTGTGTGTCTCTGAGTATATTAAGCTCCCATAACTGCTCAGTGCCTATCTGTCTGTCCGTTTTTCATGGTTTATGCAGAGTTGTCTGCTTGCAAGCTGTGAAATATGATTGCATTCACATTGATACTGTGGCCACACCAAGCACTGAAAAAAAGTCACCCCCTGTCCTCTCTGTGCTGAAGGTGTGATAATACAGGGATGGAAGAATGGAGTATTCATGTACTGTAGTAGTCCGTATAGATTTAAGTGAACACTGGCAGAAGGCTTTCTTGTGCCACACAGCATCAGAAGCAATCAGAAAGGTGGATGCTGGTCCCAGTCATGAAATAGGCCACTGCAATGCATACAGAGATGTGTAAATTGCACTGGTCAACGGCAACCCTTTAGACATCACAAAAGTTGCCAATGTTGTGTTTCTGTTAGAAGAGAACATAGTAGGAGGTTAGTCTACAAATAAGTTCATGAATGTGACTACATAATAATGTTCAGAATTAACATAATTGTTATGATTGACAAAATGAAATGTTTGTAGAGATCAGAGAAAAGTTTAATTCTGTAATAATGTGAGGATGACTCAACTATTCAAAGAAAGCTTTGGCCCATTGACTTTGTTTTCCTGTTTTCAATGGGAGAAAAAAACAAAGTGCTTATATCAGAGGGCATGCGAGCGAGAAGGACTTGAACTAACTGCCACTGCATATTCATGTCTCAGGGAGCAGATTTATCGGGCCTTGGCACAATGTAAGGACTATCAATGTGAGTTATGTGGCCCTGCCCTCTCATTATCAAGATTCATTGACTTGCTGCTCTTTCAAATACAAAATGTACACAGCTTTAGCAAACAAGACAGGTCTGTTGGTGCCCTCTATAGAAGGACTTGTGACTGCTCTCTCAATCACCCTGACTGATCTACAGTATGGAGCTGATCTATGGCACTGATCAGAGCCCAAGTCATGTGCATGCCATCATGCTGGCTGTCACAGTAACCCAGAAGCGTTTGTCTGATATTAGATAGATATATTAGTTATATTCATTCACATTTTATTTGCAGTTTTTGCAATGAGCGCATTTGCAATAAGTCGTGAAAGTACATCTACCGAATTTATGTTAAATTGAGTGAAGAAGACAAATGGCCAAAGTTTCTGCCAGCTCATGGACATGGTAGCAATGAGATATATTGAATGAGACTCCAAATATTCCTTCACAGAGGAAGAGGTAAATCCATCGGACTCCTTTTAAGCATGTCATACATTCAGACATGACGACCTCAAACGCCTGCACCAACTCCAAAATGTCCACTTCACGAAATGATTGCGGTTGTATTTATTAACTAGCAGACCGTAGCAATCAATGACTTGTCTGGCAAGTCAGTCATAGCTAATGGTTCAGAAAACAACAAGTCTCCATTGTGAAAACTAAAAACATCGACAAGGGTTGCACTTAGTTGACGGGATTGATCAACACATTTCGTTTTACTTTTCGAGTGACGCAAATAGAAAAGAAGCGATCAATGTTTACAAGGAGCCTTTCAGTCGCCTTCAGTAGTCTAGGCCTGTGATTGGCTAGGAGAACATGTGCAATCCAAGATGTTGCATTGTTCGTAATTATTTGATGAAATTGCCGTGCTGCTATTGAACAGCAAAAAATGATTCATGTGCAACATTTTCCTCATTGATTTTTATTCTCACTTCAAGAAGACTATAAAAGACTCTACCACCGACTGGAAGATAATGTTGGAGATCGAACATCTCCACAGAACTAAAGGTGAATATAAACCTGCCAGAAATATTAGCTTTGGGTTACGTGTTTCTCGCTTGTCTTTGATGGAAACAACATCTTTCAGGACAAGAGCTTCCAGACGTCTTGTCAAGTGACACTTGTTACACAAGCTCGTGATTGGTTTTTATCAAAGGCCTCAAAAGGGACTTTTCAAACAATACAGTATTTGTTTTGTAGCACAAATCATGGAAGTTAGAGAATTTGAAAACTAAAGTTGACCATTTTATGTCTATGGTTTTATTTCTGTTGTTATAGCAATTAATGCACAGATTTTTGTTTTGTCTAACCTGTTGATGACCTTAAAGTGTGCCCTTTTCAACCATCTTCAATGGTCATGGACAAATGTCAGTGTCATATGTCAGTGTAATTTGTCCTTCTGTTACTGAGGTGAATTAGAGTAATCTGGGAAATCTTTTGCATGCATTTTCTCATGGGAGCTTCCTGATTGACAATTGACCTGCCCCTTTCTGTGACACCACACTAATCACGTTTTGTGATTTCAGTCACAGAACATCCATCCTAAACCTAGAGTAAAAGTTATGTGGACTAGACATTGTAACAGCAGGAGAAAATACCCAAATCCACCCTACTAAGGTTGTCAATGCCAGGATCTCTCATCGACTCTATCACACTGGCCCATAATGTCCTTGCAGCTTTAATGGGTAGACACAGATAATTAAATGTCGATTTACTAACTTCCCCAGTAGCGGAGTCATATTTCAGCTTTCTTTTGTCTGTTGACAGATTGAATGTCAGCCGTGGCCTCACACAGTACTTTTCAAAGCAAGGTGCCATGAGCAGCTGAGGTTATGAGGAATTGGCACAATTCTGGCACTGATCACACCGTTTACCGTGGCTCGTGGACCGCCGTAGCTGGGAGTTGGAACCCGCTCAAGATGTATGTCCTCATCCAAATGTGTGTCGGGTGGTGTGTGGGAGTGAGGGGAGACAATCGCTAGCCTGATCAGTCATCCAGACAGTCTGGAAGATGGGACAGGACTGCAAGGGGGATACAATCCAAACGTTATAGATGTGAAAGAGATACAGGATGGACCCATGCCTTTCCTTACTCTGAATTATTATCTTTATCACCAATCGAGTCTTGATAGATGTTGGATTCATGCTCGGAATGGTAGAGGCTCTCGTGATTCTTTACGGTGTACTGATGTGTCGATGCTAAAGAGTATGTATTGCCACAGTGATTTTGCATCAATCTTGCAAATGGCACATGTCTATGTCTTCCTTAGCACAACTGACACTCCTGATGTCTGTTATTAGAGTTCAGTTGCACTGGCAGGAGGACACAAGGATGTTTACATTTACGTTTAGTCATTTAGCAGAAGCTCTTTATCCAGAGCGACTTACAGTTTGTACAAGGACAATCTCCTGAGGCAAGTAGGCTAAAGTGCCTTGCCCAAGGACACAACTCTCTCTTTCTCTCCTCTCTCTGTCTCTCTCTCTGTTGAGGAGTGCATCCGATAGCAACCAATCCTTCCTTTCCAAAAGGCCAGAGTCCAAGAGACGAACGATCTCAACAGGGTCCTGTGGTCAACAAGTGCAAACAGACAACAAAATGATTCTTAACTGCTCCCGTAACTGACCTCTGGGAGACTGATCAAGGAGCTACTCATTCTCTCCAAACAGATCTTCCCCCTATTTTCTCTCTCTACAATTTTACATGACCCCGGTAAAACGGTGGCAACAGCTGAGCAGAAAGAAGTGTGACCAGAGGGGTCAAAGGTCACAGACTTACACTCAGGTTGTGATCAGACTGTGATTAGAAGTAATGGAACGTTAAGGCCTGGAACATGTGACCTGTCCTGATGGATATGGGGACGTGACGCATATTTGCATACTTAATAGGACCTCCTCATAGCCTTTTGCTCTAAATTAAACCATACTCCCTCATCAACTCATCCCAACCTCTCTTGAGAGTTTAATTTCTCAGGAAGTGGATTTTAATTCATGCTGGGTTTTTTGTCTATTGACTGGAGTGATGCCATGTCTTAACTCCCTAATAATGTTGAGCGTGCACACTCAAAATCACTTTAAAACCAGTTCACAAAAACATTTAGATAATAACTTTTTTCATCAGTCTCTAAACATAAAAGGCATCAGTAAAACACATATAAAATGTGTTTACTATCTGTAAGAGGTTCCTCAAAATCCACAGAGAGTAACCAGCGGAGCCAACTGTATCACGACAGAAAATACACACTGGCAGAACCTCTCCCTCCAAAGACTTTGTTTCTGAGGTTATCTTCATTCTCCACTCATTTCACTTGAGTATACGTCTGTGAGCGAGAGCAAGCCGTGGTGACATCCACTGTCCGATTAGCTACTATGTTGGCTAATATTACTCAGGCAGTTGAGCGGGCCAGACTTTGTTGTTGTTTACACTTTGTTTGCCCATCATTAGGCTTGGCAAGACTTGCTGCTGACTCCTTCTATATTAATTAAAATGGATATACAGTAAAGACATGACGCATGGCCCCCAGCCAGGATTGTAAAGAAAGACTCAATTAACCTGAATGACCCTGTCTAACACAAACAATGAAAAATTAATTATATGCAACATTCATCCCAGACAGGCTTAGTGAGCTCAAAAGTACCTTATAAATGGTTCAGAATGCGATTCCATTTTGTTTTTGTTTGAGGCTGCCAAATCAATGGACCATTAATATTCAACCAACAGGCATGACACATACAACAGGTGTTGAGAGAGTTTGCAGTTATGGTCACTGTTTATAAATGTGATGCAGCGTTTTAACCAAATATCCAGTCGTTTCTCTCAAATTTGTATTCTATTCAGAGCAACCCAGTTAAACTTAATAACAACTCAATGCTCTTTTGTGAATGAGCAATACTGAAGTGTGTTATATTCTAGAAGTTCATTTTCAGTTCTCATCTAAGGTCTCCCTTTGCAATTTTGGATGACAATGAGAACTGCAAGTGAGTTGAGACTGGCTGTGCAGTGCTGTGGCTGTGCAGTGCTGTGGCTGTGCAGTGCTGTGGTTGTGCAGTGCTGTGGTTGTGTAGTGCTGTGGTTGTGAAGTGCTGTGGCCGTGCAGGGCTGGGGTTGTGCAGTGCTGTGGTTGTGCAGTACTGTGGTTGTGCAGTGCTGTGGCCGTGCAGGGCTGGGGTTGTGCAGTGCTGTGGCTGTGCAGTGCTGGGGTTGTGCCGTGCTGTGGCCTTGCAGGGCTGGGGTTGTGCAGTGCTGTGGCTGTGCAGTGCTAGGGTTGTGCAGTGCTGCATGGTGTCGAATATCAAAGTCATTCAGGATGACAACCATGCAACTCTTGCTGTAGCAGTTGCATTTGCATGTATGCAGTGCGTGTTCAGCCAGACATTAATGTACATGTGTGTCGCCGTTGGAAACAGCCCCACCTCCATACTCACACACACGCACTCGATGGGCCTTGCTAATGCTAAAACATTTTTGAATTTATACAATACAGCAATCCCTTGACTTTCGTGTTATCACATTGGCAGTTATGAGTAATTGCACCCTGCAGCATTGCCTTGCCTTGGACTTTTAATTATATTACAAAGCACACTGTTCTTCTGCATTAATGCTCGTACTGGTTTCTTGCATGATTGTGCTTGTGTTTTGTACGGTTTTATTATTTCTCATTTTTTATATAATAAAAAAAGTGGGCTCTTTGAAACCTTGGGGCACACGGTGGCAGCAACATTTGTAGATTCTGAAAGGGATTAGCGTAATGTAATAATGAGCATGCAGATAGATTATGAGTTGTAGAATGAGGTCTGAATTTTCAACATATGTTGAGAAGATACTGCTTCATAATTAGTCCACAGGCTTGGCAAATAGTGCTATGAAGTAGCTTGATATTACCAACTTCATACTGGGTTCTGAAAATGTCTTCATCAGTAACAACAACTGCTAAAGTTATAAACCATTATAACATTATGAATGTCTATAATCATTTCCTGTATCCACTGTAAAATCCTTTACAGTAAGCAATCATTACAGTCTTAGCTCAGGAATCCATTCCAACCTGAAAGTCCTAAACCAAAACACATACCTGGGATGAAATTAGTTTTCAAACCAACTAAAGTCTTAATTCGGGCCTTTACTCAACACTTCTGTAACTAGAACTCTTTGAAGGTATTTATACTGAAGAGTGAGTTTTACCAGTTTAACTTGGGTACACATTGTTACTACTGAGGAAAATTCAACTCATTCCAGTGTGCTATGGTCAACAGAAAATTACATCCTGGCCATGCACATATCAATGAGTTTAATTAAACCTAGTGGTACTTAACACTCATCAACACACAAAACATGGAGAGCTGTGCTCTGATTTCTGTATTCAACACTCGCAGTTTGTGAGGCCTGACCAATCCTTCTGTGTTTTTCAACCCGGTGGAAAATGACCAACTACCACATCCATTAAAGTTATCACTGTCTGAGATCTATGAAATTAAAAGAAAAAAAGCACAAGAAAAAGGGTCAGTCTGAAACTCGCTGTTTTAATCAATGCACCACACAGCGTTACACTGGCTTAATCACAGATCTTGTACATGGATAATCACTACAAGTGAACCTTGCCTTAGTGACATTTGCATATATTGAGTTACAGGAGTCAGTCTCACTTAGGTTCTATCCGGTTTGATCGTCGTTTGTGATCCTATCTCTACAGGAGGCTAAACACATTAAAGGAGGGATATGAATGCTGGCACCGAAGCGTTTGTCACACTTCACCAAGCTTACGCTTTGACGTTTGATTTCTCCCAATCGCGGGCCAGCAAGCAATTTCAAGGTGATTATCAAGTCCATTGTATATTCAAATAGCCGCCGATGCAAATGTAAAAGCTGAAACATTGGTTTGATTGTCATATCAAACAAACACCTTTGATTAGAACTTTTGGCCAAAAAATCTTTAATTAATGCTTTGGAACAGGATTTATGTGATTTGTATTTAGTTTAACATTTTCTTGACCTTCAACATTGCTTCAGGTAATCTGTGGTTTTGTAAATAACCAGCAAACAGTAGGCTATGCTGTGTTTTAGAAGATCATGAGAAGTCAGATTCAAGTTGAAAGTTGATGTCATCATATTTTGAGTGAATCCGTCTGACGAAGTCTTACAAGGCATGAAAACAATTATTCTAGGGTTCAACGTTTTTCCAAATGGTTGAATGACTGTTACAGAACTACCCCCATTTTCATCACATTTTTCCATTTGAAGTCCTTTCCAATTAATCTAGCAACACTACTGTTTTTAATAGTTGACGTTGACAAACATATACCACTTCTCCCGTCAACCGGACAGGGAATGAGAGCTTTGACTTCAGCATTGTGAACATCTTACAATTTGATCAATATGAGTCAGAGTTCCATGTACTGAACCCCTCCAGACATCAGACCTAGTGGGAGCTCAAGCTTTGGCAGGAAGCAAGGCATTGAAGTGTTTCACCACCTTAGGGTGGCAAAGGTCTAATTAGCTATTGTGCCTGCTCTGTCAGGGATGGCAGACCTGTACAAGGTCTTCGCGCAGCTAACCGCACATTACCGTGTCAAGCTCAACAGGGCTGCTTTCCTGAGCACTCGCTTGTTTTCCTCTAGGGATTCTTCAGAGAAAGAAGTACGGCAATTATCCATGGACTCCAAAGTGAAAGGTGAAGGGATTTGTATTTACCAGTCAGTGGGCGTTTAATGACTAAACAATATACTTGAATTATAAGGATTAGAGAGACAATAATTCTGTAGCGTCAATGGAATTTTAAATCTTTGCTTTCAAAGACAACCTACCAAGACAACCAAGCTAATTGTGAACTAGTGAGTGACAAGCAATAGTCTGAGACAGGATACATTGTTGTGTTAAATACTGTATTATGTAATAAAAACAATGTACATTATAATTAAATATTGATGTGCAACGGTAAACCTCTCAAAATAGTCAGTACAAAGGTAATGTATTACAAATGTACTTGCCATTCAGTGATATTTCATTTACAGTACATTAGGTGATTAGGCGCATATTTTCTTAAAAATGGTCTGTGCTTATCATAGCACCCTATAGGGTTTGTACATCAACATTTTCCTCTTGATCCATGGGTGTCAGTCTGGCTGCCTGGAGGATACAGATCCATTATCACGTTTACCAAGCTTTTAAAATCTCACTCTTTTTCAGCCTTTTTCAGGTGCATGTTTTAACCTGACTGAATAGAAAAATGCAGTCAAGATGAATGCACCTGCAGTGCTTTATGGGATATGTTTACGTAACATTTAGTCATTAGCAGACGCTCTCATCCAGAGCGACTTACAGCAAGTACAGGGACATTCCCCCGAGGCAAGTAGGGTGAAGTGCCTTGCCCATGGACACAACGCCATTTTTGACGTGGCCAGGAATCGAACCAACAACCTTCTGATTAGTAGCCCGATTCCTTAACTGCTCAGCCATCTGACTCCATATGTTGACAGAAATAGAACGAGGCGTCCACAATTTTGACAGACAAATCACGGGCAGTGTTCTGTTGTCACGGATAAGTCATCAGGGCTAATAATACGAAATATATTAGTTAATGAAGGACAATATTTTTCCTCTCTGTTAAATACAGAGGAGTATGTTTGTGTGGGGTAGGTTTCTTATGATTTCTAGCATGTAGCTGTGACAGCTAATAATAATAATAATAGTTTTACATGAATTCAGGTACTGCTCTTTTGATGTCAGAAAACTGTTTTCAGATAGTCCAAAGTACTAAGAACATTTATTCTTGACTGTCTAGTGTCTTCTACTATCTTCTATCATCTTGCTCTTCAAACCACTTTCGTTACAAAATGTCAGCACCACGGACAGCAACACTGTCCAAAACCGCTCCTCATCTTAAGGACATCAACAACTGTTCGGAGAGCAATCATAAGGCAACAACAGCACTTTGGAGTGCAATCATCTCAGGCTTTAGAAACATATTCTGCCCAGTGAACTTAGAAATTATCTGCAGAAGGATGAAATGGAGAAAATAATGCAACTATACAAAAATCTGGTTGACTAAATGTTGCATATCCTAAAGGTTTCTCAATGCAACACATAATTGGTGACAGTGCCATGGTCCAATTGCCGATGTAATTGAACAATCGATTGCAATGTCATAAACCAAAAATGTGCATAGAGCACCAAGAGGAATGAGTGGCAGATGGTGTTGGTTTAGTGATCAAAGCGATATCTCACAATGCATCGTCCGTGCTCTTGTATAGAACAGAAATCAAGAAAACAGGGAAGAAGCTAGGTCTTGGAATGTCCAAGTGTGGAATGTATTCGTTCTGCTCAAATATTCCAATTCCAAATCCCAGTATCTTATTAGATTCTTAAAAATGTCTCTCAGATCATTGTATATGTGTAATTGCAGTTTACAGAAAAGAAAAAGAAAAACATTTAAGTTTAGTTTAGTACACAGAGGGAGAAAGGAGAATGTAAACTCTTATTTTATGTAATCATTTGGTGGGATGTATGAGACAGTGCCCAGACATTAGCAGGGTTTGAAATTCAGGGTCTGAAAATATAGCTGGAACACTGAGACCTAAAAGGCCCCTAATAATCTTAGAAAAACAGGATGTACTGTACTAACGGGACACTTTTCTAATCCCAATGTTCCTGTCAGTGAAAAAAGGGAGATCCTTATTGTTTTCATCATCAGAATTTTATCAAGCACATCATGTTATGTTTAAGGTCAGCCGACCCTCATAGGTTGCCATAGATACCAAATTTTACCTTTTTGATGCGCCTCTACTGTGTGACGAGTCATGTGACCTCTGATGTATGTGTGTTGTATATGGTAGGTACCTCTAATGTGCTTTTAAGTTTCTGCTGTTAGTAACGTGTTAAGGGGGCTGTTATTTGTTATGTGAGTGGACAACCTAACCAATTTTATATATATATATATATATATATATATATATGGAATCTTAAATCCCTACTTCTCTTTTTCACCCACTCTCGTCTCTCTCTCTCTCTCTTCCCTGGTGTTGAATTAGATACGAAAAGGTAGGCTAATGAGCACATTTCATGTCAGGAGTATGTGAAACATACTATACTTAATGTATACATAGTTAGGCATTAGGCAGAATTGTCTCCTGGTATCAAATCATATTGTTCAACATTTGGGACACCTGCCCTAATCATAGGAATCTTCTCTCTAGAGAGATTGAACATTAAATGGTTGAAAGTTTATATATTTAAATATGTAACATATTTGGGCCAAAGCGGATGAGGGAAATATTCAGGAAATGCATTTATTTGACCATATCATATTACTATTAGGGAGTCAGATGGCTGAGCGGTTAGGGAATCGAGCTATTAATCAGAAGGTTGCCGGTTTGCTTCCCGGCCGCGTCAAATGACGTTGTGTCCTTGTGCAAGGCATTTCACCCTACTTGCCTCAGGGGGGGAATGTCCCTGTACTTACTTTAAGTCGCTCTGGATAAGAGCGTCTGCTAAATGACTAAATGTAAATGTACTATAAATCATGTGAAAATGCATGTTTCCTTTTGCTCTAGAATTGTACCGCATGTCCTTTTCTACGAGGGGTTCATCCTCCGAGTTCTGACGACATGTTAAATGGATGAAGAAGGTGCTGAGGATTCTCTTCCTCAGCCTTTGAACTTGTGCCACTTCTTAATTTTTTTCCCCTGTGCAATCCTCCTGGAATCCTGCTGGGTGACATTGTTGCCAGCCAGCATATGCTTGTCTGCACGTTGCGGAGCCTGCCCTCCAAAACCGATCCTCAAACCTGTAGGATGCTGAGTGGAAGCGGCTTATGATTAGACCAGGCAATCGCACTGCTTAAGGTCTTCCCATAAGGGAAGCCATAGGTCAGTGAGAGAATCCACCATACACATTAACAGCCACAATGGCTGCGACATTAACACTGTATTTATGTAATCACACGTCATTACTGAAGAAGAGGTCAGAAAGGCCCAGCACATGACAGTATCCGTAATATAATAATAATAATAATGTAATACAATCTGTGATTTTCTTGAACACTGGATGCACCATCTCCGTACATCTCGGCACAAAACCCATCCCGATCTTGTGAGACCCTGTGGAATAACAAACTTTCCAAGAGATAATGGTGAGCAGGGAGAAATATTGGCCTGCATGGGGTAATAGCAGCTTTATTTTAAGTTTGACGTTTATTGATTTCTGTTCTGCGGTCGTTGGCAATATTAAAACAGCAATGCAGAGACGTCTGTATCCTATCATTCCTTGTAAAAATTATAAGAACTTCGACTGAAACCGAATGCAAAATCTGTTTGTTTTGGGATTTCTTTTGATCTTTATTAAACATGAGGACGCCAGCGTTAGACTGCAGTCCCCCTCACTGCCCAATGGCTGGGTAATGTGTCGCTCCAGGTTACATGCTGTATATATACGACACGTTCTGACAAGCATAAATTACACACCACTGCCACAGTATAAGCATCCAGCTGGGAGCTGGGAAGATGCTCTGAGAAGATTTTCCTTCTCCCTCTGTGATCTGATCCCCACATCTTTTGGTTGGTTGCACATATCTCCCCCTCCCCCCTCCCCCATCTCTGCCTGCTCTACATCCACTTCCTTCCATAAACCCCCCTCTCCTCCCCCCACATGGTTGTAGGAGTATAAGAACACGTCTCCCTGAGCCCACATTGTTGTGCCAGTACAGTACACACACACACCAGCCTCCATAACCTTGCCCACCCTGTTGAGAATCTTTTGAAAAAATGTATGCTACAGCGTCATGCATGCGTATTTGGCTGCTGTGGAAACAGTATCTGTGTTGTAGCCTGTGTGAGCTACTGTACAGTGTATGGGCAAGACCATGCTGCTGCTTTTGGATCACACAGCCGGCTAACATTAAGAATGTAAGGCTTTAGGCAGTCGATCTTCTTAATGCCATCTCAGGGGTCGGTTTTTCTTAGATTACACAAATGTTGTCATTGAGTATTTGGGGGTTTATCGGTGTGGGTAAGAGTTAGTAGTGGCTCCTAAATACCCTGTTCATCAGCGAGGACTGAGGGCAAGTAGGAACCAAAGCTGTTTCCTACTTGGTAAGTGATGTCCAAACATTTCTTATAAAAAGACAATCAAAAAATGTACATTGCCTCCTTCCTCCACGGATGCGTCAGAGGAGATTGAGGTGCCACAGGACGGTGGCTTGTCCATGGTCTTATATATGATGTAATTGCGGGAGCAAAACAGCAGCAACAAGTATTTTCTTTTTGCCCGGCACGTTAGACAGTAAGTCGTTAACCGGGACCCCAGAGAGTCATACTCCACCCGGGTGCATCTGCAGTTACATGTCTTGGTCCGGGATGTTTTAAGACACATACCAAAACTTAAATCATCAATACAAACGTCTCATCATAGACTACTCATTAGAGAACAGCAAAATGAACTAGACAAATCCTTTCCAATTGGATCTATAATGAGACCCAGATGCACATTTAGTGTTATTGATGAACTATGACACCAAAGGACAGTAACGTAAATGAATGATTTCTCTCCTGTAGCTGAAGGCAATCAGAGGTGGAACCTCATCTACTGCACTAAGTGTTCTGTGCCCAGACTTGGCTCTCTCGGCAGGGACAAAGGAGGGTTATGAGGAGGTTATAAAGCACTGCTCAGGGATTGATTAGGAATCACAGAGCAGCTGCCGACTGCTCCGGTGCTAATCAGAGCGGGTTTGTCTTCAGAGCGCCGTTGTTCTCCTCAACGTGATGACACAGTCAGGAGCCGTCAGAGCGCAGGGTTTTTATCTCTGTCGTCTCCACACTGCGCAGTCTGGAAGGACCCTAGTCTATGACTGAGACATGCCTCGAGTTTCGCCTCTCTCCCCGTCTGGATCGAGCTACGCAGACGAGGTGAAGGAGAGCCGCACTCTCTTTGACGCTCGGAGGCGGTGAAGAGCACACGCCGTCGCATTTTATGAGAGTTTTAAGCCACGGTACTTTACTGCGAGTCTCGAAGAAGTACAGTGTTGTCACATAATGGGACCTGAGGCCTTCGCTCAGAGCCCTTGAGCAATCTTTTCTTGTGCTCTCTACTGTATGTTTCGTCTAGACGGGAATACATATAAGGGATCCAGCCCAGGGCATGTGAAATATTGAGTTAAAATCCTGTCAATTAAGTGGTGTTATGATTGTCAGTGAAACCACCACAAGCACACACGCACAAACACTTTATCTTTAATCGTCCATAGCCATGGCATCCTCCTTCAGCTCCATATCACTCTCAAACACTTTTGGTATCCTGGGTTCAGAGTTTGTAATGCTGGAAGGCACCCTTTCCCATCTCTTATAGGCTAAAGACTTGAGCTGCCGAAAGAACGTTTCCCTTGATGTTTTCACACCTCATTGTGACACCCCCCCCCCCCCCCCCCTTGTTGCATTCCTAGCCATGTATGCTGATAATGAAGGGTAAAGATATGGTCTGACTGGTTTGTATGAAAGTGTATTTGTAGAGTGCAACACTACAGTAAGCCAGCAGCTTTATATGCGAAGGAATCTTACTCCGTTTTTTTCCCCAGTCCATCGTTTCATTGATGTCGAAGGGTTCCTGATGTGAACTGAAAGAGAAGCAGCAAAGTGACGTCTGTAAGAGCTGCCTCCTAGCTAAAGAATGAGCAGAGCTGAGAACGGCATGCTGATATTTTGACGAGCAGCCACACTGATGAAACTGCATGACTCATTTGTACCAGAAGAGATGCTCATCAGGTAGTGTGTTTTAATTGCTAACTTTTGGTTTGTGCAGTTTGGGTTCAGGGCAAATTTGTTACATCTTTATTTTTGTTGTAATGGAAATTAACGGGGCCATGCTCCACAACAAGCCATTGTCAAGAGCGTTTAATTCCTTTTTGCAGATGATGAGAGATGACATTTTGGTTTCTAAATCTACAGTTCTCTCATTTTAATGGCTTTCGTTCATTAAGTATTAAACACTAATGAAAACCAAGACTGGCATTCCATTTTCAGTTGAAGATGCCGGATATGAATTATTGGATTTATTTGAATATATGCCCTCTCTACACCTGTGCCATTGTTTGTTGATATCCACTCTGTAACAATTAACTTGTAAGTACAGCAGAGTGCAGGTACTGACAGAAGACTGTCTGTCTACACCTAAACACACATGAACACAACACACACCCGTGTGTGTATTTATATCATTGTATTTGTGTCAGCTGTAGGCCGTAATAATTGTTTTAGAGCTTTTTTTTTAATAAGACTCTTGAGCTACTCTTAGATACACTTTCACTCTTTCACTGGTCTTTACTCTGAGACCCATCTGTCCGCCATTATGCTGACAGATTTACTCTGGTGATTTAATTGAATCTATCGAAAAGGTACAATATATATTCCAGCCATGGGACAAATGTCTGCATCATTATTCCAACGCTTGGTCAGAACGAAACAATTATACAAACGACCTTTGAACGTGTTTCCTTACTTCTCATTAGGTTAAGTGCTTTTTTGATTACACAGCAAGAAAACAACTGTTTGCCTTTGACTGGGCTTCTCTCAAAATACACTTCTTCAACGGTAGATTTTACGTCAACCTGAAACATTTTTTATTTTACCTTCACTTACCGTAGTAATGTTACGGAACATGTAAGTTTATTTTCCCTTTCTTGTTGAGAGTCTCTGCAGAGGTGAGAGTAGAGTGTGTGCAGTGCCAAGGGAAAGTGACTAGTGGATATAGACTGTCACCTCTGAGAGAGAAAGGAGGAACGAAATGAGAGAAAACAGGTACATCTCCCCCAGGTCTATAATCCTGAGATTACTGTTTGCTCTGGGGTCTGTCCAACTGCACTTCAGGCTGCGTGTGCTTCACTCCTAATCTCCTTGGCCCCAGCTGTCCGAGAATTGATTTGAAGATTCTCTAAATCAATTACTCTGCTGTTCAAAGTTTCATTGGTTGGGAGATGTACTCACACATACATGTGGCGGGCATGTGCTGGAGAGCAGGCATGTGCACACACACACGCGCACACTCTCTCGCACGGGCACATTCACACATCTTGAGGCAAAATACAAACATACACGCTAACTCTACAGACACTGACACGACTCTACAGACACTGAGCTCATGCACATCCTACAGCTGTAAAACATGAACCACAACCCCATATTACAGAATTTGACCAATCAGTAGCTCTCTCTTCATGGTCGGAATCCAACAAAGTCTCTTTTTTTTCAGTGGTCATCTCCTGTCCACTGACACCCTAAACAGTCTTGACACACTCCATGTCAAACAAGGTAAAAGGAGGCAAGATCAATAAGCTGTAGAGCTCTACAGAGTCTTACCACACTGTAGCAACAGAGTACATTTAGTAGATGCTCTTATCCAGAGCGACTTACAGTAAGTACAGAGACATTCCCTTGAGGCAAGTAGGGTGAAGTGTCTTGCTGCTCAGCCACTTGACTCATACTGAATACGAGTAACTCATATTTTTCCTTAAACATCCATCGATTATTAAGAAGTTTTTTGTTGTTATAAATTGTATCAAGAGGAGCACTTTTAGGAGTTTAGAAGTATAGTTACTTTTAAATGTTGGACTTTGCACAGTTACTAAATACAGTCAATGTTGTAAATGATTTTGCCCAATGATGCAACTAGTTTATTTCTGAAACATCCCAAAAATATCTTCATGGTCACCCACTTTTTGGTAAATGTTCATACTGGGTAATAAATATACCTTCTGAAATGTATTCTCTACCTTTTCTACTATTTATTCTGAAGGTATATTTGCCCTTTTCAGTCAGGTTTCCCATCCAGCACTTGAATTCTATAGACTATGAATTATGGATACGGCCAGAGAAGAGGGACTGGTGTGTGGAGAAAGGTGGAGGTAGATGTAGACAGAGAAAAAAATAGAGAATAAGACGATATAACCAATGCCCTAAATTGAGCATATTATTTATTCATATTTTTTTATTGAGTCATGGAGAGTCATAAACAAGACCAGAAATGTGTAACTATAAAGAAAATTGTGGATTTATTGATAATGATTTACTTTTTGTCGTGCACAGTAACTTTTCCGAAGAACTCCCCTGCCCTAACAATAAGTAATTACATATCTTCTAAAAGCTATGAAATATAGCGAACAGCCCCTCCACCCTCATCAAGTTGACGCCAGCTTTCCTTTAATTCCCTACCTCAAATATGTTTGAGGTAGTGTAAACATAAAGTCCAGTGGCTGTAGTAATCATAATTACAATTAAAATAATGAGTTACAGTACCCTCCAAGTGCTTTATTTGAGACTATTGAATACATATACACATATATACTGTATATGTGCATATGTCAGGTCAGGTCAGGTGGCTGAGCGGTTAGGGAATTGGGCTAGTAATCTGAAGGTCGCCAGTTCGATTCCCGGCCGTGCCAAAATAACGTGTGTCCTTCACCCTACTTGCCTCGGGGGAATGTCCCTGTACTTACTGTAAGTCGCTCTGGATAAGAGCGTCTGCTAAATGACTAAATGTAAATGACTAAATGTATATATGTACGTGTATACACGGACCCTCTCCTGGACCCCCTGTACTTTGCCTACAGAGCCAACAGGTCTGTGGATGACAGTTAACATGGCCCTCCACTTCACCCTACAGCACCTGGACTCCCCAGCATCCTACGCCAGGATCTTGTTTGTTGACTTCAGCTCTGCCTTCAACACCATCATCCCTGCCCTGCTTCAGGACAAGCTCTCCCAGCTGAACGTGCCCGTCTCCACTTGCAGGTGGAACACAGACTCCGGTCTGACAGGAAGCAGTGCGTTAAACTGGTAATACAAGATGGAGTCTCCTCCATCAGCACTGGATATCCTCAGGGCTGCGTCCTTTCCCCTCTGCTCTTCTCCCTGTACACCAACAGCTGCACGTCCAGTCATCTGTCTGTCAAACTCTTGAAGTTTGCGGACGACACCAACCTCATTGGGATCATGTCTGGTGGGGATGAGTCTGACTGTAGGAGGAAATTATTTTTCAACCTTTCAAAACTTCTTTTTTGAAAGGGTTAGGGTTAGGATTTGTGCTAGTTTAAAGCTGTTTTGCTCCTGTTTCTGTAAAATTGCTAAACTACTGCGCTGACTTCTGGATGTAGTGAAAATGTTCTCACACTCTTACATTCTTAAAGCTTCTTACTCACAAATTATTTCCTAAACGGCCCCTAAGATAAAAGTCAGAAATTCCATCTAAGGTGCTGTTCGACAGCAACACTATTGATAAGGTACTACTGTTTGGTTTTGCCTCAACTTTCTTGAAATGATGGCAGAGCCTACCAAAAAAAACTCAGGTTACCAGGTACCGGATTTTCCAGATGAAAACCCCTCAAAAGGCAGAAAGAGTCGAGTCGATCCGGCGCCGTGAAGCAGAAAAGGACCAACACTATACTGTATCAGTTTGAAGCTTGGTTTAGAAGGCTTTGTAAAAAACGTTTCATTTTGCCAAATGCATGAACAGCTATGCTCTTGGCTATAAACAAAGCCAACTAGCACAAATCATTCGAATGTAATTTGCTTGTGTTCTGGTCGTTACATCCTGCGATCGAAAACAATCTTAATCCAACCTAACCTAAATCCAATGTATAATTTCTTCGACATCGAAGAACGTTGGAAAAAAGACGTTTAGGCAAGTCTTGGAAGACATTGTGCATTTGTACCTTAATGTTGCTGTCTGTTAGTGACATGTTTAACCCAGATCTAAATGACACATCAAAAGATCTGAGATTTCATCACTAACCTTCCTCAAAGAATAAAGGGAACTAAATGTCATAGCCCATGAGCACCCTTTCCTTTCTCTCTGTGTTGACTTTTCACTCAGGTGGAACCAGCAGTCATGCCAAGACTTTATCACCTGTTTCAGCCCAGCGGTTGTGTTTGCTCCCCTGCGTGTGGAAGGGCTGAGACACAGAGCCAGGGCATCCCTCCCAGTACCCCCTGTGTCTCTCTTCATCCCCAGGCCTCGGTGGCACCAAGGTTATTAAAAACACTGCTCCTTCGTCTGTCAGGCCTGCATGCGTGGCTGGCCTTTTGTGGCTTTGAAGATGCAGTCTGGATTTCCATCCAATAAAGTGATTTGAGATAAAGAACAAAATCCGCTATCGGCATGTCTGTCAACTATCGACAAACCCATCTGTCTTTACTGATAAGACTCGTCTCGCACCAAGGCCAGTGAATTTTCACAAGGCATGGACGGTTTTTGACTGATGCTCTAAAAAGGGAAATGCGATAGAATTAGCAACAGTCTCGTTTGAGATTAGATAAACTTGGTTAAATGTTTTGCCTAATAGAGTTTCCAGTCACATACTTTTATGGTGTCTTATTATATTTTGTTGTGCTTTTGTTCGGCACCTCGGTCAGCCTTGCTGTGTTAGTATGCTTTATGAATAAAATGTACTTACTTACTTACTTAATGTGGCAGAGTGGGAATTTAAAAAAAGCCTGGGCTGCTACATTGTAAACAGCTAACAGGGTCAAACATGTAGATACAGTGGGTGATGTTGAACTTCTACATATTTTTTTTTTTTGTGTGTCTTTACCTCTTGTCAACTTGCATCTCAGCCTTGATGAATTTCAATCTCTCCATATCCACTCACTTCTTTCACACAACCCCCAACAGTTGGACACCTGATTGATTTTAGGGATTAGCTAAATTACTCAATTACTCCACCCACAGGGTGGAGCTGTCACGCCAAATAGTGTCCTAGGGCCAAATAGTGTCCTACCTGACGTCACAATGCCGTTCCGAAGCAAGGACACGTCCGTCGCTATGCCGACCTTAAATTCCTGACATTCCTGAGATGGCTGCGCGTGCCAGCAGCGGGAAACTATCCTGGTTGCTATTCTGGTTGCTAGGTATTCGCTTCTAAATTGCAATTTACCTCAGGCTCGCTCTCACACAGTTTTCACTCGTTCGATAGCTAGTGCTAGCTAGTTTGGTAAACAAAAAATATTACAAAGGTTATTAAACAACTGCCTTCTATGTTGAGCTAGTTGGTACATTTTTTGTCGAAAAAATACCTTATTTCGCATCGATTTTAGCCGACCGGGTAGGCAAAGCGTATAGTATTCTCACTGCACGCGCAGCCATCTCAGGAATGTCAGGAATTTAAGGTCGGCATAGCGACGGACGCGTCCTTGCTTCGGAACGGCATTGTGACGTCAGGTAGGACACTATTTGGCCCTAGGACACTATTTGGCGTGACAGAGCCACTCTCAATGGTACCCCAGAGTCCAACCCCCCCCAAAAAAAATCCCATCCAGACTGATGGTGTTACCGACCCATGTCGAGTAAAGTTTTTAATTTGAATGAAAAAAGCTTTACAATTTTGGATCTACACTTTTACATTTTCACGTTTTTTTACATTGCGTAACTATTGTTTCTGTTTAATATTGCTGATGTCCAATTATTCAAAGCAGTCACTCATTTGCGTCAATGACTAGACATGGAAACTCGCGTCTGAGGCTCATAGGCTATTTGAGTTACAAGTCTCAAAGAAATAGACAGGTAACTCAATAGAATCATCATCAATTTACTATAAATTTGAGTTTGACTCTAGAGGAAAGACTGGCCAGCCTTTTGTTAAGTTAGGTTATAAGGCAGTTGTTTACCCAAAAATGGTATGCTGTTTATAAAACCAGCGTCACCAAAATGAAAGATTATGGCAAGGCAATTATTTTGCAATTTTTAAAACACTTCTGGGTAGATCAGCTGGTTAATATACAGCTAACTTGTTAGCATTTGCTTATAAGAGGGTTAGGGTCAGGTGACATGGAATTGGAAAAATGACTTGTTAACATTGTTGTCAGTGTGAAAGGGGTAGTGTATCTCCAAACAAGAATAGCAGGTCCTGTGTTATACCACATACAGTTTATGGTCCATTTTCTTTATATTTTTAAGAACGGTAATAATGACAAATACGTTATAGAGGACCTTAAACACAATTGTCTGTTGATTCCTTTGTTCCATTGCCTTGGGTCACTTGAATGGCCCTCACAATATTCCTGTAATATTCTCCACCCACCTTCTTCTCTCAGTGTTCCTTACTCCGAAAGGCAGTGCTCAGAAACAAAACTCGCCAGTGCTATTACAAAACAGCATGAGTGTAGAAATCTGCGTTTGAGAATTTCCATACTTTCTGAATTATTCATTTTAGATGGTATCGAGTACAGACTTTTCAAAAAGGACATAATCAAGTCAGAAGCTGTGGAAATAAAAGGCAGTTTAATAATTAATGAATTTGTCCCAGATTTATTTGTGTTTGCAAAGGAATTTATGTCCAAATTAAACATAGGAAGTCAAAAGCATTTAAAGTTTTCATCTTATCAATGTACATGTATGCTTGGAATTCTGTATTTTGATTCACATGTACACTGAAAATCATGTTATTGTAATTCAACAAACATTATTATGTCCACCACTGCAATGCTTCTGTAGGTTTAAATTATGTATTAGACTGTATCGTGATTGATAGACTGATTGCTAGATCTCTGATTAATTCAAATTAGTATAAAGTAAGTAAATTGGTATATCATACTTAAAACAACAACTTAAAATAAACAGAACCATGTTGAATGAATCAGAGTTGGCTCCAATGGATGGGCATTGATATTTGCACATATGCCTATTTTCTATACCAAGGCTTTGTGAAATGCCTTACTTCTTGCCACCGGAAAGATCGTGCAAATCACAAGTTCAGTAGCTGCAGTAATTGGTGGACTTTGACAAATACACCCCCTCGTTCCCTGGAAATAGGGCTGGGTTACACTACCATTACAAGGCCACGGCACTAGTACCCAACACCTCCAAAAATGGAGGGCAGTAATTACCTCTTATTTCACAGGAGCTCTGTGCAATGACTGTTGCCTTCGCCACAGGCTGCTTATTCTGGAGATCACAGGAGATCACACAAGTGTGAGAAGGTGGTTCCCTGCCAACCACTAAGAACTTAACATAGGCTAGGATTCCTGTGCAGACTTACTCAGCTGAACAAACCCTGTGTGGCGTTAACATGGAGTATTATGACTGTGATGGTAATCCACACAAGCACTGAAGTGGAGGCAAATAATGATCTGACTAACAGTTTTACCAAATTAACCTTCTTAATATGACTTTAGATTGTAGGAAGAGTCACGTCGCCTCAAATAGAGGAGGGGTAACTGAAGGGGCTATTGGAAAGTCAGAGCAAAGTTGATATGTATGCAAAACATCCATGCTGTTGATATTAAGGGTAATACACTTGCATCTGCTCCATGGAGACCCACGTGTTTGAATAAAGAGTTGGGAACAGAGAGTAAAAGAAACAGAAACAGGAAAACCAAGGATGAGAGAGACAGAGAGAGAGAGAGAGAGAGAGAGAGAGAGAGAGAGAGAGAGAGAGAGAGAGAGAGAGAGAGAGAGAGAGAAGACAGTTTCTAACGGACTGAAAGTGAGCTTTTATCATTCATTCATTTGAAATGCAAAAAGCAGAGCCAAATGCGGTATATACCCAACCAGACAGGTTCTCCATTTGCATAGAGTGACCTGCAGGGTTAGTGTCAAGTGAGAATACAACCAGAACAGTCCCCTTTGAGCAAGTTGATATTCCTACGTTTAGATAGACACTTTGGCGTTACTTCAGGATACTCTGTCCACATTGACTTTAAGGAGACAGTAGACCCACGAAAGGTTAGAAAAATTTACACAGATTTTGTTTATGTATCGGAATTGAGGCAAAAATATGATCCTTAAACCTATTGATTTATGTAGCTATGTCTAAAAGATTATACAGTTAGAGACAGTCTGAACAGGCTTTTTAGGATATCGTAGACTATCGTAGTCTTTCTGAACAGTACTCAAGCAGCAAACAAGATCAACTCATTAGAGCCTGCTGTTACAAACCGTGTCTTTCCGTTTCTGTTTTAGAAATACTCACCTCTGACCTTTCACAAGATCCTCCCAAAGTCACAACCCGAAAGTATTTACTTTTCTCCCAACCCAACACTGACAGCAATGTTATTTGGCTCAAGCAACCTTTCTAACCATGAGGGGCCTTTGTGTTTGGGGAGGTGGGAGGTGAATGTTGAAGTGAGGGAGGGGGGAGGGGAGGGAGGGCAACATGCTGACCGGCACTTTCCCCACTGTCAGTACCAATCAGTGTCTAGGAAGTTAATGGAGAACACAAAACCTATTTAAAAGCTACATTTACCACTTGGCTGATTCCATTACATTGTGTAATTTCCAGGTGTCACATTTCCTCTCCACACGTCTGTCTTAATGCTCTCCCAAGCAGCTTTTGATTAGTCAGACTCCGCTGATTGCCCAAATCCTCTCTCCCTCACCCCATACTTTTTACATCCTCCTGGAAGGCAGGGCAAAAACCCTCTCCTTTTCTCCAAACCTTCATTGGTTTTTAATGCACTCTGGAAAACACTGGACTGGTCCATGACAAAATACAGAATGGTGCATCCCCTTTTATGGTGAAGACCATCCATTTCGGTTCTTGTTGAAATTCTGAAGCGAATGACTTCAAATAGATGCCCTGAAGTAATTAGTGAAATGTGTGCCGTAACATTTCAAAGTCTGTTGTGTCAAACCTTGCCTCCAGCTAGACCGAGGGAGCCAATGATGGCATTCCCTAAAGTCAACCTGTCATAATCTGATGACAGTTCTGGGTATAAATCATGTCATGAAATAAAGCATTTCTTTTTTTAATAGAAAGAATGTTTTGGTAAATAAAAGAGCATATTTTTTGCAATTCAAGATGTACCTGCTCCAGTAATTTATGATTAGCAAATTTGCAAAACATTAATTGGTCAATTAACAAAAATGTTATGACATTACGAATGTTATAGTTTCACAGTTACGGTTATTATGGTTACAGGCGTCCACAGGATGCTTACATCCATACAATATGTACCAAAATAGTATGTTGCCTACTTACACATTCAGCACCTCCCAGAGAACCTCAATCTTTCAGAGCCATGTACAAGTTCCAAACCAAACTAACTTTGCTCAGGACAGTGGCTTCATCTGTTCTAAGACTGTTCTAACACTGTCTGCAGCTGCAGTATCAAAGCAACAGATTAAACTTGGTACATCCAAATATGTTTACCTTTCTGAAGACTCTGAGCCTTGCTTTAGCATTACAACGCTGTGGAACTGTGTCACTCAACTGCTATTTAACAATCAGCCATGTTTTCCCAGTAGAGATGATGATCTAGATAACCTCCACCGGTTTGTCAGGAAAGACGTTTGATGTTTAATCAGGGGCTGGGACATTGACGTGGGTTCATCGTCAGACTCAGGAAATCAATGTCGGTTGAAGATGCAATCAAGCTCTTCATTTGATTTGTAACCTGAAATGCCACTGTTCATCAGGTCCTGGTCCCACCAGAGGGAACAGCCCAAAAGTTTGACCAGTAGATCAGGGCTTTGGAAAATAGGGGGACCTATTGATTCTGTGCTGCCTGTTTTTTTTTTCTTTTCGTCATTCTCTTGTTTTTCTCTTTTTTTTCTTCAAAAGGATAAAGCTCTTAGAAACCGTGTCATTTTTCCCATCATCTAGCAGTTGTAGTCAATGGAGTGTGAGCACTTCCTTCTTGTAAAGGTCACTAGCCTTTTACAATGTGATATTTATGAGAAGGCCTGGTTTAATGTGACATCTTGCTACCCTGTCTTTTTCTTTACTTGGTGTAAGATCAATGCAATCACACCTCGTTTGTGCTTTCTCTGTAAAAAATGAACGCTTGGGAAAAGGTTATTTCAAATGCAAAGTATTCCAGTCACCAAAGGGCTCTTACTCCTCATAATTACATGTGATTGCCCCAAGTTATGAAATCTATTAGTTTGCCAATACTCTCAAGTGACAAAATAAGGGCATCATTGATTTCAGAAGAGGTGATCATTGTCATTGAACTAGTTTAGGCCCACAGTGCGTGGAGACAGAGACGAGGATAACATTTCGAATTAGAAGTAGCTTTTTATGGTCAGATTCTAACAGCCAATGACAATGCAAAGTAAATCATAAACATTCTACATACCCCACATTCTCAATGACCTGTTACACTCAAGTGCTTTAATGTGGCCCTTCCTTCTTCCTGACAATCAAGGCTGGCTAATAGAAAAGCAATAGATGGGAAACGCTGCAGGGGGCGTCGCCAGGTTTTAATGCCTCTGATCTACCCCCAGTTCAAATTGCAGGTCAAGCTTGTTGATTTGTGAGTTGGGGCCTGCCTCTCCAGTGACGGCTGAATCGTCTACTGTCGGGGAGAGAGTATTAAAAGGACCCAAAGGACCGCTAATGATTCGCTCTCCATCAATGTGCAGCTCGCCAGGAATTGTCTTGTTCTTAATTAATGATTCCGAAGCCAGCAATCAATTCATGTGTATGTTAAAGGAATTAACACAGCCCCATTTGAAATGCAACCATAGGATAGCGATGTTAATTGTCCGTTCTATCGACAGGAACACGTGAGTAAAAAGGAAAATGGCAGAGCACAACTTAAGAAAAAGGGTTAGGCATCGTCCATCTTTCCCGAGGTCAAATCCAGTGCGGAGGGGCGACATCTTGTCTACTGGGCAGCGGTGTTATTCTCTCTCTGTTGCCTGACTTGAGGCGATCCTTCACGAATGCACCGTTTATCAATCTGGAAGATATACCCTCTGGCAGGATTGGACGGCTCTAACGCGTGGCACCTCGGGGTAGGCCTGTACACAGGGGGCCAATGGGGACTCCCAGCCACAGTATTGCTGGACCACTTCCATTAAACTGGAAGAGGATTATAAATGGCAAGCCCATCCCAGATCCACAACCACTTCTGTAAACACAGCATTCCCCTCCAGCCATAGTCGCCCGCCCCCTCGCAGAATGTCTTCACAGTGCCCGTGTATAACTATATGGACTTGTAAGGTCGAGTCCTGTAGGCTAGATTAAATATGCATGTGCACCTCTGGATGAATGTATTTATCATTGTGAGAAAACACTCGGCATGTATTTGGTTGCATAATTGAATTAACCTTAAAATAGAAAACCAGGAAATGCTCAGAGGACTTAAAAGGCCTCTGGCTTCAGTATTTCTTGCTTGTGACACAGTATGCCATTTATTCGCATGTTAAGGATTTTAATTAAGTAAATAAAGGCTACTGTAAGTGTATAAACAGTCTGTGTGCTGAGTCATAATATTAGATATGTACGATCTATTTGTCTCAACAATCTAGTCAGGAATCAGATGAAAAGCAAAATACGTTCTGTAAATCTCAACAAGGCAATAAAACCGATTCTTTCTTTTTTTATGAACCATGAAAAAGAGCTAAATTATAGAAAAGGAATAAAACAATATAGAGCTGGAATAAAACAAACAGCCATAACTACAAGGTGAGATTTACAATGACAATATACCGGTCACATAATGTGCCATAATATGCCAGTGTCAGAAGGCTTACATTTTCACAGCAATGTCTGGGGTGAAGAGATACTTTCAGTATACACACACACGCACAACCACACACACACCCCTTTAGTGATACGGTATCAAACATTCAGTAATGCCTCTAAGATGCAAGTAACATTTGAATGTCCTCTCTTAAGTTTGCCGCACCTTTCACACCTTTTGTCAAACGCAGGCCAGACCCGCCTGTCCCCTGCACACGCCTGCCAGTGACTTTGAGTGCCTACTGGCACTGTGTTCACCTGGAAACAACACCTGACACATCAACATGACTACAAGAACACTTACAGCCCTCTGCACAAGAAGATAACACATAACACCAGAGCCTCTATCGTCCAGGAGCCCTGCTTTTCTATTTTTGCCCTCCACCTTCCCCTTGTAAACACCTCAACCAATGGAGGAAGAAGTTCAACATTTTACAAGCTAATAATTCATTCTTCTGTGTGTGTGTGTGTGGGGGGGGGGGGGGGTGGCCCTGAAAATAAGCGGCTTTGTTGGGATGGTGGGGGGAGGGGTAGGGGTGTATTTATCTCTGAGAACCATGCTGGGAAAGAGGTGGCCACGACTGTATTTTGTCTGTTGTGCTCTACTGGTTTCGTTGATAAACCAAACTAGTGGCTCTGTGTTTAGGATCGATGTTAGGGAATCTGTAGAGAACTATTAGAGACATAATCTTCCACGAGCTAGGCCCCTTCTCAGGGATTCACAGATCCTCTATGTAAACTGTAACACAGCACACGAGGGGATTGGCCGATATGGGGACCACGTCATTTTGCACTGTATGCAAGACGACAGTACTATAGTAATGGTTACTGGTTCCATTTTAAGGATTAACACGTCCGGGTTGTAATATTCAGACTTAATGTCTGTCTCTCAAGTTGCTGGGTTGATCGCGTCCTTCAAAGTGTGACACCTGCATTTTTTTCGAGAACACTGTCAAAATGTAAGTGGTTGTGGGTTTGCTCGGTCCATCAGCAGAATCGCAGCTTATTTTCAGCCGTTCAGAAATCACTGCTCCATCCATAATGCACTTTTTGTTGTTTTGTTTTTTCTTTCATCCGACACTAAGCGATGTTTGCTCGCTCACTGGCAGTGATTGTACAGTGGCCTCCGTTCTCTCATCAAGCGCACTTCAGTTCAGGCAATCAGCCGTGCCCTTACCTGTGTTCCCCTGGCCGTTGCCACGGCAACAGCCCTCCGCTTGATCAGGCTGCTATTCATTGAGTGACACTTGAATGACCACTTCATGGTCCAGTGAAAACCCACCCATGTGGGATAAGAAACGACACAGAGATGGGGGCAATAATAATGATTACAAAGACAATGATCTGTTTCAGGTTCCTGAAAAAGTTTTTCATTTCTACTGATTACTTGAGTGGGTTAAGCCCTGAAGCAACAGAATCAATAAGGTAAAGATTTGACTATTGAGCCAAGCAGGAAATACTATTGTTTCCCTACTCTCCCAATGGAAGGCTAAAGGTTAAACCGGATTGGCCTCTATCGGCCATGTTTATCAGAAAAAGAAAAACATGTTTTTAATGGAATTGGCTTTTTAATGTTTTCTTTCACTGCATCGGTTGGTTGATAGTTTTTGATGTTTAAGGATGGGGAGTCAGACATTTTCCCACAGTCACTGTTAGGCCATGGTAGGATGATATTAAGGGCTTCGAGAATGCTGATGCACCTTTGGGTTGCTTAACCTAGAGGTTTATTGAGCGTTCCTTGAGTTCCCCAGTTTGCGCCCCTGGTAGCCCAGTACCCACAATCCCTTTGTTACCAAATTGTTGATATTACAAACTGACAAACCGAATACCCACTCGCACTGACCCTGACTGATTCTGTTTCCTGTTGTATATGAACTCTTCACCTTCATAAATTGGGCAAGGACAAACCAACCTACTAACTAAACAGTTGAGTGAGAAATTGTTTATTCTATTATTCGTTTGTCTTTCCCGTGTGTAACTCCCTTCTAGAGTTCAAAACTACAGCAGATGAACCCGGCACACAGCTGCCAGTGAGCAATGATTATACAATTTAATGTATGTTGACACAATTTTGCATTCTTCAACACAAGACGTTACACCTTGTTGATAACGGCACACTTTTCAAGAAAGTAATATGTTGTGTTTTAGATAGTGATTGTTAACCTTCATTGAAGAATGAAGCCTTATATAAAAGGAACAACAGAATCTGTGGTCTGTGTTCCTGCTGTTCCTCGTGAAGCTGAGGCCCAGTAATAGACGGTGACAGGGCCCTTCCCCTATCTGCCTTAAGGCCAGTTAGTCATTTGTGTTTTCAAGCTGCCCCTCACAGGACCTCTCCATTCCACAGCACGTTCAGTCAGCAACATCCCCCTTTCCACCACAGCATTCCTCACATGGCATCTATCAATCGGCGCGTATCTTCCCTGATTCGCCTTCCCCAAGTCCGGCCCCGGGATGACAGCGGACGCCTAGCGCTCCGGGCTGTCGTAACGCACCCTTCTCCCCTCCCACATGCTGACAGAACGCTCCACCGGACTGCAGAAGTCCAATCGCATGTGACAGTAAGAGGACAACGGACGGTCGGAGAGAGGCTGTTTGTGGCGTAAACAAACTCTGACAGCAACACCAACCACCAATGCACCGCTGCAGAATGCGTAGCTATTTACATCACCCGAACAACCTTAGCCAGGTGACAGAGGGAACACTGGGTAGATAATACAGACCAAAGATTTAAGAGCATTACAATACTTTCACCATAAAAATAGTTTTCTGTTCAAATGAAACCCCTTTGGACCAAACCCAGGTTTTTCACCTGCGTATAATATGCCCAGCTTGCTGGGTGATATAGTGTTTGTGAAAGGTGAATTTCCATGCCTACAGCTGGAGACACTTAATACACAAAGCCAAGAAGCTTTTATGAAGGGACATTGTTTAATTTGGGGCATAAGGGTGAGAACAATAGGAGCAATCTTTTACAAGTCTGACTGGTATTCCCGCTTCAGAAGCTGGCATCATGCCACTCAAAGTGCTGACATGGAGAAAGCTTGAATGAATCATATGTGAACATGAACAAGGAGAGAAGGTGGCTAGCTTGCTGTGTCAGGAATCGGGTAACTCACTCACTGCATCTCACAACTGGGCCCCTGCCGCATTGGCATATCTGTATCTTCACTGATTAGATAGTGTGTGGATAGGATTCCTGGAGCAATGTCAACCAAAGTAATCTTGTCTTTGATTGACATGAGGACTCTGAAACAAACTCAAGAAATAGGCCCAGAGACAAGTGACAAAAAATAATTTTTCAAAAAACCCAGGAACAAAAAATCTCTTCAATACTCTTGGGTAATAGACCAATGCAAAAGAGAAATTGGATTAAGAAACAAACTTGTTTTCATCTTGTTGCTGTTCATTATTTCAAAGAGAATAAGGCATTAAGACATCTTATCCTTCATAAACAAAGTCTGATTCATTTCCATAGTAAACAAAGTATAATGTTGCTGTCTTGTATTCGATTATTTTGGAATTTCTATAGACTGCACAACGCTGCTCCAATTTAATCCTCAATTTAAAAGATAGGGATTTATTCAAAAATATTTTCTAATCCTGCTTGATGTCGCTAAATGGATATGTTCATGAACTACGAATATAGTGTACAGAAGATTTTAGTAAATGCATATTTGCCAGCGGTGGTTTTACATAGGTGTGAATGTGGGTGTCTGATCTTTCATTCAAGGTGCTTGGTATACTATAGAAAGAGATTACATTAAAATAATTTTCCATTGGACTGCGGGGAATGTGGCCACTTTATATTCCAGAGATCCCTTTGCAGAAAGACAGCGAGAATTTTGACGTCTGAATCATTTTTAAGTAAATTGATACAAATGAGATCTGTACATTAAGTTGAACGACTGTACTGAAGACTTGAATCCTGTATGTGGTATTCACAGTGGACAACTCCAGTACCAGGCTGGGTTGACTGTAAAATTAAAATGAACATGACACATTCCCTGCCCCATACTAATGCCATTGTGTTGTAATTTTCTTCATTGTCACTATCATTCAAAAAGGACACTGTTCTTTTTGATGCTTTTCTCAAACCTTGTCAGTACTGGGTATCTGCATTAGCCACACAAAATGTGGTACCAGTCCTTTATAGGCAAAACACTTCAGAATTTAAACAATTTGAATAGAATGCTTTGTATACTTTACAGTCGTGGCCATAAGTTTTGGCAATTACAAATGTTGTCCCTTCTTTTACAGCTCAATCTGCTCTTAAAATCCAATCCAAATGATAGTGATTTCACCTGGCTAGAACTTCCCTGTGCTGATGATATGACTTACTGAAATTATGTTAGCAGTCATTTTATGCCAAGGTCCAGCAAGCTTTGCAAACACAAACACAAAATGTATGTCGCTCCCAATACTTTTGGCCACGGCTGTATGTACAGATATACATTTACATTTAGTCATTTAGCAGATGCTCTTATCCAGACCGACTAACAGTAAGTACAGGGGCAAGAGGGGTGAAGTGCCTTGCCCAAGGACACAACGTAATTTTACACGGCCAGGAATTGAACCGGCAACCTTCTGATTAATAGCCCTATTCTCTAACCGCTCAGCCACCTGACTCCCAGCTTTACACATAAGAGCCAAGTGGGGCAACCCAGTGCACGTCTGTATCACTGAAAATGATACATGACTGACCAGCAGTCCCATCTAACCTCTCATGTTAGGTTCTCAATCCAAGAAAACACATATTGATACCATCTAGGTAATGAATAAATACATTTACTCAGATTTACACCCGTTTGATTTTCTGCCCCACGTCCACTTTTTTTTAAATGTCTGATAGGACTACGTACATAAAAGCTTATTGATTTCATGAGATGAACACGGGAGCCCGGGCCCCACAATTCCACGGCATAGAAAGCAGCACTTTAGAATTGTGATCCATGACGAGTAAAACGGCTCACATGAGCATGCCGTCCCATCATTTATCACAGCAACCGTAATCACTGTTTATCTGCTTCACATCAGGCCTCTTACCTGAACAGCAGTCACTTTCAGCAGCATTAACAGTAAATGAGTTCACTCTCCTGGAGAATGTTGCTCTTCATGCAGTGTCCCCCGGGGATTTACTGTTTTAATTATATTAATTTGGGATTTCTAGTTTACACTCACTGGTTGGAAACGATAGTCTAGCTTTGTTAAATGCTGCAGGGTGCTGCAAGTTGTGGACAAGGATAATAACCTTCAGCTGTGTTTTGACTAGGAGCCAAATGGAAGGGAGGGGATACTCGTATGTGTGTGTGTGTGTGTGTGGAGGGGGGGTGGTGGTAAAAAGAGACCAGAGAAACTGCTTTGACGTGATTAGATCCCATCACATGGGCGATGAGTAATTCATCTTGTCTTAATGTGCTGCAGCTGGGCCCTAATGAGCAAGGTTCAGGGAGGAGAACTGACCACACTCTGAGTTATCAGTCACTACCCTACCCCAACTCCCCCCCCCCCTCCCAACACACACATACACATGCACACACACACTGTACTTGCGCACATGCATGCAAGACTACCCAGTGATATATGAGATGACTGGAGAGAAGAAGAAGAAGAAAAGAATGCTGATGACCAATCCTCTTAACTGTGTGTACAGAATCACTGTGCCTTCAGGCCTCTCAGGAACACGAGAGATATAGACGTTGTGCGAGCGTCAATACGGCTTTTAAATTAATAAGACTATTGATCTCATGGTGTATAATTTTTCTGCCTTCGGTAATGCAATGGATTGCGTGAACAATGTAGTTATAATTTTGGGGGAAATGTCACTTCTCAATGACACTTTTTTGTCTTCCCACAGCATCTCCTCTCTCCTGTCATCTGCTCTGCTATTTAGGTTCCAGTTTCAGATAACATAATCACGACGGCATCAATAATATTTGTGATTAATGACTCAGATACCCATAACACATCAGTCAGTCCGGACAATAACACAAGGAATAGCATCGTCTTTAACACCGTGGGATAACAGAACAAAATTGAATACATATACATTCAGCCAGAACTTTATTCTTAAGAATCCTAAATGCCTTTTATACCTTTAGGGCATTCCAATTGTTATGCTAAGAATAATCGATTTGGGCCCTGGCATTTTAGACATGTGAGTGATCATGATTGACAATAGCATGTGCGTGAGGACAGGTGGGAGTGCAGAGTCGGCGACAGTGGTTAGTACCGGCGTTCCCTCCATGGCACGCCTACCCTCCCAGAAGTCTCTCATCCAACTTAAAGCCCCCGCTCCCCCGCCCCCTGTAAGTACCCTCCCGGCTACAGCAGGGAGACCCCTAATAAGGAGAGGTCTTATGAATTATTGATCGTCGTGGCACCCCCTCCTCGCGCCAGCACCCCTTTAAGATACATATTCCTTTTAAATCCAAAAGGCTTTGCTCGGCTCTCCGCCGTTCCTCTCTGAGCAAAGGGGCTCTGAGAGAGAGTGAGTGAGAGTGAGAGAAAGAGAGAGAGAGAGAGAGAGAGAGAGAGCACAGGGGCTCTGAGAGAGAGAGAGAGAGAGAGAGAGAGAGAGACTGAGGAGTGTATGCCTCAGAAAAAGAAACCAATTAGAGGCTGAAATGTTCTCTTTCTCTTCTACCCACCCCTGCGCAAAACACCATCACAGATGCCTCCCCAAAGCGTTGGCCCCTACGCTATACCATGACCATCCGCACGGCAACCTGGGTGAGGACCTTTACTGCACTTTTATCCACCGTTCAGAACATTACGGATGAGAGCTTGACCCTAGCACATACCTCTGCTGTGAAAGAAATGTCCTGAAGGTGAACAAGCTGCAGTGTAGCAGCCAGATCGCTAACTGTCAGCATCCGGTCAAACACATTAGCGACAAGCTACCTGACTTGTGACTGTTGAGGTTGTTTCCAATGGAATTAAATGGTCAGTATAGTCCCATGCCTGTTTGCGCATTCAGGAGACACAACGGTTCTGAGTCAAGGGCAGTCCAGGCTGTGTTTAAGGAGGAGAGCTTCATGTAAGATCCCCTGTCTGATGGTAATATATATTGACAAGCCAGTGGTCTGGTTTGATGACATTTGCAGGCCAGTTCAGTTTCAACAGAATTGTACACTTAACCCTTTCTGACATAAAAGAAATTGGTCATATTTTGTGACAACCTAATATAACATAGTTTTGACATAAACTGCAATATTTCTACAGTTTCTTATTGAACTCTTTGTCAGTCAGCAAGAACAATTCATAGTCACAAATACCATTTGGAAGCTGGAGAACTTAGAAATAAAAACGTCTCTTGGAACATCTTTTCTTTTCGAGAATAAGCTGCTCTATTTTTTTCTGGTTATTTAAAAGGATAAAATAACAAGGGAAAAGAAACAAAGTCATAATTTGTTGTGAGGGCAGGTACATTAGAGTGCCAAGAGATCTGTTATTCATACATCTGCCCGCCTCCAGCCAGTCCTTCGCTTATATATCAGTCCACAGTATCCATTGCACATTTCTACCAGCACCTTTCCCCCCCTTCTCATTCTGGTTCCCTTTCGTTCTATACCATCTCTCTCTCGGGCAGGTCACCAGGGTTGCCAGATAAGCAGGGGTATTGAAATATTCAAAGGCAGCCAGTGCCTGGTCCTGGGTAATAATACCAGAATAGCAGGTCTGCCGAAGCTCTGGTTCAGGATCAACATGGAAAAAACTGAAGAAGACACAAAATAAATTCCTGGTGATGATGATTGTCAGGAAGAAAATGAGTTTGATGACGAATAGGATCAGGATGATGATGATGATGATGATGGGGAGGACAACAGCTACAAAAATTTAGGAAGGATGCTCCAGAGCTCCAGTGTTTGTAACCCTTATAAGTCCGTCTGTTCCCTAACAGGCAGAGCCCTCTCCTGGCCGATCTGACTCCATGTCTCCCCTCTCCTCCCCGTTGTCACCACATCTGAAGGGCTGCTTGAAGTCCCCATCTCCCACCTCAACAAAGCTGTGATGCAAAAGCTAATTTCATTGAACTAGAGGAGGGTGCATAGTCTAGATGGCAAAGATCTCCCATAATAGTATTTGTATTACTTTCTACAAGTTGTGCTGCTTGCTATGCATAATTATTGTATTCCACCTCTAGAAAAACTTTACCTTTTGAGGTTAAAAAAAGCATATTTGTGTTATAGTTTTCTTGAAACATAGTAATGTGCATCCTTAGTTGCACAAACCGCATACCCCCATTTTCCCAGTGAAGCACGGATCTCTTATTTTTACATATTTGAAAGTATGCTTTTGCCATATCCAGCTTCTTTGAAAGTGGCAGTTGCATTAGACATAAAAGTAGGAAGCATATATCTTAAAACAGACCGCTGAGCATTAGAAAGAGCCATGCCACTTTAAAATCGCTCTGGCAAATGGAACCGCAGCTCCCAGAATCCTTTGTTTCTTGATGGCTCCAACCCTACACTGTGGAAGCTCAGAGTAGAGGGAGACTTCACAGAGTCCTCTTGAAGCTCTAACATCAACCAAGCTGAGAGTCACACAGAGAGCATTAGAGAGGCGCCCTGAGATTTTGCTTGTTTGGGGGGATAATAAGTAGAAAGTAGCAGAGTTGTTTTTAAGAAGCAAGTTACCTCAGAAACTGGTTGTGCTCTGGTGTATTCGAGAGACCCTCTGTTGGGAATGGCTACTATATGATGCTATCATGAAATAGGGAACCAAGCATACCAGCAACAATCTCCTATAGCCTTCTCTCAAGCCCAGTAATACTTTTTTTTAATATGGACTAATAATATAGAAAGACTAAAGATAGGCTTTACAATCAATGTCTGATGCAATTTCTTCAGAAGAGTGATTTGTTTAGTGATCTATTTTCCGAGGATGGTGCGCATAAATGAAAGTTTTTTTAGAGATCCACGTAAATGTCAACAAATAACTAACAAATTGAAGAAAACAAAATCTACACAACCTAGATAAAAGACTAAAAAAAGAAAACAATGTATAGATTCTATCTTTCGGAATATCCTTAACATACACCTGGTCTGTACCCAACTGCATTTCATCACTTTATGCTGTGGTAACATTTTTTTTTTTACCAGTGCACTCCTTCCAGAAGTCTGCTGTGCCCACAACTCAAGGTCTAAGTCACTCTGGTGAGTCACTGGTGGTCTGGGAGGGAGAAGGTCACCAGGGTTGAGAGGGAAACCATGCAGAATGTCAAACTGAGGGGAAGATGCTGGAAGCCAACATAAGCAACAGCATAACACAGCCATTGAACCTGGGAGGGCTGGAGGACTGGCATCATTGCTTTTATCCTCTCCTACGCCCTACCTTATACTGTACATGTAACCTGGTCAGATTTATAGTCATAGCTGTGTGATAGCAAATTTTGTTAAAATTGCTTTGAAATGCATGTTGGTTATTGGAATTGCAAAGTATTCTTTGTGAGCAATTTTCTGATTTTACTATGACCACACAAATAATAATAATGACAAAAATCTAATTAAAAAACTAAGCTTTTAAAATAGCAGTTTTTTTTGCTAAAATTATTAGGGTTGATAGTGCATATGAAGGAACACTTGAGAAGGATGTAGGCCAGCACAACAGATTCCCAATGCCTCACCCAAAGTGCATCTTATTAGCATCGCTCGAGGTGCTTTTTGCTCACAGATCATTCGGGAGACATTGCACTTTTGCCCCTACGTGTTGCCTTGGTTTTGCTTTAAAACTGAATGCAAATGAGTTTGAGAAGTAGACTGGTGTGTGTCTGTGTAATTGTGTTTGTTGTCTTTAGGAAAAAGAGTGTGTTTGTATATGAGAAATGATGTGTGTTCTTGTGTGTTCCTGTGCGTTTTATCAAGATTATATAAACTCAGATTGGCATTGGTCAACATACGTCATGGCCAATAGTACATACTGCAGAGAACGGCCTTAAGTGTATATATTCTCTACCACACATTAATACTGACCCTTAGTGTTCCACAGTATACCCTCAGGAACAAGAGAAAAGTAAACAGGATAGAATATATAGAATTAATTATAGAATTAAATGTGTTTCTTTACTGTAAGTGTGCTCTGCACATACAAAATATACACATGTTTAGGCGTTCCATATTTATGTTCATGTTCATGTTTATCAATGCAAATGTAGTATCATTTACATTACATTTAGTCATTTAGCAGACGCTCTTATCCAGAGCGACTTACAGTAAGTAGGCTACAGGGACATTCCCCCCGAGGCAAGTAGGGTGAAGTGCCTTGCCCAAGGACACAACGTCATTTTAGCTTGGCGGGGAATCGATCCGGCAACCTTCTGATTACTAGTCCGACTCCTCACAGCTCAGCCACCTGACACCCCGCGCAGCCACCTGACAGTATCATGCACTCTTCCTCACAGTTTTCAAACTTTCCTGTTCTCAGCCCCCCACCAACTCCCGACTCTAACCCCCCACCAACCCCCGACTCTAACCCCCCACCAACCCCCGACTCTAACCCCCCCTCCCCTGATCACCTACTCATACCGCTGATTGCTCATATTTAAGGACTTCTGCAGTTCCTGTGCACACAGGGAGAGGTCTTTTTACAGATTTTGTTTCGGATGTGTGTGTGTGCGTGTGTGTGTGTGGGGGGGGGGGGATTACCTTGGCAACCGCTCATTAGAGCCTTTGATAGGCTGATTAGCTGCTCGCGATGCCATCGTATGCATTGTGTGCATAACAGCCCTCCTCATCGCTCCTCTTCCTCCTGATCACATGGCGAGTGAAAGAGAGCGAAGAAAAGGAGAAGGAGGAGGGAGGCTTGATCAACTTAATTAAACTCTATTAGGCATTCTCAGAGGTGCAGTGTGACAAAGGCAATCAGCCATGTATGTAAAAGAGAGGAGTGGGAGAGACAGACAGATTAACGAGAGAAGCGGAGGAAGGGAGGGAGGGAGAATTAAACATGTGAACAATATGTAGTGGAGTGAGAGAGATGTGCCATTTTATATCAGATCCAATTACTTCATTTGGAGAGCTACCAACAAGTAAGTAGTATGTCTGAGTTTATTATGGAAGTCATGATTACCAAGAACAAGTCAAGTCTTTGTTCAATGTAAACAAGCTACGACAGAACTCTAGAATAGGCTAGACTTGTCTTGTATTCAGCTTTAAAGCAGTACAGGAAATGGGTGACAGTACTTCAGTTTTTGTTGCACCTGGAGGAGTATGGACTGCCAAGACTCAAATATCTCAATGATAAACAAGAAGCAGCAGAGTAAATATACTGTAGTTATAAATGGGCTCAGCTTTACATTTGAAGGGAGAAGAAAGTCTCCTGATCCTTATGTCTCTGCAGACACATGTAGTGCAGATCACACTGCGTACTTCTTCAAGGAAGGCGAACCAGGCAAATGACAATTCGAATTCAGTGACCCACAAATGTGTCTTTCCAAAGGCAGCACAGTTGCCAGGAGAACCGTGACGTTGATAGAAGGACTCATACTTTATATTGACAAAGTGACAATTCACGAAAGAAGAAAACCCCCACATAAGAGCTATCAATTCCTCACGGATAATACTATTAAATTACCTTCATACCTGTCAGTCCAGCGACTCATAAAATGAACATCAAAAGACCAGAGGATCCCCCGCGGTGACATTTAGAAAGTTGGTTTACGACCCCTTTGATATTTCAAACAGGGCTGGGTTTAAACGTGTCATCTTTGAAAATTCACCAAGTTTATTCAGGATGTCAGAAATCAGACAGTCGCTTTTAGGAGGTAAAATGTACGTGAGCCTTTTATCTCAATTTCGGCGTTCTCAATCTAAAGGCTCCTTGTACCTGCAAGCAGGTATCTCAAATTCAAACACTTGGATTTGGAAATGTCTAGAACATCTCTTTCATGTTCCCTATGTACACATCAATTCAGACATCAGTGAGATGGCATAAATGGTCTGTTGAATTCAGAGAACCAGCATGTATCAGCCTTTTCAATATCGTTTAAAATACAGTTGTTGAGGTATCCAGGACCGATGATACAGTAAAAGCAAGGAGAATAGCTAAAGCCTGAAGACACCTGCAGCATGCTACATTCTAGATGAACAATGGTTAAATGCATGTTTTTCTAGTAGCATTAAGAAGACAGTTTCAGAATTTGGATCCAAAGATCTACATTGAGTAATCTATTCAGTAGTCCTTCATGTACTGTATCTTTGTACTGAATATCTCCAGGACCAAAACATTACAACCAGCTCTCTCATAGCAGTTGGGTCTCTATTGAATCTGGCTAGGCTGTTGAAGTGTACCATTCCAAGTCATAAAGAAGGAAGTATTTCTTCTAGAAAGGTGATGGTACTCCATGGTACTGTCACTGATGTCTGTATAGCCTTAAACCTTGCTCGGTTGGCCTGTCCATCATGATGAGACCAAGTATCTTGCCAATACGGAAGACAGCAATGGGCGCGTGAGAGGAGGAGGAATACACATCAGCCGACACGGATGGTATATTCTGCCAAAGCCACACTCCTAATGAAATATTAATCTGCGGTTCACCACTAATGATCATGCACTATCAAGCGTGGATAGTCGGTTGGAAGCAGTTCGGCTATACACCATCCCACATCCGTTACAGGAGGATGACTTCACCATTACAACCCCGCAAAATGAGATTAGGATTGGAAGAATCGCAAAGTGGATAAAGAGGTGGTCGGCATCCACTTGTTAATTCTTCACTTCCCTGAACCCCTTCGACTCGGTTCCTTCAGGCAGACACCATGCTGTAGACCTTTGCCCCTGTGTTACACCGTGGCTGAGCCAATTACGGGTAAGAATGAGGGCTGTTAAGGAATCTTGTCAGTATGTAACACCCAGGTTCCCCATTCCCTCCTCCCTCCCACTACCACACACGCCCCTGTCTTGTTTACACACACACACACACACACACACACACACACACACACATACATACCTACACACGTAGTCAGAGAGGGGAGTCAGATGGCTGAGCGGTTAGGCAATCGGGCTAGTAATCAGAAGGTCGCTGGTTCGATTCCTGGCTGTGCCAAATGAAGTTGTGTCCTCGGGCAAGCACTTCACCCTACTTGCCTTGGGGGGAATGTCCCTGTACTTACTGTACAGAGACTTAAGTTGCTCTGGATGAGAGCGTCTGCTAAATGACTAAATGTTTTCTCACACCCACAAACACATATTGTGCGCGTGTATTCCACACACATAAACAGAGCTCTGTCTGTGTCACTGAGTACTTGGGTGAGCCATAATCTACTTAAAGGGCGGGGACACGCACCAGCTAGGTGGACGTCTTGAACTGCTATCCTGCGAATCTCTTGAATTAATTAAGCTTCACAACGGCTGTTGCTTCACAGTCAATATGTACTGTATCTTCAGATTTCATGCCGGAACGCATGCACACTAAAGTATCCAATCACATAATGTAGTGTCAGATCTACAGAGAAGTTCTATTGACTGACATCAAGTTCAAAAAGAACGCTTTATAATTTAGCTTCAAAAGAAAATGTGATGTCGGCATAGTCCGAGGCTCTTTTAACTTGAAATTAATTTCAGTCTGGGGAAAGGATTTGGTATAAAATAATAAGGCACCCCCTGCTTGACAAAGCAAGCGGTGGTATGGGACGAAACTTGAAGATACAATCCTAGGAGAAATGTGTGTGACAATGCTTTCTTAAACACATTAACACCTTGCAGAGAAGATACATCCTATCAGTTGAAGACACAGCTTATACAACAATTCATCCATAAAGGAAAGCGAACAGACCCACTGGGCAGTTTAAAGCTATTCCCAATAATCTTAAATAAATTGTAGTTTATAAATGTAAAGAAAAAGTAAGATTCAATGCGTCTAAATCTAAATCCACAAATAAGTGTTGTTTCGCTGCATGCTACCACAGAGTATGTGTGTGTATGTGAGCGTGTTTGAATGTGTATACATGTGTGTGTGTGTGTGTGTGTGTGTGTGTGTGGGGAGCTATGAAGGCAGAGGAAGCCAGCAGGCTCTTGGCACAGGGCACCCTGCCCATCAGACTTGACAGAGGGAACAGATGGAGCTCTCCGAATGAGGAGGCCTCCCATCCTCGCCCAGGTCCCTGCACAGGCCCCACCTCACCGCCACCCTCAATCCACCACAGCCAGCTGTGCACAGCTCTAGCAATTCCATCAAAGCTATTGGCCATCCTTTTCTGTCCAAACCTTAATCCATAATCCCCTTTGACAACCTGGGTTTGGAAAGTATCTTAACGTATGTTATTGTTTTTTGATACAACAGCCACAGTAGAAGGAAGTTGTACAATAGGCAGAATTGGAGGCTCCGCCCCTCCAGGTTTCTTTTCCCTATGGAAACGGTTGCTGTTATTGTGCTAAACGAAATGAACATTGTTAAATACTTTTGAGTTCTGCCTATCCCCAGAATGAAGTGGACATTTGTTTGAGGACCCTCTCTGGTATTGATTGGCAACTGTGTTTTTCTACTGAAATGATTCATAGATATGATTAATAGAATTCTGGAGATGATGACCTCTGGTGGTATTGGACAGGGGAGGGGATATACGGTGCAGGTATTACAATTCCTATGCTATGTTTACTTATGACTAAACTAATAAATCCATGTACAAAAACAATTACTTAAATAAATGCCGGTGACAGTTGATGTTTTAAATGAAGGCAATACAATATTTAGTCATGCAAATTCTCCAACTTACATTATGGTTTACAATAATGGCAGATTATCAGTCTTTGTGCATCCACAAACTGTTAGTCCATTCTTCAATTTGTTTTCCTATTTAAAACTGTCCAATGTAGATTAGCAGTCTCTCTGCTATCTCTTCTTTCACCTGTTGAGCAAATCAGTTTGTTTTTGTCTGAGCAGGGGATGTACAGTATATGAAAGAAACCAACTCAACTTCATTTATTTGTGCAGGTTTCTCCACAGGCATTTTTTCTAATCAATATAAATTTTAATTAATCTGCTGCCTGTGCTTGACAGCTCCAGAATGTTTTCTTTTAGATAATGAGGCAAACGAGGCTCCTGGTTTTAATTTGTTCCTTTTGTTTGCATGTTTGATTGCACATTCATCCGTTTCCGGCACTATATATTCAACAAACTTTCAAATCCTAAAGCTCATAGTGAGAGAACTCCACTATCATTGTTTTCCCCAAAAGTATTTTTGACAATATAAGCCCTGTAAGGTTTTTTATATTTCTCTCGACCCCGTGAAGCATAGCAGCCCCATAAGCAGCCAGTCTCTTCCTCTCATTGTTGAAATGCCTTAATAACCCCATAATCTGCTCAGTTGTTTCTCATTTATTATTCCTTATTGATTTTCATCATTATCCATGAACCTTTCCATGAATCACCCCTGCCACTGTGCTGTCACACTCCAGGAGATGTTACAGTTCACAATCGATTCAATGCCCTGGGTCCATGAAGCGCTGTGCACTTTAACTATTTGATATGGTACACTAACATCATGCATGCAAATAGTCTATTGCCCTACACAGCTGGAACTCACCCCATGCATTGTTTTGAAGAAGGACAAATGATTTAGGTCTACTTTGTAGTACCGTAACACTGCATGTTTTGACTTTTTAAGAAAAAAATCTTTTTTTTTTGCATAGTCTTTAAAAAGGAAGGCGTTTTGCGCATAACTTTAGAGACGGTATGACGGACAACAAACCACTATTAACAAAGTGTGTCTTCTTGTAAGGGCATTTTTTCCAGCCCCCCTATGAGTGTAAAGCCTGCACTTGCCTTGAAACTAGTCCTGAGGGCATTCAGAAGGCATTTCAAGATTTATCAACTGGTGATATTTATTCAGTAGCAGGGAGCAGATTATGCTAGATGCATGTATGGGAATGAGCGGAGCTCATGATGTGACTGTAAAATAGCTCTGGAGTACCTGCAAGTCAGCCCGTTTAGTGGATTAGGGAGAGTCGGCTCTAGTGCTAACGGAGTCGGCTGTGTCAACATGGGGAGAGTCTCCCGAGACGCAGACTGAATCAATGCACTCTCGCTCTCCCGTCTGCTTTAGAGGTTATGCAAATGAACAAGGCTGGAATGTGACATTTTGAAAGCCCAGGATGGATAACCCCCATTAGCGGAGGCTTTGACAGATCTTAAAAGGTACTTTCCCCTCCCAAGATGTAGGTTTATTTTACACTCAGACTCCCTCTTTCAACAAGATTTGTGGTGAGTAAGGTTGACATTGAGTTCAAATAAAACAAATGCTCCCTCTCACACTGACCACCTGTGAAATGGGGGCATGTTGCAGCGTGGCTGTCAGGAGGGATAAAACAAGCGTCCCTAAGACCACCATGGCCTAATGGAGAGAGGAGAGTAGCCTATGTGCAGCTGAATCCAAGACCTTGTGAGCCACTACCTGTGCTTGTAGCAAAATTGTTTTTAAATTCAGGTATTCAGGGAAAATGGAAATAATCTACATTCAGAATTTTGTACACTAAGTAATTCCCATGTGCTGACCTTTACACAAGCACTTCAGCAATACACTAAACCAACAAAATGTCAAAAATAACTCAACCTATTCAATATTTAAGGTAGGGCTACAATTATCTACTTAGTTGCCTCTCACCAATATCACTGAATAGAGGCCTGTTGATGGAAACACGACATTCACCAGCTCACAATTAGAGGCTGGATGAAAAATCCCTTATTTTTTCTAGCAATTATTACCACCACTATTGCCACCAAGACCAATTTCGTCTAGCTCATGCCACCAACCCCCCCCCCCACACACACACACACACACAACACAAGTACACAACACAAATACACGCACACAGAAGCAATTTGCCCATTATCACCTTGGTGGCTGGTTACAGCAGACCACATTCATTTGCATGACATTTTATTTACATTTTGTTCATTTCGCTGATGCTTTTATTCAAAGTGACATACAAAAACATAGCATATGGAATTTACAGCAGAAGGTCATGGATCAGTAAGCAGTCAGAAGGATGTCGATCCAACAGTATGTCTGTAGACTGAGTGCTTTTTAGTAGGCACAGCACCAGGTATCATTTCAGCGACCAGACACAATGAATAATAATAATAATAAAATCTTAACAACAATGCAACAATAACATCTCAACTACACACATTTTGTTGTTGGAAAATTATGTTTAATTTTGTGTATGCTTACAATGAAGTTAAGGTAACAAATTAATCATATCCTTAGGATGCATAGCATGTAACTTGAATTATTTGCTGTGTTATGGATGGACCACAAAAATGAGAACAAACCTGAACTGCACAAACCCAAACTTGCACTTTGCTAAATTGTCTTGACTTAATTTTGATGCACTAGACAGACGTTTTCTCTATTTGATTTCTTTATTGTAACTGACATTGATCCAAGCCTGACTGACAACCCCGAAATGACTCCCTTAAATCTGACATTCTTCAGTTTCATGTAAGACTGGCATTCAAGACAGTTTTCAAGGCCAAAATGCAATTGTATGTAGAAAATCCATACATTGATACAAAGCCTCAGTGCTACTCTGTCCACACAGAACAAAGAGAGAGTCACAGGGGACTCTCTACTGGTGACAAAGTACTGGAGTCATAAATACTTAATGAGGTGCCATCACATGAAAAGTCTTTAAACAATGAACTGAACATAAAAGTTCAGGAAATGAGCAAAGCTACCACAATTCCCAGGACGTCAAATTGGATTTTCCACTTTTTAGTTTTGACTTTTGGGTCTTTAAATGGCACACGGAATCATTCAAACCCAAACCCACACCCACTTCAGTAAAAATGCTGTATGAATGTATTCTGTTTTGGTTGCGTGTGGAAACTTCAACTTCTTATGGCTTTGCCTATAGTTCATGCAATTGCATGAGCTGCACTATTTTGTTGAACGGGTATAAGAAACGCTCAAAAATAGTGATTCAGTGTCGCCAGCTACATACACCTGCTTCTACAAATTACTGTAGGAGAACATTGATGAGAGAACAATATCCTAATATCCGTGCTGGATGTTGTTCAAGTGCAGTGTTTAAAGACTGCAACAAGGACTGGCAGAAGGGTTAACCATTTTACCAGTCCAATCAAAATGCTAACTTAAATTGAAGCAGTACATTACATTCCCCTTGGATTACCTCAATTGACATTGTTGTCACAGCCAATCCCATAGCGTTTATAGATAGATCTCATCATACCATCCTACCGTGACAGATTTCACTGGAGGACAATGGAGTTACATTCACAGCAGCATGTCCTACAAATCTCTATAAATGTCTGATTTCTCTTCCTTTTCTCCACCCAATTTTCCCTGCTCACCAGTTTCATGTTGGACATTATCGTTTGAGCGTGCCGTAAATCTGGCCACCATGGCTTCCGGGCCATGTAACTTCCTGTGTCTTGTAGCCAGGATTATTTCTCATGGGGGGGGAGTAGGGGGGGTTGATGTGGAGGGGGGGGTAGATGTGGAGGGGGGAGGGAGGTTGATGTGGAGGGAGGGGGTAGATGTGGAGGGGGGGGGGGGTTGATGTGGAGGGGGGGTAGATGTGGAGGGGGGAGGGAGGTTGATGTGGAGGGAGGGGGGGGCCCTCATTTGCAATGGCTATGGATGAAGGGATGCCTCATAAACTCTTACCGGGTCATTTACTGTAGGAGCTCTCCACTTTAGGATCTCGATCGGATCAGTATCCCATCCAAGGCTGTTTCGTGCTGAGTTACTTGGTGTGACTGTGGAGCATGTCGTGCATTATGTCGGACAGACGAAAATGAAAACATTTTGGGGGAGTTTTGTTTAGAGGTGTGATGAAACTAAATCATTTTTTTGCGGTTGCAGAAGTAGACCTGAAATAACTGTACAAGGATTCACTATAGTTTGTAGAGACAGAAGTGGCGGTTCAAGACAAATTTTACTGGGGGGGCCAAGGTGGGACCAGTGTTTAATCAGAGGGACACATTGAAAAACGGAAACAAATATTCAATTGAATAGTTAATAATAATTTTATAATTTAAACATGAAATACTTTAATTTTGCTTTAAATTAAAATCATACAAACAGCTCTGGGTCTCCCTCTTCAGCTGCTCAACTCTCTCAATACTTTGAGATGTTTCTCTCACGCACATTTTTATAGGGGCACTGGCCCCTGTAAGCCCCCGTGTAGAACCGCCACTAAAAGACAGACATCTCAGTGTCATTGTCTGAGACACGTGAGTCATACCCAGAATCTGGAGGGTGTTTAATAACTTTCGATACTCACTCATCTCACAAAAAGATATATATTCTGGGTGATTTCTTTATTCAGATAAATCCTTGAGGTTGGAGGCTAAAAGAGATAACATACTGTGCATCTTTAATGGAAATTATAATAACAACCCAAGTCACAAGCCTGTTTTGACAATCATTACCCCATATAACATCTTTCTGTGCTATCAAATATTATCGTACATTGTACAGTTTTTGTTTAGGGTAAGTATTTTAGTTGTTTCATCTTTGATGTGAAATATGCATGTTTCTTTTTATTTTATTTTTATTAACTCACACTGTGACCCTTGCCCCATGATATCTCCATAATGAAGGTATAACACTGAGATGACAAAGTATTACACTCAAAAGTGCATTAGTATGACTTACACCATAACCCATCCCATAATACCCCTGGGTCCCGTCGGGATTTGAATAAAGCAGAGGGGGCCCAGGTTGTGTATTCCTCTGTTCTAAATACCCTGTCTTCAACTTTCTTTAAAATGTGCCGAATTTTTCATTTGGATTTCCGACAGGGAAAAAAACACAGTGTATCACATGGGGAACGGAATCTGTTCGAATAAATTACAATGCAGACACAAATCTTTTATTCCAACGCTGCATGCAGAAAACAAGTGTGCCAGCTCCCTCAGTAATTCAAGAGGTACTTTCTTTTATTTTCCCATTGTTTTCCACAGCCAAGGAGAAAAAAAAAGTTGTTAAATAGGACCCCTCCTCCTCAACTCCCATAAGGTTTCTAATTTTTCTTTTTTTCCTCAGATGCTCTCTCTCTCTCTCTTAAACAATAGATCATTACCTGTCTGCTATTTTTGTCATCTTGTACCACTGAGTCAGGTTGTAATTTGAATTGCAAGTGACAAAGTCTCCCTCATGGAGCTGATAGGAGCTTCCCCTCCAGTTTTTATTAACTCTGCGGACTGAATAATCACCTTGCCATGTAATTGAGTTAACCTTATGAAATAACAAGAGGGACTGTTCTGAATGGGCACGGCAGATGGAGAACCTTCCCTAACCCCATGTGACCCTAACCCCTTCAATGAGTTGGGCTGGGTTCCCTCTGTAACAGCTTCATTTAGCACCCAAATATCAATATTTCATCCGTCTGCCCCCATCCAGCTGCTTATTTGGAGAGTGAAGCATACATCAAAGTAAATTCAGTAAATCAGGTATTCTGGAAAGAAAAGAGTAGACTAGACCTGACAAAAGATTCCCCCAGAGAAATGGATGATTGTTTTTTCATCTTTGGGGCATCTCTTAAAGAGCCGTTCAAAGTCTGTGTGTATTCTCCACCTGAGGTACCTCTTAATCTGACTGGTGGTCATTGAAAGACTACAGTTACAGGACCATCTGAGAAATCAAGCAAACACAACATGGTTACCAAGAAAAGGGCAACAAAGCTATAGGCTTTGACAGACTGCTGGAAGACCAGTCTTTGGTGCAAACATGTTATAGTATCTGTGCAGTGTTTGAACAAAGCCTGAGAGTGAATTGCTGTGATATTCTTCCCTACAGAGCTGTATGTTTGTGGACCGGCGCTTGCATTCCTAGCTCTGTCTTTGCATCATCTGAAATCCTGGGTGGGTCGGGGGATGGACACTTGTGTTGGTAGTGAACTGCTCTCTACATGTCTCTGTAGATGTAGCTAGTTGATTTTATTGAACAAAATGATTAATTATTCATTCCACACAGGTGTGTATATTCTGATATTTGAAGCATACACAAGGAAATCTCATGGAAAATCAGTCACAGTACAGGATGATGATGATAACATTTACTGAGTGCTTATGACCTGATGAAATGATGTAGAATCTCTCAAGTTAAAACTTTTGGTCACTTGATCAATAAGTACAACTGTGAAAGAAAACGCATTGAAAGGTACTGTATGAGTACCCTCACCACAAACATCCATATTGTCAGTTTGACAGAGTTCAAGAAAGAGCCGCCTTCACCCCCTTGTGACGAGGTAGTAACGTATCTGACCATCAGTCTTCACTCACCGTCCACTGCAGGCAACTGCAGAGAGGCCAAACATCAAAGCTGTTGAGCTGTTGGTCTTTCACATCTCAAAGTATGAAAGAGTCTGTGGTGTGCATGCGTGTGTGTGTGTGTGGACAAGCCAGAGAGATTCTGAGATATCTGGCATTGCTACCGCCTCTGTTTGTTTGGCTTTGGGCTCTCTTACTGTCAGTGCGAGCCGTGTGTAGTGAAACAAAACACGCTGTCATCTCTGTAACGAGTGGAGCCGCCGGGGCTCTAACACACACCTCAGCTACATGCTACTCCAATGGCACAGCCTCCCAGCCTCACACGCCTCTCTATTTCCAGACTTAGAGAGCTGACACACGTTGCAACACAGTGGATCCAGGGGGGAAATTGGGCAGCCATTAAACCTGTTTTGCTGGAAATGTTTGTCAAATGTGGACTAGTTTTAATTTTCTTTTTAATGGAGGTTCAGGATGACATCAGTTTTTTTTTGTTTTTATACATATATATGGTAACTGACATAATGTCATAGGCCCTACATAATTGCGGGTATCTTAGTCATTTGGTAGACGTAATGATTTAATGACGCCTGTGATGCCAATTGTCCTATCTGATTTCGGTGTAAAAACAACTTGTATCATGATGGACGATGATGTGAAAAATGTGAGCACCTGTGGGCAAAAAACTTTTATATGGCAATTCATTCAGGCTTGGTTTGTATGTTGTTTCAGATGGGAAGTCAAGTGCCTCCTTCAATTCCTCGCTTCGTGGTTTGAGCCCTCCCTCTCCCTGGGCTGACTGGACTGCATGTCAGTCGCTTAGGTAATGAGGAGCTCTCTGTCTAATCATAGAACCAATGTCTGACTGGGTGTAAGGTTCCATGAGCTCTCTACATTTACGTTTTTGTCATTTAGCTGACACTCTTATCCAGAGCGACTTACAGTAAGTACAGGGACATTCCCCCGAGGCAAGTAGGGTGAAGTGCCTTGCCCAAGGGCACAACGTCATTTGGCTCGGCCGGGAGTGGATCCCTACTTGCTCCCTAGCTCCCTAGCTCCCTACTTTGGTTGCAGTCATCAGATCTACAGTGTTTAGCTATTCTGTCAACACATTCCTCATGGAGTCTATCTCACATCTGAACGACAAAGGCCCTGAGCCAATCCCTCTTTTATTGTTGGCCTCTACCATTGCCAGAGTCTGGGTTTTCCACCTCTGCCAGACATCTGTATATCATTGTTTGAAGGTCAGAATCCAGCCTGGGAAGCAGCAGGGGAAGTCACGCCAGGATGTGGCACGGCCACGGGCACATGCGTGGCAGCCATGCACAAAATTTCCTCCACAGTTCACAGACCTCACCCCATCTGCCGTGGGGCCAGAGAGGAGGAACGGACTCAATTGTTGATATAATAGCCCTCAATAAGACTGGGACACACAACAGGCACTAATGGAGATTAGTAAATAAATGAAGCCTTCATTCCCCAGTTGTTTATATAAATGTGTTTGTAGGTAGGCCTACAGTAGAGTAGTATGTATTGTCAAAGTGTTGTACGCTCACTCAAGTGCCTGTACAAGCACTGTTGAACTCTCTGGTATCTGCCGCATTGGGAAATAGACCTTCACACAAATTAATTCAACGCAATTACTTTGCTTTTGGCTACTCCAATCCTCTGCTCACAGTCTGTTTTCAGTATGCCTCACAGAGAAGCAAAATGACCAAACCAAGCAACTTCTTCAAAGCTGCTATGTTTTGATAAGTGCGTTTACAGTGAGTAAACACAACCCGGCAGGCTTACACTGGTGGTAGGATAGATGAGCGCAAGAGAGTGGGCAGACGGGCGAGGTTAGCGACAAAGTTTCTACGTCTAAGTAAAAACATTTCCCTGTGGTGTGGAAATTATGAAAGTGCTGACCTGTGGAGGAAATTTGATGGCTTGCAGTCACACTGCATAGAATATGTATTAATATTATATACAGGCTCTTAGATTGGTATGGGGGAGGCAGTACACAGACTCAGCCACCGCCTTTCCGTCAGGCGGTTTCTATTTCGGTTTCCGTTCCTTGTGGCAGATACGTCCCATCTTGGAGGAGTCAATCTTCCTCACAAAGGAGGAGCCCACCTTCCCCGGGGACATCGTTTATTCATGTATCAGATTTATTTTCCGCTGCCACGACCTCCCAGGATTCACACCGCATTTATTACACGGGGGGTAATGAAAATTGAATTCGTATTGTGAAGCCTCGCATGCATTGTGTGACTGGGGGTGCAACGCAAAAGGCCTCCCTGAGTCTCTCCTCGCTAAAACGCTACTGCTCCCCACTTTTTTTTAAGGAGGGCGGGGCGGAAAAAAAAACATTAAAAGTTTCAGAGGAGAGAAATGGTTTCAGTTTGGAAACACAATGACTTGGTCATTGTGGAAAGTTTTTGTTAGGTCTTTTTCCTTAGCATTCAGCTGCCAGAGGGAGAGAATTCAGTAGCTGGTTGAAGAGGATGGAGTATCGGTCTAAAATGGATTCCATTGATGGGGATTGCACAACAACACTCATCATCTCCATATTTCATTCACCCAGTCTTGGGCGAGGCAACAAAAAGGATAAAAAAGGTTCAAAGAAAGAAAGGTTATTCTGGGGAAAAAGAATCTATTCTCACATAAAGATCTGACAAATTGGCCAATTTTTCGTGCTGTACACCTGAATGTGTTTTCCTGCAATTATCATCGACCATTTCAATACACAGTGGACCGAACATCACAGATCAGATGATCAACTCGTACTAAACCAGTATGGTGTCTATTTTTCTCTTTTATCCCCTCAAATGATCTCGTGGGGTCTGTTCTGTAGTTCATCCTTGACCTTACAAAATGGCTTTACTTCAAGCTCTGTCTAGCTTGCTAGGAAATACTTTCTTGATGTTGTCAATTCAAGACAGGGCCTAGGGCTAAGGCTTAGGACAGGGCCTAGGGCTAAGGCTTAGGACAGGGACAGGGCTGTGGGCAGGGGTTTGAGCTGGATACGACTAGGTAAACAATGTTATGACACCTGTGACACACACATGATGTCCATCCCTAATTCAATTCACTTCATTCATCCGAAAGGAAATGTGATATTTGCCCAGCCACAGGATTTGTCAGTAGATAGTGTGTGTGTGAGTTAGAAAGTAGGATGCCCAGATGGCTGAGCGGTTAGGGTGGTTGTTGGTTCGATTCCTTGCCGTGCCAAATGACTTGTCCTTAGGCAAGGCACTTCACCCTACTTACTTCGGGGAGAATGTCCCTGTACTTACTGTAAGTCGCTCTGGATAAGAACATCTGCTAAATGACTAAATGTAAATGCCCAGTAACACATAATTCAGCACACTTCCCCTTGAAACTGAGATGTTCTCAGTGGTGGGGACTAAGATACTGTAACCGTAGCTCACCAAAATGTATAGCTTCTGAGTACATCAGGCCATTTAGGATCAAGTTCACACAATTATCACTCTCTACTGATGCAAAGCCAACCCAAGTTGTAACTTCATCAAACTCGTAGCAGCCTACTTTCATTAGGTACAGAGCAATGTACTGTGCAGTGACAGTTAACACGGCAAAGCAACTGAACAACTGAAACCCAGACGACACAGAAGCTTGTGTACACATGACTAGCTTCCCCTGCGCCCTCTTTAACAGTTTAATTAAATTGGATCTGCTTCATAATTATTTTAATTGATAAATTATAACTTGATTACATAGCATTACAGCTCTGTAAATCTTAAGCAATGCATTTGCTTGACAAACTTGTCGATTCCTTCTGTGTATTTGAGCTGAATGCGTGACAGTTCTCCGCCAGTAAGGATATGAGTGGTCTGCTGAAGATGCCCATTTCTTTTGCAGTTGCAGAGAGGACATGTTTTATCATTATTAGCCTCCATTAATCACCAGAAGCTCAGCCAATTACAACTAATTTCATTTCAACAACTTATCTGGGAATTGGGGCCTACACTCCTGTTATGTACACACACACACACACACACACACACACACACACATTAAACAGATACACACTGACACAAACTTCATACAAAATGTAGAGCCCAATTTATTTAAATTATTATAAAATTTATTTATGAGTGTGTTGTTCAGACATAACTGGGATTATATTTTATGTGTTTTTTTATGATTGAATTAGTGAAGTACGGTCTAGATTTATGCGTGAGTCAATAGCTGATCTGTTATCAACGTCTGGCACGTACCTTGTCTTTGACGAAGAGGACTGAAAGACTTCTTCCATTTGACACAAACCAATGGCTGATGGCTGGTGATCTCACAGGATCTGGAGAACCAAATTAGAATCCTCCAGCTGGAAGGTTAGTTGGGGGTCCTTTGGCCTTTTGGAGCACCACTTTAAAATGAGCAACAAATGAACAATGAGCCCTCCCTGGATGCCGGCTCTCTGCCTGACCTTTGACCCTCACCATCATTCTCCACACAACCTCTCGCCTGCAGCCAAATGTGTGCCTGAGTATGAGTGCATGGACCCCACAAGAAAGATAAGTGAGGGGGTTAGTGTGTGTGCATCTATGTGTGTGACTGTATATGCAAGTGTAAATGTGCTTATGCAAGTGTACTCTGTGTGTAGATGTGTGTGTGTGTGGGTCTGGAGGGTATCAGCCTTAAGGGACCTCATTAACTGATGTTCTTAGACCAGCTGATGCTATCTGGCCCAGCGATATCTGTCAGTGATGGGTAGGAGTAAAGGGAGAATGTGGGGGTCGATGGGCTGTACTGAAGGGACACAGGTTTGAGGAGTTCATCTGTATTAGCCTTACAATAGTAAATATATATGTTTTTTTTTGTTACATTTTCAAAAGCAGAATCCTAGATATCCCTGTAAAACCAGATTTAAAATTTCAACATCACCTTTAGCTCTCCAAAAAAGACATTTGCAAATAAGATTTCTTTTGGAACGACCACATTTACATAACCAATGGGTCCTAATGCCTTGCAATGCTATTGGATTCATTTGGTCTTTCAAAAAAAAAGAAATGAGCAATTAAAGAGCTAAAAATTACATAGTAATTTTACAACAAGGGGTCTTACAGGGAGTATACATACAAGCGATGAAGGTATAATCCAAGCAAACCACTGACTAAAACAGTGGCAATATAAGTGTGCAGTAGCTAAAGTTGTGGAGTAGGGGTTCAAGGAGAGGATATACTGAAAACTTTGACCCAGTATATATGAGGTTCTTCATTCATCGCTTCCTGAGAGTTGAAATGCAAGGCCTGCTTAACACACACCAGTAAATATGTTTTTATTGCATTGATGCCTTGGGGTCTTGTCTAAATATTTAAAATGTATTGATGAACACAGTGATTTAGGAGCACTGAACATTCGACCAGCCCAAGGGTGTTTGGAAGGATTAATGAAAGTCAGATGCTTTCAGTGAACATTAGTCACATGTCATATGAAGGATTCGATCGAGAAATAGCACGTAGAGTGGGCTGGTGCCTCTTATCCACCAAAGATCTTAATGATTATATTCTGATGGGGAGTCAGGTGGCTGAGCGGTGAGAGAATCGGGCTAGTAATCAGAAGGTTGCCAGTTCGATTCCCGGCTGTGCAAAATGACGTTGTGTCCTTGGGCAAGGCACTTCACCCTACTTGCCTCGGGGGTAATGTCCCTGTACTTACTGTGAGTCGCTCTGGATAAGAGCGTCTGCTAAATGACTAAATGTAAATGTATTCTATACATTCACATTCTCCCAGCCATATAACATCTCCAATACTATTGGAGATGATATTGTACAATAATATTGTAACTGTTAATATTGCAAAAGAAAAGTAAAAAAAAAAGTACAAACTACAATTCTAGAGCCTACACTGTGAACATTTTTGTGTCAAATACTTGATACAAACTGAGAGTTTCTAAACTGATGGTTCAAAGCAGCGTCCAAACTTTTAAAATCAAACTTTAAATGTACCTGTTCTTCCCCCCCAAAATCTCCCCACAAGAACTGAGAAGGGTATTGATTACGGTGGTGGAGGTGCATATCCAGTCAGAGGTCAAAAGAAAAATCCCACTGAGGGGCCTACAATTCCCATAACCCCCTGTTAACCCAAACATCAGCACAAAGTGAGGCTGCTCTCAAGGTCATTCGAGATACCTCTGCCTAAATAAATCATGAGAGGAGTCATCAAAAGACAAACTCAAATAACCTTAAGCGTCATTCAGCAGCAATGCAGAAAGCCTTTTCTAAGCTCCTTTACCTCACAGAATCATCCATCAGATTGTTTATACTTGACTGTTTCTTCGTTTTCTCATGATTCATCTGTTTTTTTCTGTGTGTGCGTTTGTAATGTGTGTGTAATATGTGTGTGTGTGTGTGTGTGTAATGTGTGTTTGTGTGTGTAATGTGTGAGTGTGTGTAAGGTGTTCATGTGTGTAATGTGTGCGTGTGTGTAATGTGTGCGTGCGTGTTATGTGTGTGTGTGCTTGTGTGTTTTTCTGTTGGCCAGTGGAGGAGCTACTGCAGCCATTCTTACACAGCCGTGTTGTATCTTTCTATCTTTAGATTGCAATGTTTACATGTACAGCCCTGCGAGGAAATACTCACCTTGCCTAGAGGGGGAAAGAGAAATAGGGAGAGAGAGACAGACAAAAAGAGAGACAGAGAGAGAGAGACAGAGAGAGAGACAGAGAGAGACAGAGAGAGAGAGACAGAGAGAGACAGACAGAGAGAAAGAGAAAGAGAGACAGAGAGAGAGAGAGAGACAGAGAGAGAAAGAGAGCGAGAGAGAGCGAGAGAGAGAGAGACAGAGAGAGACAGAGAGAGAGACAGAGAGAGAGAGAGAGAGAGAGAGAGAGAGAGAGAGAGAGAGAGAGAGAGAGAGAGAGAGAGAGAGAGAGAGAGAATGTCAGAGACACAGAGACAGAGTACTGTAGTTACAGTTAAAGCTAATTCATATAATACTATAGTCACTATACTATTCTTCAATTGAGACATATGTAATTTCACCTCACTGTAATTTATATTCCCATTGGCTATAATTTAACCACATGCATATATCATTAGCATGTCATCATTTTGGCCTGGCAGAAGAAAGGGACGATTGTGTCCAACCCCCAACTCCGGCTGCCGTAGAGCACACCTTAAACACAGCAGGCCTAAATCAAGCTGAAAGTCACCCAGAGCCATATTAACAGTAGGTCATCAAGACTTTTTGCATGCACATGTGAAGCTGTCTAATTAAATAGTCAATGCCTTTTCGAATTCTTGCAAATGTTCTTGTTATCGATCCGTTCTGCGTCTCATGCTGTGAACCAGATGTATTTCTCTATCGATCCAACTTCAGTCTTGTGCAGTGTACCGCCACAGTATTTTGAAGTCTTGGGCTATTATGTATTGATTTCACAAAACTTTTCATCTTACAGTGAGATACGTACACATTACTTGGTTGGGGAATTTTATAAACCCTACAGCTACATTGAACACGTTGGGGCACTGAATTAAAAAGTTCATTAAGGAGGAAACGAAGGTTTGTAGTCGTTGAATGTTAAAGATGTTGATTACAGTCAAATAATCATTGTTATACCCAAGCATACTAAATATATTTGTTTGGTTTCGTATTTCAGGTATATGCACAAAATGCACTCCCTGCTAACTCTGACTAGGAAAGTGCCACATTCATGATACTCTGGTTACTCATACTTGTCCCATCAATGTACAATAAGAATCATTTGATACTGGGATATACTGAAAATTATACTTTTAGTATACTTAAAAGCAAGTGCAATGAATCCTGTAATGCATATTTAAGGCATTAATATAAATTGTTTCCCACTTGGGTACTTTGGACAAAGGGCAAGCTTGTTCTACTTGACCAGTCGACTGTTCAGAGACTTACATTTAGTCATTTAGCAGACACTCTTATCCAGAGCGACAGTAAGTACAGGGACATTCTCCCAGAGGCAAGTAGGGTGCAGTGCCTTGCCCAAGGACACAACGTCATTTGGCACGGCCAGAAATCGAGCCTGCAACCTTCTGATTTATAGCCCGACTCCCTAACCGCTCAGCGATCTGAGAGACTTCTTTCCTATCACGATTCTTATCACCATCATCACTACCATCATCATTCTTATTCTGGCATTGTTTGATGCATGCCAGTCAACAACCCCTTCAGTATCAAATCAGCCCTGATTTATGCTGAGTCTAAAAATGGATCCAACTTCAAGGTAGACTCGTCATGGTTTTGATGTGGAAACACGATAGGTCTATTTCTGTCAAGTGAAAAATGTCTGCAGTCTCGCAATGTAAAATGTAAGACAAAGGCGGTGAGCAGAGTAAAGACACGGCAGGACTTTCTCTTGACAGATGGGTGAAACACGGCGTGGTAATTTCAAAGAGATAGCACAAAGTCCCTACAAGTCGAGGTAACACTTTGGACAAGATGCCCGTTGTGGCTAAATGGAACAAGCTAAGCTATGTCATAGATTGTCTTTGGAGTTTCAGAGTCAGGTGTGTGGAGAGATTTGCTGCGGTATCTTCTGCCTTAGAATCTACACCTGGCTTCTCTGTCAGTATACATTCACATTTTCATTTTCATCCACATTCCCAAAACCAAGCCCAACGATTCTCAGTCACATCGATAGCATAGCTTTAAATATCAGATGTATCTCACAAATCTATCTCAATGAGGTCTACAACAAACAAACTTTCCGCAAACAAATATGATACGTACACATACAAGGAAGCAACTCGAGATGGGACTATGGACTGATTTTACGCAGACCCAAAAATGGGTATGGGTTTCTCAGTGTTGAAATTAAAATGAAATTCCTTCCCCGCTTCCTCCAATTAATTCAGTAAACTGTTGCAACAGTATAGTTTGCATGAAGTAGTTTAACTTGTTTATATAAGCAAAGTCCCTGTGTATGAATATGTAATACAGTTTTACAGAAATCTGGCTATGATTATGTCTCATAAATATGTATGCAAAAACTTGGGACTCTTGGTGAGAGAGATTTCGGGAATAATGTATTCATAGAGAAAGGTAATGCCATTCATATTTATTTCCATTATCCCAAGGCTATACTAAGTGTTGTCACTCTCATCAATCATAACTAAACAAATATATTTATTCTTTCTCTAAAATTTTGCATTGCTTCTCTGAAACCATGCAACTTCAAGTAACATGGACCAGTTAACTATTTTTTATTGTGTTTTCCTTCAAGACTAAAAACTTTCCAGGAGTTTTCCCAAATGTTCTTTCTTAAGACACTTATTTTAGATAATGCTTTGCTGTTGTGACTTTTCCAGTCAGGTAAGTGTTCACAGATCTGAATATCTCATCCTCTTTATGAAACATATTTATAGCCAGATGAGAAGAGGAGTCTTGTCTTACTAATTATTTTAATTAGCTACTCTGTCTCATTGATTTAAAATTAATAAACGTCCTTCTTTTACAAAGTCTAAGAAAACAAAATGTACCACACTGAAGTACCGCATTATAATTGAATCCAGAAAAGGGCTTTACCAGTGTCTGACTAGAGAATGAACATCTCAAGCCTATGAATTAATGATATATCGAGGAGAAACATTGGGTTATGACCATCTCTTCAGACAGATTGTTCCCAACAGTTCCGAGGCGCTGCCGCCTCAGTAGTACTTGTTCTGCCCATGATCAGTAATGCTCTAACATCTCTCATTGTTCTGGCTCAGTCCAGATGAGTCCCGATTTCACATAAACCCACACTGCTCTGCATTATTAATCCTATTTCTTACGATTTGCGGCATATTTTACATCTCAAGCAGATCCAATTGCAAGATGGCGTCTCAGGTGTGGTTGGGTGTTTCGAATGCTGACGTTTCTAATTCAGACCTTCCCGTCTTGACATCACCCTTTTTCCAATGTACAACTGCTTGAGTGAGGAAAGGGACATAGGTCTATAAATGTCTTCCGTAGAGACCTGTAGAGACTTAGACCACAAGAGACCTGTAGAGATTTAGCCCACACTGTGCGAGCTGAACTTTTTACATGTTGAAGCAACACATCCAAAGGCGGTGGCTGGGACTAGCAGGCATCCTTTTCGCTACCTCCATGTTCTCTGTCTCTCTCTCTCTCTCTCTTTCTCTCTCTCTCTCTCTCTCTCTCTCTCTCTCTCTCTCTCTCTCTCTCTCTCTCTCTCTCTCTCTCTCTCTCTCTCTTTCTCTCTGTCTATGTCTCTGTCTCTCTCTCTCTCTGTCTATGTCTCTGTCTCTGTGTGTCTCTCTCTCTCTGTCTTTCTTTCTGTCTCCCACTCTGTCACACACTAACTTTCTTCCTCTCTCACTCACTCTCCTACAATCCCTCTCTCTCTCTCTCTCTCTCTCTCTCTCTCTCTCTCTCTCTCTCTCTCTCTCACTCTCGCTCTCTCTCTCTTTTTCTCGCTATGAGAAGGCATGGCCGCCACAATGTGCCCAGGTGATGAATGACCAACAGTGGATAAAGTACACAGCAATAACCTCCAGGCAACCCACAGCACACCCAGGCACCGTCCAGCAAATTCATCATTCAATTGTCAGAGGATTTTATCAAGTGTGTTTTCTCTTGCGCCTTTTGATTTATTTTACAATTTATTACCGTCACTCTGAGTCAACTTTTACCAAGTGCCATGGCTAAGAAAAAGGGTGCACAACAATTCACCAGGCAGACCATACAGTGAAATGTGAACATTGCTGATATCACTGAGTCACTGCAATTCAACTTAATGTCGAATGGCAATCTAAAGTGTTTTAATCAGACCTGTCAAATTGTATATTTGCAATAAAGAACATGTAAGAATGTAGGGGTTTTCCCTATTGTATGTGTACCTAGGGTCTCAAAATGTATTGAACCTTCACATATAAAAGCACTTAGATTCTACATAAATAAAGTAGCTTTGATGAGACTAAATCATGAGCAATTCATAACTGCTCTACAGTATTTGTGTGCTGCTGAGAGGACTATACGCTCTCACTTGAGGTGAGGGTTTGGCGCATGTGGACGTTGCATCGAGTACGAGGCTGAAACTCTTATGCAGCCCTGTAAACAACGAGCAAGAACCTTCGCACGGCGAGCTCTCCTTTCACTGCCGTCTAACACACACGCACATGGGAGGCAAGCTTGTCTACAAACCGCATGTTTATTCCTGTCAAGATGCCTAATTGTTAATCATTTTCTTTTTAATTGTGGTGGTTTTGGTGGGGTCTCTCAATCAGCAGAGGCAGGCCTCCCACGGCTCACCAAGGCGTTAATGTGGTGTTCAGTCTCGTGTTCAGCCTAGCGGCATCGACCCTCCCCCCAGCGGCTGCTGCTCTCAGCGTGGCACCCGTTCTTCAGGGACATAACCGGGACCGGCCTCTCTGAGGCGTAATGCACTCTCTCCAGAGGCAAAGGGAGAGAGGAGGGGGGGGGCGGCCTGGTTCTCTGCCTTCCCCCAGCCCTCTCGTCTCTCGCTGGGGGCTTGGCAGTGCCCATGTGGGGGTGGCAGTGATTAATGGTGCCCACTCGGTTTAACTCGCCGTGGGAACACAGCTGCAGACTGGTGGCTGGAGTCTCGTTCGCCACGAAGGTGCAAACCGCTGCTCTGGAGGAAGTGGCGCTGTTGGCGCTGTACAAACACGTCCAATCGGGACCTGACAGGCTGTGTCTCGATGGAGATGATCCACGTTAAGTATAGTCTGAGATGCCTCTTGAAGATGGAATTGGGACAAATGATTCCAACAGCTGCATTTACTGGAACCCAGACACAGAGCATATCAAAACGTTATTCGACATGACCTGCCTTTCCACCACTATTTGTAGGCTACGCATGAGTTTTCATTCCTATTAGGAAATGGAGTATATGAGAACATTACGTTATCGCTTAGTGTGCATACAATAGGGTGCCATACCGTGTCAAAGGAATTTGCATGTGCGGTTCAGATTATAACTCGGTGATTTGGGATTCCAAACCACAATTTTCCCCCCTGCTTATTCGATAACATGAATTAATCTTATCAGGCTCATAAGAATGTAAATTTGAATAACTTAAACATTCCAAAGTTCTTTTCATGTGCAGGAGGGAGGAAGGGTTGGAGGAAGTTATTTGTCGGTCTGCTGAAGTGGGAGGAAGTTCTATTTAATTGGATTTTGATGTTCCCTGTTGTCATGGCACCCAGATCCCGTCCTTTCACATGAATTTGTGAGTGTGTACGTGTGTGTCTGTGTTTGCATGTGTGTCTGTGTGTACACTCGCCTGTGTGCTTGTGTACGTGTGCACACGCACGTGTGTGTGTGTGTGTGTGTGCGAGCGTGTGCACGCGCACCAACGGGAAAGAATTATCCGATGCAGGAAATGAGGTTCTAGGAGGAGCAGTCAACGATGGGGGTATAGCCAGCTTTATTGATTGAGGGAAATGAATCGGTTTGATCATTTGTCACAATGGGCCCAGGCTGCAGCTGGTTAAGTGGTCCTAGATCCTCTCACCAGCAGCGAATGAAATCATATCCAAGAAGCTTCTAGTGCATATGTAATGAAGGGGCGCAAAGTCCATCTGCATCTCAATCTGCTTTGATGCTTTGATGTAGACCACTGTATCTCTGTCTGACGTCAGGGCAGCCTCGGAACAGACTCAAAACTTTGTATGCCGTGACTCGACTGGGTGTAACAGACGTGGCCACGCTTCGTCACAAGGTCTACAGGCCGATGTTCGCCACTCGCTGGGCTCGAACACCCCAACTCTGACTTGCCAAGCATCGCCAGCTACGCCAACGAAAGGTTAGCTCTTCGTTGAAGCGGGTGGCCTGTTACATACCTGAGGAGTGAGTTTCAGGGATTCACACCCGTTACATGGGCAGTACCAACGATAGAACAGGGGGTGACTTATGTTGATAAGGTAATTGCTGACAGATGGTTCAATTCAATACCAGAGCGAGTTTCTAAGGTTGGCGTATCATAGTTGACTGCTCTCTTCTCCATCTGACGGAATGACATGTATTTAGTTTAGGACAAACATTTAATAGATTAGGATTAGGACAAATATTTACAGTGCAGTACCAAGGGAGATTTCTGGAGTGATGGTGAGAAAACTCCAGAACAACAATGTCATGCCACAAAGACTGAAGATGCTGGGATGGATGGATGAATGACATTGGTTACTTCAACCTAAACCCAAAACCTTCAGGAACCTGCCATTTTTTGCTTTCAGTTCAAGAACCATGAGAGTACAACAATATTGTTGAACATCACTGAGCTGTGACACTGTGACACTGTGACCTGTGACACTGAGGATATAATGTCAACAAACAATACATATATTTATAAGACCTTGAGCAGAGGATAGAATTGCACTACAGCATGTCTTTTTGAAAGTTTTGTGCCGGCTATGCTGCTTTTAAAACCACAATAAAGCATTTATGTCTGAACATCAGTGAACAAGTAAGAGTACACAATAAGAAACATAGAGAAGTATATAGATGTTGCTAATCCAAATACTCAGTCGACTGTATCTACTGGTTTAAAATGGCCATCTGATACCTGTTTCAATCCTCACAAAGACTTATCAACATCAACAGACATACATTTTCACAAGTGACTGATCATCACTAACTGACCAGAGTGCCCTCGCAAGCCATGAAGGGAGACAAAAGTAACTAGATGAATTGTTATAAATGATAGTGCTTGAAACTGCTGTCTTGAATTCATTACTGGCCTGCAGTCAGCTACAGTTACACTCGTCAGTCTATAAATCCAGTCATTTGCCAGGAATTTTAAGTGGGAGGCAAGGCAATATTAACCGTATGTCCTCCAAAGTAACAAACTGAGTAATCAGCGGTGCGTGATTGTAAATACTAACGTCAACACGGGAGTTATGGTTGTTAAGTTCTCAGAGGAATGCTCTGAGGACAGCAGCAAACCCTTGTAGAGAGCCAGCAGTGTCTGAAAACTTCAAGTATAGTCATAGTCATGATAGGTAATAAGACAAGGAAAAAGAGGAGGTCAAAATTAGGTCTTAGGGATGGATGAGGAAGAGCCACAGTGTTCTTGTTTAAAAACTTTAAAATCCTGTGACTGAGCTCAAGAGAATCTAGAACATCCAAATTTAGCATTCAGGGTTAATCACCCATGGTGCAACACAGACAGTCCAACGTCTGTTCAGAAAGACAGGGCAGAGTGGCTTCCGTGGCAAATTGATTTTGCTCTTCAAATAAAAAGGGGGAACAGTGAAATTACTTTGCGATCTCTGTGTGGAGAAGAAACAGTAATTAATTTTCCATCGAAGCTCAAAACAATTTGAAAAAAATCATAATAATAAGGGCAATAATTGTTTGTCGGCTGATTGTTGCTCAAGCCAGGCACAATAAATTGTTGAAATAAACTGTCCTATTTCATAGACAATATTTGTAGAACTGTAAATAGATACACATAACATAAAAATGTGATTGTGTTTGTCTTAAATATTTCTTATATTTGTTACGTTTACTGTTATGTGAGTTGAACATCCACATGACCTAACCAAAGAAGCCTTTAAACTCTGTCTGATTCCCCTTTCATTTCCAAAGCACCTGTGGGTCTTTAAATACCCTTGAAGCTTTCACCTTCCTGTTGACACATAGAATACGTAACGCAGAGAAAAGAGGTGAGAAAAGATAGTCTTCGCCTTTAAACACAAAGTTGATCCTGAGGGATGATCCCAGCCCATTCATCTTTAATGTCTCAACTCCTGCTATGTGGCTCTCCAACCTGACACCAGCTATGGACAGAGAGAGGGGTAGGAGGAGACAGAGGAGGGGGGGGACAGCAGGGCAGTTAACTGGGGAATAGGGCCGTTGTGAATGATTGATGAGCGCAGGGGGCTGTTGGTGAGTTTGCCAGTCTGGAAAAGTGGACTAATCCATCCTAGCTCTCCCATTGGACCATATCAACATGGATCCAATGAGCCTGGTCCAGGGATTTTGTCCCTCTTGTGTCTGTCCACACCCCAAAGTTACAAAGAGCAGCAATGTTTAAGCTGGACAGGGCAGCTGACGATTTCCACACTGTTGTACTCGTCAGTCTCTCTCTCTCTCTCGCTCTCTCTATCGCTCTCTCTCACTCGCTCGCTCCTTCCTCATCAGTTGCTCCATCTCTCTCTCCAACAACTTTTTTTCCTTCCAAGTCTGAATTTGCTCCGAAAACCTCCCCTCCTTGCCTCCACTCCTGCATCCTGTTTATCAGTCCATCTTTTTTTTCTACTTTCAGTTGAGGAGGTCTGTTTTTGCTGGTTAAAGAGTGGCTCCTGCTGGTGAGGAATATATTACCACAGGAGGGAAGGAACATTGGCTGCCGTTGTGAGGGAAATCAAGCATAAAATCAGGCTGGCATCAGCGCCCACCATGACAGACCCTCTGTCCCAGGGCCACATTGGGCCCCTCATGGGAAGCAGAGCTGTAATGTAGGTTGGAGCACGGGGGTCTACTCCAGCCCTGACACAGCTTCTGTCTCTGGAGGTCCAGCCGAAAGGGTCATAATGAATCGCTGCTCTCCTGTGGCAGGCATTTCGTTTCTTCTTTTTTAATGAAAGGTTTGTTTGGTTCAAGCAAAAGAGCCTCTCTTCTGCATCGCGAGTAACAGGCCAACTCTTAATTAATCTTGACTAGATGGTGCTTTGAAGGGAGAGAAAAAACGATCCAGGAAAGAGCATGGGATCTTTACTCCAGACTATCTTGCCTGGCCTTGTATCGTCAGTGTGCAATGATTTCATAATTCAAATGTTGAATAAAGAATATTTTCAGATAAAGTCATCTTGTAAATAGACTTAGCCAATAATCTCTACAGCACGAACAGTCCAGGTCCTTACAGGAGACTGTATGAATGAATGTTTACATTCAAGGATTAAACTGCTGTATCTGAATATCATCCATCAACCTCTGTTCAGGGGTTCAGCTCTAAGGTCAATTTTGAAAATAATAATATCAGGAAATGTGTGATATGTCTGGCTCCTCTAAATGAACCGAGGTGTATTATCAGCCCACAAGGTGAGACCTCCAAAACAAAGTATGAAGGCAATGCTAATCTTAATGTAATATTTGTCTTCTGCTCCTTGTAGGAGTCGCAAACACAGTGAATTCAAATCATCTTAAATTCGCTCTCAGCACTGGATTTCCGACGGAGCCAGGAGATACTTTTTTCATTCCATTGTGTGCACCGTGTCAAACTGTCTCACCAAGGGGTAAATGGGTAAATTTAGCTCTGTGTTCAAGCAGTGTCTGTGAATTTAAGTCGGATTTTGGCCCTAATATGCAGAAAATGAGGAAAGCCCAAGCAGGTGATTGTTTTGTATTCTGTGCCTTTATTTGTCAGTTTGATAGAAAATGAATTTCTCAATTGCACACAGGCCTCTCCTACCGTATAGGTGCACTTAAAATGGAACGTTGTCTGAAAGTACGATAATCTGTTTGATTCACTCCATGAAGGACAGCTATGGTATACAACTTTTCTTACATTTGAACGTAAACTGCTTCGTCACTCTGTCTCCATCTCATGCCCCATCTCTCCTTTCCTCCCACTTACGTCTGTCTCGTTCTCTCTTTCTGTCTCACTCAGGGTTAGAATAGAAGGCCTATAGAATATTTCACCACCGGGGGAAGTCATTTGCATACATTTTATACCTCACCTGATTTATATCTAATCTCCTTTGATAAAACTGACCCTTTACCCCAGTCCCAGAGAGGAATGGAGAGTTATAAAAGTCAACCGTACGTTTTTGATTAAGGATCTGAGTGATTAAAAGTAAATTGTTAAACTGTGCCAAGGTGGCTTGTTTAATTATGGCAAATGAAGCATTAATTTGAGTTTGTCTTTAAATAGCATGGAGGGTAACAAGCACTGCCAGGCCCTTCTGCATGCAAGTCAAACTGCTTTGTTTACTTAGCTGAGGACATGCCAGTGACCCTTAAGAGGGATAATTAAAGCGGAACCACTATTATATTCTCAACGTGACGAGCATGCCAGGACAATTATCTAATTCAGGGTAGGCAGGGGTGAGGGCGTAAATAAAGACAGAGAAAAATACTGTCATCAGACAGTGAGTGGATATTCCCAAATGTTGCTCATCTCTTGGTTGCTGTTTTACCCAGGCTAATTAGGGTACAAAGTGCTAGCTAAATAGGGGTGGGTGTGCATGCATTCAACCGGCTCAAGTTTTCCCCTTTCTATTAAGCAAAATGTTCTCCATTCTGTTCGCATGGGCTTTAACAGCATGGTTTGCATCCTTTTCCAAATACATGCCCAGTGCCTAAATTCACTGGAATAAATGTGTATCAGTCCCTTAACCTGAATCACAGTGTTCCATAATGTCCAGTCAGGGGCGCCCCATAGGAGGGAAAAGTTAGGATGATGTTAAGGGACTGAGTGACAGGGGCCCCCCCAAAAAACTTTTTTCCCCATATTTTTTTTTCCATGGGGCCCAAAACTCCTGGCGGCGCCCCTGTGTCCAGTGTCCATGTGGGGGTGTACTCTTCCCATAAGGTTATCACAGAGTCAATGTAGAGACCCTCCTAGGCTATCCATTTTTTACATACAGTACAGTAACCGTTCCTTTGGTCTGAGTTTATACAAGAGGCTCATATATGCGTCAGAGTTCAATTTCAGGTAAACCATAAACGCTTTACCATGTCGGTATTAGGATGAGCTGGTATGATGGATTGTCATCCACAACTTTGGGTTCAATCCACATTCTTCTCCACAGGGACTGTAATTGGACGGGGCTAACTCAATAGAATTCACGACAATCTTCACCTACAGTATAATTCCTCACCCTTTTGTAAAAAAAAAAAACGGAACACACACATACACAATATAATTGCAAAACGAAATTATGTGGGCCATGGGGAAATATGAATTATGATATGTGTGCTGTAGTCATTTCACGGTTGACAGAGTCCCACCTTTAACCACGAGGTGTATGTCTTTCACTGTGGTTTCGGGTGTCTGTATTCTAATAAAGGAATAATGGAAGCACTCTCCCTTTTTAATTGGACATTGTTAGACTGACATATCAATCCCGCCACTGAGATGCCCTTGCCATGTATATCATAATTGAAACAGCTTTTATTTCCCTATACAGTCTTTACTCCATACCAGAGATCGAGGCTGCTCCTGCCTGGCAAATCTAGTTCCGCTTGGTTGATTCCATTTTTTTAATGCTTCTATTTGTTCTGCGTCAGTAGTATTTACCCGGTTTCTTGAACGTTGTCAGAGCTGTTGATCATCTCTCACTTTACCACTTCAGTCAACTCAGTTTTGATAATTCCAGCAGAAGGCAACTGTTAATACACAGACATGACATTGTTCACATTTTGTTTTTTACGATTTAACAGAAATCTTAATTTATTACTATGCAACTGGTGTTAAAACTGTGAGTGAACGTAGTCATGTGGTACTTAAAATGTAAGTATTACAGAAGAATGATAATAGCATAGAAAAAGTTTGAACAACTTGAACAGGTAATGTCAATCTATTTCAATCAGTGACAGTTTGGCATTACCTGTTCAAGCTCAAAAAAACGCAATCCTAAACTGTTGCAGTGTTTAAGGCGTTCTTGGCCAAACTGCTGAGAAGTGAACTGAGGCTGTGCAAATAAAAACTGGCAAAAGGCTGAATGAATGACCTCATGTTTGTGTCAAAAGGATAAGAAAGAATGACAGATTTTCACTATCGGAAAAGGGAATACAAACCTGGCGAGAGCGGGGTTGGGCTCACTGAATCCTGGGCAAAGTCATCCAGCAAAAGATATGACTCACTTCCTCAGTATCCTTGGCCTCCTAATTCAATCCAGAATATCCACTATGATCAGGAATTAAAAGGCCATCAACTGTATGCAGCACACCCCTTAAAAGCCTACACTGAAGTCTTGGTATAGACGGATACACTGTAGACGTGGGGTAGGGGGTTACTATGAGTAACCACAAGTGAATTGTAATAAACACCCTCATCAATCATTCAATAGAGCCAAGACCCTCCCCTCTCCCATCTAAAAGTAGAATATCCTGTCTCTCCCCACTGATGTGCTCTATTTTCCTTCTGAATGAAATAATAATCATAATATGGTCACCTCCCTAGGTTTTGTCATTGTATGGGCCGGCTTTCATTGTGTAGTCACATCCTATACTTCAAATTATTCCATGTTCTCTCATCACTCATTCCCTCCTGCACAGGGATTCCGTTTCCCTCTCTCCCGCAACTGGCTCAATGTCAGTCTCTCCTCTACAAACAAGAGTAAAGGGAACATTATCAAGTGTTATCAACCTAACTATATATTCTGAATGTAAAATCAGCCTACAAGATTTGTCTCTGATTTATAGTTAGAGACCACTGCGGGGAGCTTTTGTCCAAATAAAAACCCCAAAACAAGCTAGCTACAGTCCATCATTGATAGCCTCTGTAACTGCCATACCTGACAAGTGCTTCCCTGCTTCAGGTCCTCTGCCCTCTGGGGAAGCCCCTTGGCTGTTGCATATGCACCAGTGCCAGATAAGGGGACAGCTGGGTCGCAGAGGTCAGGACAGCACGTCAAAGGTGCCAGCTGGGGGTGTGAAAGAGGGTCAGAAGTGAGGGAGTCTAAATGAGTTGAAGGCAAATAAAAGGGTTTGGGCTGAGGGCAAACCTGTATGTTGGCAGCTAAGCTCTTGAGAAATTCTTGAGAAAATTGAGTCTGAATTCTAACAACCAATGGCAGACAGACAGGAAACCATGCCCAAGAGGCAGCCAACATCCTGCCATGGCACAAATTGAGGCTTGGTCCAAAGTTTTTAATTTTGTATTTTTTACTGGTCTTGCAAGTGTATACAACTTTCATGAAAAAGATAAGGTATTTGTGAAACTATGACAGAGAGGAAACAATGATATTATGCCAACATTCCTTGGAATTAAGTGTCTTGCTGTAAGAATCGTAAGAAGAAATGACAGTGTTCACATATAACCGCATGACCATAGCATTAGGGGAAGTGAAAGAGTCAAGTATCCCCAGGCTTCAGAAACTTCTCCGTCTTTCCCTGGGATCCCAGGATATTTGAATTAATCATCACACAAAACAGCAAGCAACAGCTGGGCTAAGCTCTGTTTTTAAATAGTACAGGACCCAGGGAGGATCAGCAATCACTTCTAGTTTCTGGATTCTGACATCAATAGTAATGAATACCTTGGAGTGTTGCCTGACTGCCAGAGCATGAATGCTGGCTTCACACAGGGAGGTACAAATGTGTGTGCGTGTGTGCGTGTATATAGAATACAAATGTGTGCTTATGGCTGTGTGTGTGCACCTGTGTTTGTGACGACACGGTGTGTGAATGATTATGCAGAATACCAGGTAGACTGAAATGACCTATGGTCCTGGCTGAAAGGGGTCATTAATCAGAGAGCGGAGTGTTAGGGCTCTTTGGTGAGGCCCTGTAACGAGGATTCACTTGCTGGGGATGGAACAGCTTCAAATTATATCCACTGGAAGTATCAGACAAACCTGAACTGACTCACTCAAGGGCAATGACAACTTTGAATGATCATCATTGAAAGTTTTCTTAAGAAAATCTTTCTTTTTTTTTATCTTCATCTCTCATATCATCCTCCTCAAATACAGTTACATCAGAACTCACACAATACAAGGCTTTGTTTGGTGATCTGTAAGACTAGCACTGGAGTTTGTGACGAGAAAAGGGAACAAGATGAATGCGGGGGACATGTTAGTTTGAAAGCTGTACTCAGGGAGTGTTGGAACTGTCCGGTGGCACAAAGGGTTTTGCTGTCCTGCTCGATATACTTTAGATTCAGACCCGGACTAAATTGGAAATCGTGAATCACTCTGTCAGTGGCAGCACAAGATGGATTACTCCAGTTAAAGGGCTCCCTTTTCTTTGCTTTGGGTCCTTTAAAGAAATCATACAAAAATTAATTTTTACGACAGGCGGCTGACTCGGGCCGCCATTGAAATGAGACCAGAGAAGCTGGCTCTGTGGTACTACAAAGGCTGTTTTATCAGCTGCGTTATCTGAACCAGCACAATTGCAGCAGGAGAAATATTTGATCAACTGTCTCAGGTTTAACCAGCCTTGCCAAAGCCTGCCTGCTTCAAGGAAAATACATGCCTTGAGCAGGACAAATGTATGTCCTTTGTGCTAAAGATTGTGTTTGATGTTGAAACTTCCATTCCGTAGGTCTAGAGGCCTTAAATAACTTTTTTTTTTAACAAGCAAGATTGTGCTTACTTTGGTACAACTGAGTGACTTGCCAAGTGTTTTATGAGGGTGCTTCTTGCTGGTATGTCACATTGAAGGCCCCTTTGCATGGTCATGCCTTGACTTTGTACATGCCTAGACATACAAAAAAAGCTTTTGGCTTGAAAAGTAAATTCTTCACTTCCTATCAGGCCTATCAGACATCCTCAGGATGATTAGAAAGAGCACTTGGCCTGACTCTCTCCGGTGCTGCTCCCTGCTAAGCGCAGCTAGTGGTTGCCAGGGCACCTGAGGGTTGGAGAAGTGCTTCTGTGGCGTGAGTGATGGAGGAAGTAGGCTTGTGGGAGGAGGGAGGTCGTGGTGAACTCATCCTGGCTGGCTGTAGCTCATTGCCTCGCAGTAATGCCAGGTCCCAGACACCTGGGACCAGTGGTGTGGGACCTCAGAGGAGGCAGTGGCCTGGCAACTAGCCCTGATTACTTTCTCCAGCCGCCGGAACTCTACTCAGTACACACCATTAACCCGGGATACGCAGGCTGACCCCCACCACAGGGTTGTGGTTAACCCTGCAACACACCAAGACTCTTGCGCACACACAAATTCACACATTCTAGCAAACAAGGGGCCTGAACTGAGACAGACTCACAAGACAACACTAAATGGCCACCATATCCACTAGTAATTAAAGATCTCTTTTCCCTTCAAAGATATTTTAGAGATCAGTGAGTGTGCTCAGTACACATATAGCGTTAAAGTTGAGTCAAATGTTATGTTACAAAGACTTAGACCTATTACCTTATTTGCGTTATATCTTAAAAAAAATAAACTTTTAATTGACTTTCAATAATCAATGTACGTTTAATAATTTAATGTAGAGTCAATGTATCATAAAAATAGACAGTCTGTCAATTTATGTTTCAACTTGTCATATTTCTCAGAAAAGTGTTTCTCCGAAGAGGAAGAGAAGTTGTCAGGAATGGGAGGTGCTGGAAATCACGTATCTAGTTGAAGTCATACTGTAGGCTACAGTATATCGGTAAGGTTAATGTTTTGAACATTAACATGGAGCACAAAGTGGAAAAGCTGTGTGCGAATGTTAGGGTAAGTGTTAGGCTACAAATCAAATGCTCTTTGGAAATAATGCTGTCTAAGGGGAATTATTTACCTTTTATTTAACATAGATAAACGTGACTTTAGACATACGTTTAACTTGTATTGTTGTGTGGAATACCGATGTCTATTCCGGGAAGTTGTGTAGTTTAGGAAAGTGTTATCAGTTGCCTATATCTTGCCGGTGTAATTAGGATTGTTAAGTTATGTTCCTTTGAGATAAACTTTTTGTTGTGCACTTTGTAACTTTACCCAGGTGTGTAAGCGTAAAATATCGTAGCCTTGTGCTTAGACTCATTGGTTAAGAGTGTCAGGTCTTTGTTGAACCGCAAAGGATGCAAATGGATAAATGACCGCTAGCAATAATTATCTGACATAAATGCTTGATTAAAACGTTACAGTCATTATAATAAATAGGCCTATAGAGTAGTTGAGTAGTCTAGTTCATTTTATTGACCCATTTATAATATTGTAAGTAGGCCCCCTAGTGGTCTGTCAATAGAAAATCGTATGCCTTTTACGAAATTGTTATCAGTTGCATATATCATGCCGGTGTAATAAGGATTGTTAATTTATGTTCCCTTGTGATCTACTTTTCGTCGTTACACAGTCCAACGAAGTGCAACACTGAGAAAAATGTCATGAGCCTCCAATGCTGACTCAGTGAGAACAAGGCAAATTGATGCTTCAGAATGGACAAGGCCTGCCCCAGCCAGGACCAAGACTCAGATGTTTTCCAACTTCACGTGGACTTTTTCAGGAAGCTGGGTTACTCCACCACTGAAGTGAGGTGTGCCATAGAGAATCTGGGCTTAACTGCCGATACCAACTCAGTACTTAGGGAGGTACTCCAAAACAGGGACAGCAAAGCTCCTGTGTCCAATGCAGAGATGAAAGATATGGCAGCATTACACACAGCCCCCATAGCTGGTCTAAAGAGCCCACAGAGACCCCAAAGAGACACTCCACAAGAGTCACTGGAGCAGGGGAGGGATGGAGAGCTAAACCCTGTCGTCATTGACGGCAGTAATGTGGCCATGAGGTAATGCTTCATTCCTTTTTGTTTTTGTTTGTTTGCTAAAGTATAATGTATAAATGAAAATGTTAAATAATCCTTAAATGTACCTTAATATATTGCTGACACTCATCATGGGTAAAACTCATCCTTTATGGTTTACCTTTTTAGCTCATGTTTTACAATGGTCGGAGACGACGTAAAACAAGTCTACAGTACAATACTTTCCTCTTGATATTGGATACTGTAAATACTTAACACTTTTCTTGCTCTTGTTGAACTGACCCTGAACCAATAACTCTCATCTGTGGCTCTTTCATTCTCAACTGTTTTCAAAAGACAAATCAGTCAAGTCTGAATATGCCTTTTAGTAGGGCACAGCTCCTATATGCAAATCTCAAACACTCCTTACCTCTCTCTCTCTCTCTGGGACAGTGTATTTTAATCCTCGAAGGAAGTTGCCTGTCAACAAATATGTTTTAAGTGTCCTGAGTTTGGATATGGATAGACAATATTTGCATATTGAAGTTTTGCAATGTAATAAGAACCCATCACAACATCATGAACCAGTATGCAAATATTGATTGAAGGTATAAAGTGACATGGTAAAGGTTCTTCCTCACAGACTACACTAAGAGGGTTTTCACCATCAGTGCCAAAACATGAAACCACTGTGGTCAAACATCTTGTTGACCATATGATGGGACATTTTAAGTTTGTTTTTTTTTACTAAAAAAATTGTATTGCAAAAAGGTCATTTGAAGGAATTGCTATATGCAAAAAGTATGAAAAGTATGTTGGATGTTGGGTTATGGTTTGAATAGTGTTATGCAAATCCATAAAACAAAATTATTGTCCCTCTGTATTTTAAAACATGATTGTAGATCACTTTACTAAACAATTCAGAGGCATTGTCTTGTAGTAAAAGGCTACATTTATAACAAATTGCTATACAAGACAGAATTTACAATTGTTCATTACAGCTCTAAAAACTAGAATTGTTATATGATCAAACATTTTTGTTAGAGTAGGCTCCCTATAATTGTTTATCTTAGCATAGCCCTACTACTTTTGAACTAAGGGAATTTAGAAAAATGTTCAGCTTGCATTCCAAGTGTATTGGAACAGTTTTGGGTTCTGTTGGATCACAAGTGAAAGGAACAACTGTTTCCCTCAATGTAGTTGCTCAACATGAATTTGTCTTATTCAATGAAGCACGGATTTTAATGGTATGTTTTCCCCTTTCTCTTCCTTAGTCATGGAAACAAGGAGGTATTTTCATGCAGGGGCATAGAGCTGGCAGTCAACTACTTCCTGGACAGAGGTCATACGGCCATCACTGTTTTTGTTCCTTCTTGGCGTAAGGAACAACCTAGACCAGATGCTCCCATCACAGGTAAGACACACACACACACACACACAGTTGCTGTAGAACAGGAATGAATGACCTATGACCAATATAGCTGTTAACAAGTGAGCTCAGAAAACAAAGTTGTCCTACCGTACACCAGCAAAAAGCATTTCCTGCATTTTCAAATATATGCTTTCTTTCAGAGGATGTTATCTGAATCGTGACACTGTTTATACTAAGCTATTGTAAAACAATTTGAAAAAGTGAAACACATTGAAAAAAAAACATTTGCTTAAAATCTTTTCACATTAGTTGTAAAATGTAAGGATTGCCTGGCCCTCACCATGTTGAAAAGAGAAGTGAGTCTTATTGTATTCTATTGGAAGCTATTCAGATGTAATAATGTGTAGTTACTTCTGCCAAACTATGTGTTGTATATGTGTAGGATGTGCACCTAGTCACTGGAGTTTTAATGGTTAACTAGCAAAGTGTCTGGGTGGAGTAATCCAAAGGTCCTATTTTAAACCCTAGAACCAGGAAGTAAAACTGTTATTTCTTTATTGGAAAGTCCCATCAAGAAATACAGACATATTTTTCCTCCACACCTTGAATACAGAAACAGTATCTTTAACAGTTTTCATACACTGTTTAAGGAATGTATTAACTTACATAACTGTAGGCAGTACAAGGAAGGTAGATCTTTCAGATTGGTGTGATGCAACAGTGCAAGGCACTGCCCCACCCAAAATGCTCATACGTAGGACTGTGAGGGCTGTAATCTGATACATCAGACCTTTCTGGCCCTTTACCTGAAGAGTTTTTCAATCATGTTGATTCAACATGTTCCAGCTAGTGTAAAAATCATCTTGTGCCAAAAACAAAAAAACCTTCAAGAATGTAGCTGTCTAGGAACAGGGCCCAGCTATACAGCATGAATTTGGTGTTGTGGTTTAAAACCATACATGTACTGTACTAATTACTTATCAGTCCTTTGTTTCCTTTTGATCTGACAGTGGTTAGTTATCTTACTAGTCAGCCTGTATAGGGCAACAGTGTGTTGAGGGCGTGCTTACTCTTGGTTTTAGACTTGACTGTTCTTCAGAAGGAAAACAATCCTAGTTCTCAGTCTTTTGTAAATAAGTGAATGCAACCATGTTTTTATTGTCGGCCTTCAAAAGACAACCATACATGACATTGCATCAGTCATATTTGTTTAAAAGTAATAAGTAATAGTACAAATAACAGTAAATGATCTCAAACTATTCAGACCAACACATCCTGACGGAGCTGGAGAGAGAGAAGATAGTGGTCTTCACCCCTTCACGACGTGTCGGGGGCAAACGGGTGGTCTGCTACGATGACCGCTTCATCATCAAGCTAGCCCACGATACCGATGGCGTAATAGTGTCCAATGACACGTACCGCGATCTACAGGGGGAGAGGCCAGAGTGGAAGAAATGCATAGAGGAGAAGCTCCTTATGTACTCTTTTGTCAATGACAAGTGAGTGACTTCATGTGATTCCAATGTTTTGTTCAGCATTTGCAGCAGAGCGCCACGGTCTTGAGTCCACCATCCTTTCGTTTATCACGTTGCAAATCTGTAGCTATCACAGTTCCCTATATGAAAATATCTGATCCTGTCTTGTTTGGTCCAGGTTCATGCCTCCAGATGACCCCCTAGGCCGTCATGGCCCCAGTCTGGATAATTTCCTTAGGAAGAACCCACTACCATCAGAGCAGAAGAGACAACTCTGTCCCTATGGTAAGGAATTTCTATTAGTTGTCCATTTGAACGACAGGATATCAACTTATCTCCCAGAATTCACTACGCCTCTTTCATAGTTCTTTAAAAGATATACTGCCTCATCCTGGTGAATTCCTTCAACCTTCAGAATCCCAAATGGACATCAGTTGATCTATTTTGGTTGATTCTACTAATATCGGGGGGGAGGGAAATTGTATTTTCTGATAACTATCATTTGTTTTTCTGTGTCTCAGATAAAAAGTGCACTTATGGGATAAAGTGTAAGTTCTACCACCCTGAACGCACTCAACAGTCTTACCGCTCACTGGCTGACGAGCTGAGGGACAACGCTCGGCTCTCCACGCTGAAAGAGGAGAGGAACACCAAAGTGTCGCAAAGGTGGCCTCAAACTGATCTAGGACCTCCTGTAAGCTCCTATCAGCACACGTTGGAGCATGACCTGGAGCACAGGCTGGTCTTAGATAGGCCGAGCCCCCTCCACAATGGCCATGTGAATGAGAATCAGCCTCTGTACTGGGATAGTGGTCGGCAGTTCACCAGAGATTCAGGAGGCTTCTCTCAGCATGACTGGCCTGTGATGCCTCGTCCCCCCTCCAACAATGACCAGCCCTACGTCAGCATTTCCCACAAGCACCTGGATTCCGGGCTGGGCTCATATGAGAGCCAGTATTCCGATGCCCCCCATGGTCTCAGTAAGCCACTTAGGAGTAGGCAGGACATCGAACAGCCTTGTAGGTGCTGCTCCCACGTGACATCATCCGCAGGCCCCCAGAAGCATTGCAGTTACCCAAGCCCGGAGCCCCACTCCCAGCCAAGATACAACACCTACCCGACCCCACAGTTCCCTCCGAGCATCCACCACTACAGCCTGCCCAGCCACTTCCAGGACAGGGGTCCGCCACAGCAAAAGTACTGGTCTGACCCCTTCCATGCAATACCCCAGACAAGGACTTCCTGCAGCCTCCCAAGCCCTCCAGCCTGTCATGGCCACTCATGCTCCTACCAGGAGCAGCCCTCATGGGGTTGCCCCATGCCCCAGCCTTCTACTTTTGACCCAGACAGGGAGGAGCTCCGCAAGAAACTGCAGGCCATCTTCAACCCCCATCATGTGGATATGGTCATGGGGATGTTCCCTCACCTGAGGGACCCCCAGAAGTTGGCTGCAGAGATCCTTAACTTCAGGTCTCAGAGAGGAGCCTTCTGATGTTCCCATGACTTTCCTGGATGTATTTTAATTGGTTAACCCTAAGCCATTGCTGCGTAGTTTAGCAATGTTTCACTGGGAACCGCACAGCTTACTCTGTTTTCCTGGAGTGAAGGCAAACAAAGGTTGGTTGTTAAGTGCCTTCTCTAGAAATTAGTTGGTTGAATGATTTTTTTGTACCTTTATGTATTGTCTGGTTTCATGTTTTGTGAAAATGAGATGTTGACTTGTTCTAAGTTAAAAACAATTGTATGACATTTGAGTCAAAAGTGATCTCTACAACCACATGTACTTTAGCCTTTACCTAGAAACTGTAAACTTAGACTGTTGATACATATTGTATCTCTTGGGAATTCTTGCACATTGATATAGTGTCCACGCTTCAGTTCTCATGCAATAAGGAACAACGTCTCCATCCAAATGGACACATTTTCCTACGAGTTTTGTTACATTGTGGATGTGTTAATGATAGGGGTATATAGACAGTGTTTCATACAGTAGGCACATCAGTATGTTGTGTAAAAGATCTGAACTGTCAGTAATCTGTCGGCCTCCAGCCACTATAAGTTAATTAACAGCAACCAGTACACAGTATCAGCCTAGCCTTGCTAGCCACAACCTATCCAAAGGAGCTCTTCTTTGTCAAATTTGTAAACACACTACTTTTGTTTTAATTGAGTGCGGTCTGTGCAACTGATCCTTCTTCTGGTTAAAGTTAGATGTATTTCACTGTTGTGTAGTAGAAAAAACTTTAGTCAAAGGTACTGTAAAATGCACCGGTGTAACACTGTGTGTACTTAGTTATTACGGGCATAGGATTTTATTTATCCAAATATGCATAAACTATATTTGGAGAGCCAGAGAGAGGAGTCTCTCTGAAACGAGAGAGAGAAAGAGAGAGAGAGAGAGAGAGAGACAGAGAAAGAGAGAGAGAGACCAACCAGGACTGGAACACACACCCAAGGAGACTGACAGTAAACAGAAGGGGCAGGGAACACCAGGAACTCAAGCTAAACAGGGGCACAGTGCCGTTGTTGTGACATGGAGTTAAATTCCAGTCTGTTTCAGGTGTTCTAGATAAAGGGTGATTGTAGGTATCACCTCTAGATCTCATGGGAATCCTTGTGACCCTATACTTTAGAAATACAATAAGACTACTCTCTACCTCCAACACCTTGTCTCCTCCTCCAGCAACACGAAACAGAACGGTCTGTTCCTTTGTGTACATTCTTAGAAGACACCAATGAATGTCGTCTGACTAAAACGACAGGATCAGCACTGAAAGAGCTTGAGAATACCAGACTGAATAAGATACACGTAAGGCCATGAGAAAACTATGTAGTTAGTCTTCTCCTTGCCTGGCATTCACAGACAAACAAACAGAGCTGGGACAGGCATGAGATTCCAAGGATTCCGGATAGCCATTCATGTCTGGAGGAGGGGATCCCTTTATGTTTTTTTCATGTCTTCTTTGAGGGGTTTAGGTGATGTTCCATGGACATATGGGAAGTCATATGTGAACACTGCTTGTAAAAAGGGCTGTACAAATAAAATATTATTTGATTTCATTTGACTATCCCTACTCTGTTTAAAGAATCTAAAATATACTTATCATAACTCTGAAGTAATCTCACACTTTGGCATGTTCATTCCAGTAAGAACATAAATAGGTTATCAGAATGTGTCCGTTGACACTGACTGTGGCTTTGACGGACTAGTTAGTTGTGCCCAGTCTTACCATCCATTCTACCAATTAAAAGTCACCTGTTAACCAAATACAGCAACTTAATCAACATTATCAATGTTCATTGACGGAAGGGAAACTAGTTTATTGTCACTGTTCTGTCATGCTATGATTCTTATCAAAATGTTGACATCCTTTAGATCAGGTTATTTGTCAAGCAAAACCGCAACTTTGTTTTGACGCAACTGTCAGACTTTGTCAATGTCGTCACAGATCCTATCTTGACATGACCTTTACAGAGTAGTAAAAAGAACAGGTTTAAGCAACATTTGTGCATTTGTACTTACATTTGGTTGTAGTGTTTTGCTTTCAGAGGATTAAAATACCTTGTCACTTTAAATGTTATTTCAGTCTCTAGTTACACATACTGGTAATTTACTCATGCTTCAATCAGTCAAAGGTAAAGTGTGATCATTTGTCACAATTTTTAAATATAGGTGAATTTGTGAATACTTGCACTTTCATCCTACACATCCGCATCTATAGTATCTTCAATATCTGGTTACTGGAACAATGTTGCATCATTTCAATAGCAGTTTAATAACATCTTAAAAAATGATATGAACAGTCTTGTGATATGTTTCATGCCTACACTGTGCTGATCAACATATTTACTATATTTATATGTGTTACATATAGGCTACACCCGGTAGTTGTTGTAAAACTTACAATTGACATTCTGTCCACATTTCATTATAGAATCTCTTTAAACTGCTCATTAAAAAGGAAAGTTGACGGTAAGCTCTTGCTTCAGAACTTTGTTGTTGGATGTAAAGTTTCAGCTGGATGTCGACAACCGCTACATCGAGATGTGCAGCTCAAGTAGAGAATGTCTGTGATGTCATCACTCCCAGACCATGAGCAGTTTGTTGAATGGTACGAAGGTCCCTTGTCCAGGCTTGCTGCAATAAACAGTCACCACAGTAAATCATGAGTGAGTGATCTGTCCACCATCGCAGTACGGAGGAGAACATGGTGGTATTACTTAAGTTCAGCGGAATGGGTATTGCAGACATGAATGTCGGGAATGCACTTTACTTGGGAATTAAGTTTTCATGTTGTTGCCTCAGGCAAACATTGCTTCCTGATGTGTCTTCACATCTCAAATGCTACAATTCAAGCTCTTCAAGTTGGACTTACGTTCGGGCATAGATTTGCATGTTAAATTCTGCAGCATAAATTCTGATAGGTGTTGTGCTTTGTTCTCAACTGTGTATCAATGTCACGCATAGGATGGTTTTTCAGTAAATATACAAATATGTATACCATTTTATATATATATAAACTTAAGGAGCCAGAATTTGAAGGGCCGCTCTGTCGGTACAACTACAATTTGTGTTGCCAGAGTCAAAACGATCAACACAAGTGTGAGATGTCTAAAGGTGCTAGGAAGAAAAAAAACAACTTCAAAAGGGTGTTTTCAGAGACAGCATAGTACATAGAATACCACACTAACGACTTTCCGCTGACAGGTATGTGACCTGACCTCCAAGGACAGGCGGCCTTTTAAGAGAGGCTGGTATGCACCCCTCCTTTGTAGTGCATTTTGATGTATCTGATGGCTGACTATCAGTTATGGTAAACTATGGTTTCCTAGATTCCTAAACAGTATCCTTTCCAGGGAAGGCATTTTGAAGTTTTTAGTACTCACTAGCATCAGAGGAACCTAATCACTGTGAGATACCATATATCCTCTATCCACATATATCCCACAGAGAGTTAACAAGATGACAATGCTAGAGATATTGTGTTCATAAAGGCATCTAATCAAGGCTTCATGCAATAGGTAGTAATGTACGACGTAGTAGTTACCAATCAAAGTAGCTGTGTCCAGCATGAGTGCCGTCCAGCAGGCCGTGCTCGGATGTCTCCAGCTCGACACCCAGGTGGAAGTCTGGCTCCCCCTGCAGGTTGCCCAGGTAACGGATAGTCCCGGTACTGATTCTGCCAGAAGCCAGCAGGATGCGGACCCGTTGACCCAACTGCAAGTCCAGAGGTGAGTGAGGAACAAAGACCCGATGTGGACCCATAGAGCTCCTCCAGGAGCCAACACTGGAGGGAAAAGAGAATTTCTCCTTTGACGAATTTCTCCTCGGTCGGATGGATGGTGATTAGTGAGATAGTGCGCAGTCCAGTTAGTGTCACCATCTTACTGTTTCTCACTAAAGCTTAGAGAGCAATGTTGTATGCATTTACATGGTGACTATACATGTCAAAATGACCAAAACTCTTTTTCTTAACGATCAACCTTTTCAGTGATAGTATGTGGACAGGGAGGAAACACTTCCCGGTTTAACATCAAACTTCGTCTCCTGAGTGGATATCATCTCAGCAGGAATAACATTTTGAATGAGCCGTAGTAGGAAAGTTAAAGAGATTTAGCTCCACCTAGTGGCTGAAGAAAGACCAGAAGTGCGCCAAGAGCCAAAAGCTGATAAGGAAAGTTGGCTGCCTGACGAGCTGCTTTGTCCCGTGTCTCCTCTTGATGACCTCACATCTGACCCTTCATGCTGGTAGGAGTGCCTTATGCTACCTGTTATTGTAAAAGAGAATCTCAGTCCTTTTGATAAAGATGTATTGTTTGTCATTTACAGATTACACGATTGCCAATGAGATGAAAATGAATTGAAGGTGCCAGGGCTTACTTGCGGTGTCGTGGTCCTTTTCATTCGAGCCATTTTCCTCAAATCCGTCTTGGTCATCCAATCCACCCTCCCTGACGAAGACCCCAGTCCTAGCTAGAGTCTCTGAGATCAGCTGGTCAACAGAGCAGTACTTGTCATCATTTTTCATACACACAAAAAGACAAACGTTTACATTACATTTAGCAGACACTCTTATCTAGAGCGACATACAGTAAGTACAGGGACATTCCCCCAAGGCAAGTAGGGTGAAGTGCCTTGCCCAAGGACACAACGTCATTTGGCACAGCCGGGAATCAAACTGGCAACCTTCAAATTACTAGCCCGATTCCCTAACCGCTCAGCCACCTGACTCCCCAAACACAAACACATGCTGAGACACATGGTCACACATAGACACACATAGACACACTGACAATGAACACACACCGGCACAAACAGACAACCAACAAGCACACCTGCTTATGTAGTTCCTGTTGTTTCTTCTGCAGCTCTGAGAACTTCCTTTCCCACAATGCCCTCTCACTGGCAAGCTGAACCTTCAGGGCTTGGATGTCCTTCTCTGCTTTGGACAGTCTTTTGAGTATGGCACTTCTGGGCTCATGGCCTCCAGGTACCTCTGTCTTCTCACACCCTGAAAACAATTCTCTTCGTTGGCTACTCTGATATGAACATCGTACACGGCGTTGTACGGACTTTTGAGAAGTTCTGAGAGAATTTTTTTCGAAAAAAAAGTTTCATTCTGTTTTCCGTGTGATTTCTCTACCCATCTGTGATTCAAACAGATACATGATTGAGTGCGGTCACCTGTGGTGGATTGTGCTGCTTACCTTTGAAGGGTCCCTTTGCCGGGCATTTGATTGCATAGTAAGGGCTCACCTGCAACACAGATCGATTTTCTGTCTATCGATCGTGCAACTGAGCTGTTTGATTGCACCACAGGTTTTAAGCTAATGCCAAGTCAGTTGTGTTAGCCAAAGGCAAGGTAATTCAGTGGTCAGAGAGGGCAAAGGAACTCACCCAAAGGAACCTGCAGGTATACAAGACACCCTTGAATGTCCATGCAAATGCAGACCACAGGATGTACATCACCATATTGCGTCAAGCTCAGCTCACATGATGGACAGTACACTGTGGATGAGTGTAAAGCTCCATTGTGGTATAATACCAATGGTGTGATAGTAACAAACAGTAAAAATCACTATCAGAAAAGTACTTGCCAATTCCCTGGTAGCAGGTGTGAGAAGTGCAGTCAAAAGAGGGAAATTCATCAACAGAAATTAAAACAGTTCTGCCCTGTTCAGATCAATATGCTACTATCCATGGTGAATGCTAGCAGTGCCTATGGTACTTAGTTACCTGTTGCTATGAACCGTGAGAGCTGTGTTGCTGACGACTGCTCAGCAAGTAAATCTTATCTAATCTTCTTAGTCATGCAGCCAGTCGGTCGAAGCAGGCTAAGTTGACCTATCGAGTCTTCTCGTCTCAGCACAGTGAGGGTGGCTGAAATGTCACTTTCACACTACCCACTGTTGATGTCAGATGTAAGGTATTTTTCTTTCCCTAAATACGTATTAATGTTTCCAAAGAATTCTCCCAGGAAATAAATAAAAAACAGTTCAGACTCATGTCATTGAAACCAATGGCACTATACTCTCATACGCTATATAGTTATTCATTGTATTTGGGATATTGGATATTGTGTAAATAAATACTTCTAACCCTATAATTTGTTCGTCCTCTCTCGAATATTGTGTTTAACATGTTATGTATTTAAGGATTGTTTATGCATTTATGCACTCTTTCAGTTATCAATGCAAGAATTTTATTTGACAAACAACATTATAGTAACACAATAATATAGTGAATTTACTGTCATCCTTATACTAATAACATATGTATGTATGTATTTTTTTTCTTCGTCAAAAGCCATTATTGTTCAGTGACACAGTAGCCTCCACAGGAACATGCAAATAAAGTTATAATTATAGTTATCGTCATCTGTTTTGCATGTGTTTCTTCCTAACCAAAGATCAAGTTTATGTTTTTACAATCAGGTGTTTTGTGAACATGTTTCCTTGTTAGTGTCATCCACGTCAGTACCATTATGAATGGATGGTTACATCATGCACATTTAAAGAACAGCAGTGACAGAAGTTTGGGAGCTTCTGTTGTGTATTCCTAATAGTAGTCCTTTTAGAATTCCACGTTTAACAAGTTTCATGAGTAGTCTGATTTATAACACTTTTATTTACCATGGATCCATATTGACATGTGGATTTGTCTTAACTGTAAAGATGTATTTATTTACTTGTATGCTTTTGTTCAAACATATTTACTCGTCTAACAATCAGGACATGAAAGCAGTCTCTCTCCCATTTACTTTTAATTCAGAAATGTATTTGCTTTCAAAGTAAAGCACAGTACTCGAGCGACATTTGAGTCAGCAGGCCACGTCTATGAGATTGATTGTGGCATGTCAATGGACAAGTCACTTAGCTCTCACAACCTTATCCACAACTAAGTAAAACACTACTGGGATGTACATGTACTGCGTTTAAGCTCAGCCACAGAGGAAATTCAGTCTATTTGTCTTTTCTTTTGTCTTTTCTTTTGTCTTTTCTTTTGTCTTTTCTTGGCACAGGTTTGGGGGCGAGGTCACACATTCAGCTGTGCTGAACAAGATGAACTAACAACTACGTGAAAGGATAAACCTTTGTTTTTCTAAGGCTTTTCAATTATGTGTTCTTGTTTATATAGAGTGAGGGTAGATATGCTAGAGATGTTAAATTGCCTACCCCCCTCCCCCCCTCCCCTCCTGCCCTCCCCCTAATCCCGCCAACCAGTCATGATGAAAACTAGCCAAGGACAGAGGCTTAAGGATTTTGTTATTGACATTTATTCAATCCAGTCCCTCATTTGTTTGTGGTTTTGTTACCTGAAACCCTTCCATTAAAGCTCTTTGTCCAGTTTTGACAGTATTTTGCATGATGGTTCCATAATGTTTAGGAAAATTAGAAGAGACTGGCAAACATGTATTTGAGTTGCTCTGCTACTGTAAATCAAATGCAAAGCATGTTGATGTCTCTGACAGGTTATTTTCGTGATTTGAAAAGAGGCAGAAAAAAGGAGCATTTGTCTGCAAACCTTTCACAGCTTTTACACTTAAAACAAGAAAATGGTTTCGTTTAAATTCCATAATTACTGGCAAATATAAAAAGATAAGTGTGTTTCCAAACATGAAATACACATGCATTGGCAAAGAGAATGACATGAGACTTGAGTAACATATCAAGGCAGAACCATATTAAACCATTCCGGAATTTCACTTCCCTTGGAGAAAAGAAATACTGCTGTGCAGTTTTAAAAAGGAAGGATTTTTGTCACCTGAGTAGCCAACCTGACTCTTGCGTGGTCCTCAGGTATGTTCTCAGAGCCACAAAGAGGTAATTGTAGTCCCTCTTTATGGCAGACAGAGAGGGGGTTTTGATTTCACATTGTGCTGAACTGAAACCAAGAGGTTCCCCACAAACACCCTGAAAGGCAGGGAAGTCTTTGTAACCCTGGCCCACCCCAACAAGCCTACAACGGCTTAGCTAAAACTTGTGCAAAAGTTCTACTCTTTCACAAAGAAGTCTATAACTGGTACTTCTACTGTATTCAGAAGTTTGTTAGGGAGAGGCCCTGATACCTTCATGGGCAGGTAAGGTGAGATTCTTGTTCTGCCTTGGAACAGTACAATGTGTCACGCTTGATGGAATCAGCTATTTCTTTTTTAGAAAATGGGGCTTATAGACTAACTTCACAAATAGTTTGGTTTCTGCAGATCTTCATAATCTACATTGGTTTGTCTGTATACCAATCCGTCTACACAAAAATCATGTTGTCATGTTTCATCTGTTCAGTCCAACAGAATAGTTTTGATCAATGTCTCCATTTCATCTGTGAAATATAGGGCCTGAGGGTGAGTCTAATTTGTTGTCCAGGGCCTTGTATGGAATAGTCCCACCCAGAAACGCCAGTCCCCTCCTCTCCAATGGGTGATGCAGGTGATAGTTTCCACTTATTAGGTTACCACTTAAGTGCTGTCACCAGGAAGAAAAAGCTGGTAGTGGCACAGAGAGTGGGAGAGAAAGAGACGAAAGAGAGAGGAACACTATTTCATCCACAGCTGACACAGAAGGGTTTCACAAACAGTCTCTCGGGGAGAAGGACACGGGTAAGCGGACGATTTTGATTGAAAATATTCTGAAATTATGGAAGAAGTTGCTGTGTTTTATGTTTTTCCAATTCTCTGAGAGCGAATCTTTGGATGATGCACCTGAACAAGATCAGTTGCCATGGTTGCGATGCCGACAGATTTGTTGCATAAGTTATAAAATCTTTTTGTCGGTATCAGCAAGGTTATTATGGAAATAAATATGTAGGGAATACAATGATCATTCATGTTTTGTGAAGGGATTATATTTTTGTTAACTTACTATAATTACGTGTGGATAGTTTGGCACACACTGTAGATTTTAAAGAATATCCCTCTAATAGAATAGAAAATATTAATTGATTTCTGATCCTAAAGTGCTGTAATGGGATATTGTAAAACCCTTTATAAACTCCTTTACTCCTTTCCTTTATGACTTGCAACTGTTTTACCATACAATAGGAGTTGTGCATTTTACCACATGATGCATTGTAGAGAAAATTACAGAAATTGCAGGCCCTAGTTTACAGTTTGGGATTTTTCATGAATTCAAATTGCCGTAAAATATTGTATTCAGTAAAGAATCAAAAATAAATGATGAGAGATTTTTCAGTTTTGTTTTCAGAATTTGTGTTTTATCATTTCACTAAATAATTGATGGATGAAACCATGGGTTTTATAGGTACAAAAACCCAGAAGGTCACTTTCAGAATAGTTAACTTAAGGAAACAAGCCTGCAACTCAGGTGTAAATCTAGCTGACTGTTAATCTTGTAATTGTTTAGTTAAGGTTTTACAGTACATATTGTATGACATCATGTAAACAAACTGGAAATTAATTGTAAATTAACTTAAAGCTTATGGTCTTGCATGATAAGGTCTAGAGGCTGGAGTGAGTTACTTTATGGGGAAGTGGAACATGAGGCATACGGGTCTAAGAGAGTGACATGACTGTCGAGACACGTGAAGGTTTCCTTTTATTTTTAATAGTCCTCGACTAGCTCGATGAAGCGCCGGTGTTGTCACATGAGTTTCCAGGGTGGTGAGCGCGGAGGAGGGCTCCCGGGGACCGGGGAAAAACAAGACGTGCTAAGAGTTACTTCCCCTGGGATCTGTCGAGGAACAAACACATTTTAATTGTGTTCACGGCCCAACCGCCACAAACAGACCCTCAATGAAATAATAGTCTATGATTTTACGCATGGTTGGCTTAGGAGTGGATGATCTCACGAGGTTAAACCATAAGTCCCAAAGTTAATTGGACTATGAAAACACAATCTCAAGATAATTCCCTTTTTTTCCGAAAGTATTTTCTTAAAGTTGAAATGTCGTACAAACTGTTACTTGATTCTTTTGTTCAAGTCTCGGTTGCATCTTAATTTTATCTGCCCACGACTTCCAACTTGGCCGGCTGGCCAGTCCAATCATTACCATCTCGGTTTCATCATGACAATTAGAGAATTGTTTGGGGAGGATCTCCTAGATGACATGGCTCCCATAGATCAAACAAGAGACCCAGGTGGGAGTAGATGAATGGGCATACTTCTTTCCAACCGTATTAACAAGTGTAAACAGTCTGATTGGTCCCAGAATCCTACATGGTTCTTATGTCAACAGTAAAACAATATAGACTTCTGAAATTCATTACCTGGCCTAATGTTTTATTTCTTGTTCTGCAACAGATAGCAACTTTGAGACAATAATATTTACACGGTCATACAGGCTATTGTGCTCGACGTACCTGTATTATGTTTGGAGTGGGAGTCAACGTTATTGATCATGTCTATATCAACAACATTTTGCCTTTGTTTGAACAGACTCCCACTTCATCTATTCAACACAATGGCCCCAACTGCTGCTCTAAAGGGCACAGGTATGTCTTTTTCTAGGCAATCTTTTATTCTACTTTTCCAGTAAGCTTATGGTTCTGTCAGTCTAATAAAAACAGAACTGAGCACAAATCGACCATAAACTATTAACACAAACACTCATAGTATTATCTGTTTGAGTGTACTCTAGCTTTATTTGTTTGGTGCATGCTGCCATGTTCACTAATTAGTCCAATCTGTCATGGACTCAAGAACCATGGCGAAAATGTAAAGTAACATAATCCAATAGTCCATATGGAATAAATGCAATAGTTACTTTCCAAATCACATGATAGTGTGAACATACAGATTTATGTAAGCTTTCAAACAACCAAAAAAACTATCTTCTAATGAGGTCATTTATTCTGCATTTAATGCGAGCGAAGTGACCTGAATTGAAGTGTAATCAATTGTTGTCCCTCTGCCAGGCCTTTTGCTCCTCTTAGTTTTGGAATTGCAGCCGTTCTTGTCCGTGTCTGGTCAATCAACCACCCTCACAGCAATCACATCCATAGCTTCAACCACTGGATCAACCATCCCGGCTTCTTCCACCACACAAACTGTCACTTCTGCCCCTACTGTCACCACACAAACTGTCACTTCTGCCCCTACTGTCACCACACAAACTGTCACTTCTGCCCCTACTGTCACCACACAAACTGTCACTTCTGCCCCTACTGTCACCACACAAACGGTCACTTCTGCCTCTACTACCACCACACAAACTGCCTCCAGTACCACTGCTCCTTCTACATCTATCTCCACCGGCACAGCAAGCTCTATTACCTCTATTGCCTCTACTGTTGCCTCTACAGTCTCCACTACCCCTATTACTACCTCTGCCTCGACTTCGTTACCTCCCACAAGCTCCATCGTGATGCAGTCAAACACAACATCAGGTACAGGCACAGTGACTGCTTCCATCACTAGCCTTTCATCATCGGGTGTAACTACACCAACAACGACACCTGCCTCAACTCAAAATGCCTCTACTTCTTCAATGACGACTGCAACAACCTCGTGGCAAATGGCCCCCATGACTGGAAATTCTATGACAAACGGAACTGTAATGACAGGTACTGCTGGCTGCCGCCATTCAAAGTTATATTTATGTGAATCAGTTTAACAAGGAAACATTTTTTAATCCTCCCCTCTTGGTTTCTCTCTTCTTTGCTGACACAGCTACTGCAATGAACTCTTCCAATAGCAACAGTAATAACATGTCAGGGAACAGCAACAGCAGTATGGTGAGTATTTTGTACTCATATCCAATATGTTTCCATCAGCCTTGCCTGAGACCATGCAATGTGTCACTCTTTGTCTGGATTATTTTTTCTCTGTTGATAACTGGTATTGACCTTTCTTTCTTTTTCTTTCTGGTTCTTCCTTTTGTCTCTCTCTCTCTCTCTCTCTCTCTCTCTCTCTCTCTCTGTCTCTCTCTCTCTCTCTCGCACATACGTTTTTCTCTCTCCAGATCTCCTGCCTCACCTACTCCTGTAACTACTCAGACTGCTACAGTATGTCTATGAATAGCACTGCTGTCCCATGTTCCTATGGTTACAATGTCTGCCAGGTACTGTTAGAACTATGATGGGGCCATCAAAACCTTTAAGGTTAAGTGGAAATTGTTTGTCATTCATTGATATTTCAACATAGCATGTGTAATTAAGATCTTTTTCAGAACCTTTTACTTACTTTGGGGGCATTTTCAATGCAAACCATGGCATGGACTTGATTTAAATTCTCGTGGTATAAGCTTTTTTTTTTTTTTTACAATTTCTCTTATGTGTCTCATGTTGTCACCCAGTTGAAGAACAATGAAGGTGTGTCCTATACACTGAGATGTGCAGTCTCCTGCAATAACATCTCTACCTGTACCAACAACTCCCAGACCAACTGCATCATGAGCTGCTGCAACTCAACAGGTTGCCTGAGCTCTACCCTAGCCTCAATGACAAGCACAACAACAGGTGAGAAGCCATTTCTGCATGCCATATGGGATATCCTGTTTCGACACAACACATTTTTGGATGGAAAACATTTGATCAATTCGGATTGATTATTTAGGCAGTAAGGGAGTGATGTTTTTATGCTCTTCTTATGAACTTCTAGTGACTCCAATGAAGCCAACCACAACCTCTACCACAACTAAAGCACCAACTACTACCATTACAACGCAACCTCCAAACAATGTAAACACATTTTTTAGCTTGAGTGTGCGTCTGTGTGATTAGTTGCATGCTTGAGCACATTCTGAAATCTGAAATCCATTGTTTAACAGGGAAAAAAGTGTCACACATTCCAATGCACCACGACAGATTGCTACAAGTCCTACACCGGCAGCTCATCAACGTTCTGTTCCCTCAATCAACACTACTGTGAGGTAAAGAAAACATCCATATTAAACACTGATGACCTCGTTTATGGTATCATATTTTCACTTTCAAGTAAATCGTGAACTTTTTACACAGACCAAACCAAGGCATATGAGATGAGTTTCCTAAACATATTCTCGGTACATCCTGTATGTCAACTCATCTTGTTGAGTAAGGTCAAATCTGTTTATTTGTAAAGCACTTCTCTTTTTTTTTACAGCGAACGCCAACCAAAGTCCTGTAGAAAGTTATCAAATAAAGCAAACAACAGTCTAAGTCTTTGAGTCTTCTGTCTTTATAGTTGAAAAAGACCACGGGAACAACCTGGGTAGCAGGCTGTGCAGAAACCTGCCCAGGACAACCCGGGTGCACAGCCACCTCGACCACCGCGTGCCAACAGGAGTGCTGCAACGCCACCACCATCTCAAGCTGTCTCAAGCTGGATGGTAGCCTGAACCTACCCTCTTCTGCCACCAGGGGGCCTTCCTATTCATTTGGTTCAATCATGACTGTGCTGTTTTTTCTGCTCTGTCATCAGTCCCTGGTGTAAAGAAGTTACTCTGGACTGCTGAGGAGGCACATAGTCCTCATATTCATACACTACATGTAGGTTTTGTACTGCAATGCTGTTCTGAATCGATTGTAAAATCGTTGTAACCCTTGGCTGTGGGTAAGCCTTTGCCTGTTTTCATGTGTATTGAGGTTTGTGAGGGTTCATTTTGTGTTTTGGTTTAAAATTAGGAATTTAAAATGCTATACATGACTATGTGTCATTCTCATTCAGGATACTGTATACATTGGCAATGTCTAAAAATAGTAAATTACTGTTTGTGTGTAATCATGAATGACTGAACTAGGTCCCAGTATGGCACTGTGAATACAAACCCCCCTTCTCAGCAACATTGCATGTGTCTTTTTTAGATGGAAACCAAGTGGTTAAAGTACAAATTGTCTGGAAGTGTTATTTAAACATTATCTTTGAATTAATTATTTTAGATCCTTTGATAGCAGTTGACCTTGATGTACTGAGAGAAGCAACAACAAAAAAAGAATATATATAAACATATCTGTATGCACTTTATTGAAAACCTTATGGGCTATTTTACAATACTATTTTAACATTTCTGTTGACTTTGTCCTACAATGTACTATAAACTGTGATTCTTCCTTTACTTCCTATTCATTGACAATTGCACTGAATTATCAGTTAAGGGAAACTCAGATGCCCAATGGAAACATAAATATACAATTATATATTTTAATGTTTAATATTCAATCTAATCGTCTACACTGTGTAAATTGTACAAACTATAACAAATGTATTTGCAATCAGATAAATATAATAAAGCACATCTATGTTGACAAAAGAATGGTGAAAGAATACCATCATTGTGACAGCATGTAGTTCAAGGTAAAATATACAAAATATCATTGAGGTGTTGCAACTGTTATCCTAGAATAAGGATGAGGTAAAACATGTATCCTTCAAATGGTGACATAACAGGTTAAGTTCTTTGACTAGAGATAGAATCAGAAAAAAAGAGGAACAGGTTTGTAGGTTTCTAAATCTTTTCTTTTTTGTCCATTGTGAGTCATTTAGATTACCTGTTTTGAGTCGGGTAATGTGCCCTTACAGTACATCCCCTCCCAGATCCTCTAGCTTCTTCAACTTCTGGCTTGTGTTCTTAGTGGAAGCCTAACATGGGTTTCTACTCACCCTCTCTTGCAACTCAACCTCTGAGCAACTTCATTCTGGCTACACCTTGGTACCACAGGTTTGGGATTGTCTATCTCTACACACCAATCCCTAGTGAGGATGAGATGGGACGTGGGATTACTCTCTCCGATTTATACTCCGAATTTTACTGTTATTGTGAGTTTTCTTCTCAATCTTAGGCTAGGGCCTTGAGTAGGTCTATGTGTCACCCCACATTTCAATATCCTGTCCTGTTTTATACAGACTGGGGCTCAAGTCGAAGACAGAGGAGCCCCGGACGTGTGTTCAGCCCCTGGGGTACACCTGAGAGCTCTCTCCCCAGTTGTGTTCAGCCCCTGGGGTACACCTGAGAGCTCTCTCCCCAGTTGTGTTCAGCCCCTGGGGTACACCTGAGAGCTCTCTCCCCAGTTGTGTTCAGCCCCTGGGGTACACCTGAGAGCTCTCTCCCCAGTAGCCGCCCTGACAGTCCCCAGTCTGCTGGTTTCACGCACACCATTCAGTGTGAAACGGCTGTGCTCGATCTCTCAGCCTACCACTCTGGCATCAGTGCAGATGACCTGAGCAGCGATGCTTCTGGCTACTCCTCAGGTCAAGGTTGAATGTTGCTAATCACAATCCTTTGAGTTTATAGAATGTTTACTTGAAATGAACACTCCAAGATTAATTAAAAAAATGGTACATCTAAATAGTCTGTAACATTGGATGTCTGTAACATTTTACCTTGAGTAACCCTATGGCCTTCTGCATCCACAGACGGAGCCTTGTCTCCTGACATCTCCAGATCAGCAGGTCCTGGACAAGTGGGCAACCTACAAGCATCCTACACGGAGCTTTAGCTACTGAGTCCCCAGGACATTTGTCCCGGTACCCCTGGGTCCTCCATCAACCAGTCCTGCCAGGCTAAGTCTGCACTCCAATCTCTCTTAGATATACACTCTCACATCACAACTCGTGAGGTAGAAGCAGAACTTAGATCAGGTAGGGCTCACTACTCCTGTCTAAGAAATGTCTGATATTCCTCTAAGAATTTCTTTCAAATGTAACTTTGCTTGATTAAATTTCTCAATCGACTCTGTTTCTTGATCCTTTTATTCACAGGTCAGTGCATAGCACATGCTGCTCCGGACATACTGATGGAGGTTGCCTTCGTTCTTGCAGAGAGAGAAAGAAAGAGAAGAAGAGAGGATGGGATAAACTCCAGCCCTCAGCCTCGCTCCAGAACCTGCCCCGCCTCTAAGAGCTTGAAGGAGGAGCAAAGAAGTCCAGGACAAGCCTCTGTTCGACCCCAACAAAAGCAGGGAGAGCAGAGATGGAGCGGGAGGCTATCCTGACCCAAAGAGTGTTAAGAGATAAGAACTCTGTCTTGGGACTACATGAGGCCTATAATAAATTACATTTTAACAGGCTTTTCACTGAAGTATTACCTTTTTACACTTTCTATAAACAGTTTAATACAGTGCCATGCATTTCACACCAAATGTTTTCTGGAGTAGGGTTGTATATATATTGGTTGGGTCTATAAATAAAGAACATAGGAACACTGATTGTGTTTTGTTATTATTATTATTATTAATCTTGCTGTACTCCATAATAGGTTAATTGACCGTTTATAATGCCCTTTTCACATTATTTTCGTATGGACTTCTATGTAGACAATTAAAAGGTGCTTCCAATTGTAAACCCTAAATTTTGATTAGGCCTACATGGTTGCTAATCCGATTGAGATGGTTATCCCTAATGACACCCTAATGGTGACGTCACCTTGAGTAGTCTCCTCAACAAAATATATCTGCGTGGCAGCACTTCGCTCAAGTTAACCGTGTGTTGAGGAATTGTGCCTCGATCAGGACAACATCTGGCAAAAAACGGATAATGTCGATATTCGGGAAGTTACTTTTACGCGCCAATCCTCGATATAAACTACTTTGTTTGGAGAGCCGTTTTAAGTAGCCATATAGGCTAGATGTAGTTTGAGATTATCTTGTATTTAATTTGAAGAGAATTCGCGAGCCTATATAACGGCTTCCAAGCATGGATCAATCAGTGGCAATACAGGAGACGTTGGAAAAAGAAGAAAATTGCATCATAGTATCCTTTGTAACATCAAATTGTTTCTGATTTTTGTTGTTTCTCAATGTAGGATTATCAATTGACGCTATCAATCTGACGTTAACTTTCTTTTAAGATCTTAAGAGAAACTAGCTTTACTATCGGACACATCAGATTATCTCATTCAATCTAATGTAGCCTTAATCTTTGCAATAATGTATTGTTTGTCAACAACGAAAAAATAACAAATCAATGCGTAAGATTTTGAAAAGCTTTTCTGGGTGGGACGTTTTTACGGCTGAAGTCCAATTTCTGCAACGCAACAATTCATCCACGCGATGGCAATGTTGCTGCGATTCTGAATCAAAGAAACAATGAAATTTTGCCCGAGTTGAGGTCGGTTGAGGTAAATACTGATGTTGAACTGGAACAAGTGTCTTTCCAGAATGATTGAATCTGAAAAGGATTTGAATAAAGTATACAAATATGGATACGGCTATTTAGAATACAGTAATCGGAAGGAAATATCTCAGCAACATTGTGTCCTTACTTATAATATACAGTGCATAATCCTTAATTGTTGTTAACATGCTGTCCAATGTCTTGTCCTTGTTGACAACGTCACAGAAAGCAGACTGCTGGGATTGGTTCAGCATACAAAGGAACATGCGTAAGATAACATATTTAGATCATACAAACTCTGATGACACTTGTATTTGTATTTTTTTATTTATGTTTTGTTGTTGTCCTTCTGTAGTCTTTTTGTTTACACTCATAAAAGAATGGCGATAACAGGTGAAGATGTTGCTCTGGATGGCATTATTCCAATCTCAAATTCCTTTGATGTTGTTGAAGGTACACAGATGCATCAATTTCAAATTGTATATATTAGACACTCTGTAGAGACTGCTAGATCCCCCCCCTCCCCCCCCTCCCATCAAAAAAGTAATTTTGTAGTCGTTTTTAGCCCTTACCAATTAAGCATAGTCGTAAGCCATGACTTACCTTTTTCTTTCCAACATTTCTTTGTTGTCAGTGTCATCAGCAGATGTAGTTGCAGTTGTGGGTAGGTCCTCCTACTTAAGTCTTTTGAATTCTTTGGCCTTGAGTATTTTTATGTCAATCTTCCAAATAATCAAATCACTATATATGCATGGTTCTAGGTGCCGACAGCAGGGTGATGGTGAGCTATCAGGATGTGGAGTTGGAATTGAGACTTCCTTTTGGCTCTCACTCTCGCCTCTTCCTAAGTGAGGTAAACAGAGTCTTGAGTGGTAAGATACAGTTCCTAGTTCTACACAGTGTTCTTATCAGTGTAGAGGTAAACAATGCATATCATTAATGGATGATACTTGTAATGTTGTAAGTGGGAGATAAGGACATTTTTCATCTTATAGGGGGATGTGAATGTGTGCACTCCTTGTTACCTTAGTTAAAACCCTGTTTATAAAGTCTTAAGCAGTTTGTTGATTTACCTTACATGTGACAGAACAGAACTACCAGTAAATAAGGCTATTTTCTCCAGCCAGCTGATCTGTTTGTTTTCACAAATCAGATGGTTAAACAGTTGATAATGAATATGTATCCTTTTAACCTTTGAACAAACATGTCATCATCAGTTATAAAAATAATGCAATGACCAGGGATTAAAACAACAACAACTGCAAAAAATATATATAGCCTATAAACTAGTCATCAATGACAGTTGCTTTTCATCACGAATCACTAAGTTACTCGAAGTCTTTGTGATAAGACTAAAAAACACTGAGGAAAGGGGTGGAGCTTGTGAACCTAATGCTCTTGCTGCGTAGACAGTGTATTCGTTCTGCGTTTCTAACTATGCCTGCAACTGGTTGTTGTAATAACGTAACCATTTTTGATTTGTGTAGCACCTTTTTGCCCTCAGATTTGTCTTTGATATGATTTTGGTTTCGCCTGTTTATCTGAAAAAGGATAAACCAGTGACGTAGTCAGAAACAAAGCCTACTTTGTCATGGATGTGTAATTCCTGGCATTGACTCATTTAGGCTCGAATGTGTTGTAAGTCACTTTGTGTGACACTTTAAGACAAGCAAGGCTTACTTTTTTCCTGTGAGGAAAAGCAGTGATGGAGGGTCTTAGTCTGTCAACTGTGGTTGTTAACAGGAAGAATGTGAGGAACGATCAAGGTAAACAGACTTGTGATCTATATTAATGTGTGGTCTGATTATAAGGAACAGAACAACCACATTGTGTCATGAGCTTTAAAAAAAAAAAAAAAACTACAACTGGCTGTGAAGAGACCAGTCAATGCTAACCATGCTAATGTGAAAGCTAAATAACCTCTCCAAATGTAGGTTATTGTTAGATACAAGTAATCATTTAAATGTTTTTGCCTTGGTTTAACAATGTTTTTTTTCTTTTTCTTTTCCCCCTGAATGTGTATTAGATGTGTGTAAGTCCCCTTCAGAAGAACCTTTGTTTGAATGGCTACACAAGTACCGTAAAGCCACCAGAGGCAAAGGAGTCATGAAAGAAGCCCTTACTCCCATAGGAGCAAAACTGTCAAAGATGAACCAGCACAAGAAAACAGGTCAGTCCCGTTCATATCTCAATCACACAGCATACTGATCCTATCCAAACAGAAACTATACCCAGTGTGACTTATCGCTTTGGATAAAAGCGTCTGCTAAATGAATAAATGTAAGAGAAATGTGAAATTAAAAAGTTTGCATTGTTCGTTGCTTTGGTAAAGTGATATTATATAAATAGCTCTACTGCTGTTAATCTCATAAGTTCTAGATGCCATTGGATTGTCTCATAATGGATTTTTTGTGGTGGTCAGCAAGAGTACTTATAAAGATAAATACCATGTTCAGTGGAGTGCCAATCCCAACACCACTTGTTGTAGTGAGATCAACTGCAGTTTGAGATATGGATAAGATGGAGTTTGAGGTTTATTTATGTTGATAGAAAACATAAATTAGGCATAAGTAACTAGTGTAATACTGTCAGTGGCTGGTTTCACCTTTTCCATTTGACTGTTAAATGGCTTTTAAAAACACGAGTAATAACAAATATTCAAAAGGATTTTTAGGCTAGTGTATAACACAATTGCCATTACACCATGTTCCATTCTAGTTGCACGTTTTCGCGGTTGATTGCTTTGGCCTGCTGTGCTGTGGGACCAGTCACGGTGCTTGGAAAAGAAAAAAAACTTCACATTCCTAGCATGAACAGGTCTTTGGACATTGCACTGCACATAATGTGTGGGAGCAGTGCAAGGAAATGTCGAGGGTGATCAGAGAGCCTGGTATGTGGAAATGTATCCTTCCGTTCCGACTGTGTAGCACTCGATTTCTGTTAGCAAGCCACGCTAAATTGGTCGACTAAAACTTACCTTGATCTCGTTGCTCAACTTTCATTATGTAGTTAGTCTATAGCTAACGTTTTCGAATTATTCTTGCGGGAGCTATGCTAGCTAGTAGCATACATAACACAGCCTTCCTCTGTCTATGTTTTGGCACCTTTGACTGGCACCTTCTTGCATTGTGCAAAATCTTGAATGCATCTAGCTGGCTACTGCTAGCAAGCCAACTAATGTGTTACTTAATAGAAATAAGCAAAGCTAGCTTGAGAGGTAGAGCTTTCAGTTATTTGGAACTTGTAGGCAACTAGCTAATAATGTAAATGAGATAGCTAGTAGCGAGCCAGCTATATCATGTTGCCATCTTCCTTCTGAAGTTATGGACTGTTGGACTAGGTTGCCTGCAATCTGTCTTTATTGCCAGCGTCAATGTGATAACTATGCATTAGTATTTGAAAGTATACCAGCTAGATTGAAGTACCGGTGATACTTACTGATAGTGCTGTTGCACACCTGTCATAATTTCGATACTGCAGTTGACGATTTAACAACAAGCCGACTCTGTGACCTTATCAGCCTTTAAGCAATGACGGCAAGCTAATTAGATACAGTAGTATTCATGCTATGAACTTTGGAACAACTAACGCTACAGTAAGTGACGTTATACCTAATTATACAGTATTATAAAATGGCACGCTCTTGTCCTTGTTCTGTTGTAGATTACTTAGAGGCCAATATCACGTAACCGAGGCTAAAGGAACACTCTAATGCATTGCTTCATGCATGTTATCTTCAGTTGGAAAATGCACCCCTCTCACTTAAGTATTGTTCCCTTTGAGGTGAATAGGGTGAATTATTTAGCCAGTCCAGAAGAATTAAGCCCCTGCTGGAATGCAAAATATGCCATAGATGACCAAAAATAGGATTTGTGCGTAACAGTCAGTATGTAATCCTTAGATGGTGGAATAAATGCTTATAAACATATGTGTTTTTGAAAAAGGTTGACATTTCACAAAAGTACAACCACTATATTTTTGGGGCTCCTGTTGTCGTGGAAATACAAGCTTGCTCTACCAGCTTTCACAGATCTCTAGTTAGACTACCAACAAGAATGTGATTTAGCATGGGGTTATTTACTCAATACACAGAGGCATCTCACATCACCCTGGGAGTTTCCATGTCATACTGGGTGTAGTCAATGTTTCCATTTCCTGTGCTCCCGTAGCGCTCTACACCCCCTCCCAAATGTACGCACATACTTTTGTTACCCCTCTTGGTACGCAGTTTAGCCTACTCTAAATTGTATATCTGGACACTGTGTGACCTCACAGTTGGTTGTTCTAAGACAAGTTACTTCATTTCCTATTCTGAAATGTAGTACTTAAATAACCTTTCCTGTAAATGTTGAAACTCTGTCCTATTAGGCATGTTCAAGTAGACCTATGAGTAAGGAGAATATCTGCATTGTCAGCACATGTAGCAGGTCTACATTCTCCTGTAATATTGCAACCACTTCCTCTTGCAAGTCGTAGTAAATAAAGGCGCATAGAAGACCTGAAAGAGATGACCTCAACGTCCTACAGTATTCGTAAAACATTTAGCATGATGTGAATAGAAATACTTCACAGGATTAGACCTATACGCTCGAGTAAAATGATTTGGTCTGTACTGTACTTAGACTTCACGCATACTCCTTGAGTTTGTGCAGCAGAGGGATCTAGATTAGCCTGCTAGCTAATGTGCAGAATTTCTTGACAAACAAGAAAAGATTTACTTTCTTTAAAAACAATTTCCTCCCTGATATTTCTGGTTAGGCCTACACTTATAGTAACAGATGGCCAAGTAGCCCAGATAGTGGGTTACATTGTCTGAAGCTGAAATTCATTTAGACATTTTTAGATGCTTCTATTTCACCCAGATCTACATTTTGGGGATTGTGAAGTGTTCTGTGGGTAACATCAATATATAATCATGCCCTGAACTGACATTATTATTGACTGGCTCATTGATTCTTCCTTCCGCATAGCCAGAAGCTTGCGGATTAGTGCTTGCACCATCTTTGTGTGCACTTCATTAGAAGGGATGGTCTATTTAATTACTCTCTCAATGTCTTGCTCCTGCACTTTCTCTTTTCTCTCTCTCTCTCTCTCTCTCTCTCTCTCTCTCTCTCTCTCTCTCTCTCTCTCTCTCTCGCTCTCTCGCTCGCTCACTCTCTCTTCCTTTTTCTCTCTCTTATTCTCTCTTTTGGCCACAGACAGGAGGTTACCTGTAAGGGAGGACCAGAGAAGCAACAGAGAAGAGGAGCAGCACAGAGTGGATTCAAGCCCAGAAAGGTGAGCATCTTGCTCCCTCCCATACCCCAAAATATAGTACGGTGCATAAAGAGGGTCGGGACCACAGTGAACTTTAACCTCTGCCTCCAGCATTTCCACAGATTACATTGAAGCAGTATATATTGTATGCAATTGTATATTACAGTAAAAACTGTAATATTACTGTACATAGTACTGTACGGGACAGAGGCCGCGTTGTCAGTGCTATTGGATAAAGACTGCAATCGTAAATCCATCCAGTCAGGCTACGCTTTCAAACTCAAACCCAATAGGGCCGGCCCGATGACATATTTCTATTTTTGTCCGACCCAACCCCTCCCCCGGTGTTGCCAACAGCCAGGGCAAAGCAGCGCGTGAGGACAGGGATGACATGGTGCGCTCCTCCAGTCACACCCTGTCCAACAAAGCCCAGATGCTGACCATGCCGCAGTTTGGCCTGAGAGACAACCTCATCAGGTGTGAGCTACTGAAGAACGAGGACCAGTACACCTACCTGGAGAACTACAGGTGAGTCTGTCCTCACTGGGAGCCTGGCAAACCTGGGTATCTCATATTATATTGTGGCCCACAGAGAAAAACGAACTGTTTTACATTTAAAATGGCAACTTCTGCTTCAGTATTGTGTGTTGAAGAACAGTCTTTTTGATGGAACACTTTAATGTCTAACATTAACCACAGTTTTGCATGATTCACAGCCAAAGCCGGATATAGATATATAGGTGTAATTTGCAGGCCAGACTGACAGATGTTGAAATGGCGAGTTGTTAGTCTTTTCTCTGTATGTTGTGTTTGAGATCCCGTTCCACTGTCTCACTTGATACTGCAACCACAACATGTTGATGTTGCACTTAAGATTTAACATGTATTGCTGCAGTACTATGTAATAGTTGTTGAGATGTGATTGTTGCACTGTAGCAGATGTGATTGTTTCACTGTAGCAGAGCGATTATTGTTCACCATGCCTGGTAGCAGAGATGTGGTTACTTTGCACTGCACCCGGAAGTTACAGACTGACCACAAAAAAACTGTATTTCTGCATTATACATGAGTGCAAAGGAAGGTTTAAGAACAAAAGTGTCTAATGAGTATAAGACAAAGCTGAAACTGCTCAGGAGACTTAAGAAACCACTACAGGCTCATAGGAAACCTCCTCTATACGATTTACAGTTGATCCTAATGTTCAGGATATTGGGTTCCTTAACAGAGAAAAAAACAAATTGATATTAAAGGTTATAAGAAACAAAACAAACATAAATGCATGGCACATGAAATGTATACTGTTAGATTTGTAATGTACATGTAATTTATGACACATTAATTGTATGTTTAAATAAGTCTATGTTACATTGTATGTAATGTATGAATACTGTTAGAATTATACACTTCTGATCCTTGAAAGAAAAAATTAAATATGATAGTAAATAAATAAATAGTTCAATTGTCCCCCTGCTGGCAAGATAGGAACATGATGTTTGACTCCTTCACAGAGGGCTTGTGCTTTTTACATTTTTGTAAAGTCAGCACACTGCTCTGTTTAGGTCATACATTCCACTATAACAACAGAGGGCCTTAGCAAAGGTCGTTAGAAGATGTCTCTGCCAAGTACCCTCACAGTAGCAGGATATGCCTGTATTAGGTAGTGCTTGTTCAACAGAAAAGATGACTTATTGCTCTCTCTGTAAATATCTGTAACTTTCTCTTCATTTGTGACTGTCTCTCTGCTGTAGTTTCTTTCTGGGCACATACAATGTCAACGGCCAGACACCAAAAGAAAGCCTTCGTCCGTGGCTGGGATCCACCCCCACCCCTCCTGATATGTACTGTGTGGGGTAAGTCACCATCTACCCCTGAGTTGGAAATAATCTCAGACTAGCTAAACACTGTTCCCGGTGCCCACATCACCACAACAGTTCTGAATCAAGTCAGTCTCACTGACTTGTCCACGAGAGCTAGCACCAAAACCCTTCAAATTTTCATCGGTGTCAGTTTGCTCCAGAGTTGATCAGGGTGGGAAGAAGTCTTGTGAGGAGAGTGTGTGCGAAAGTGTGTGTGTGTGTTCAATGTCTCTTCTGTTTTCTAGGTTCCAGGAGTTGGATCTCAGCAAGGAGGCCTTCTTTTTCAACGACACACCCAAGGAGTCTGAGTGGATGAAAGCTGTGATCGAGGGGCTGCACCCAGATGCCAAGTATGCCTTAGTAAGGACCCCTTCTCTGTAACTGTGAACTTCTTACAGTTCTTGGTTCCTAACATTGTCAAGCCACAGACAGACAGAGATTCCTCCCTTTATAGTTAAAAAGATGCCATTAAAGCAGAACCCTGTCTAAGAAACCAGACATGAAAATGTTGAAAGGGATTTCCTTGTTTGGTGGAAGCTTGTTTGTTTTCAGTACGTGGTTCCCTTTCTGTAGGACTTTCATCTTGTCTTTTTCCCCTAAAAATGCTGACTACAGATTGCTTCCTCTGTTCCTGGTATTATCAAGCACTCTTTGAAAGTTTAAACTTAGGTTCCCCTTTCTATGAAGATTAATGAAATGTTATTTTTCTTTCTCTGACTCACAATTACACTTTTTACAATGATGTGGTAGCTCTTTCATGGCCATGGCATAGAATTGTGTTGTCTCATAGGTCTATAATGTAGGTAGATACCTTTGGCAATACAGCTTGTGAATCCATTCAGCCGTTAATATTGTATTTGTGTTGACTGATTTCCATCCCCCTGTATAAGTCCACCTGAATGCTGATATAATACTTTATATTGGATTTGTGTATTGCTGTTTGTATGGCCAGTGTTTATGGGTGTCTGACCTGTGTGTGACCTACCTCTGTGTACTATAGATCAAGCTGGTGCGTCTGGTGGGCATCATGATGCTGTTCTATGTGAAGAAGGAGCACGCAGAGTATATCTCTGAGCTGGAAGCAGAGACCGTGGGCACAGGCATCATGGGAAGAATGGTGGGTCTCCTGCCTCTGCAGATTACAGGAGCCGTGTAAATAACAAGACAAAACATTCCTTTCCTCCTTGGAGTAGCCGAATCAATATTTGCATGTTTTTTTAATGAGGCCCCCGTTTTAGATCTAGTAGTCTACCACCTTGGCCTTGTAGAAAACAGTCATCCCCTAGTTGTCTTGGTAGTTAAAAACACAAGACTGGACCTCCTTTCTTTTCTCTTCTCTCCCTCGCAAGGTTAAAAACATGAAGTCTTTACTCACTCGCACTGTATTTCTCACACAGTCTCTCTCTCTCTGTTCCCTTCCTCCCTCCCAGGGTAACAAAGGTGCCGTGGCCATCCGTTTCCGGTTCCACAACTCTGACATCTGCGTGGTCAACTCCCACCTGGCGGCCCACGCTGAAGAGTACGAGAGGCGCAACCAGGACTATAGGGACATCTGCAGCCGGCTCCAGTTCCACCAGCTGAACCCCAGCCTGCCCCCTGTCCCTATCATGAAGCACAGGTAGGAGACCGCAGCTGCTGGCCCAAGACCAGTTAAACCGCTCACGATTCAAGTGGCCCCTGCCCAATGAGATACATATGGCTCTGGAAAAAAATTAGAGCCCATTGCACCTTTTTCTTTCCTTTTGTAAAAGAAAGTTGAGAAGGACAATTTTGAGCGAGGAACAGAGGGCTAACATTTTAGAGGCCACTGCCAATTTTGCCCTTCTGTTCTTCACTCAAAATTGCCCTTCTCAACTTTTTTTAAAAGGAAAAGAAAAAGGTGCAGTGGTCACAATGTGGGTGTTTTGCAGTGTCATCTTCTGGCTGGGGGACCTCAACTACAGGATAAACGATCTTGACCTTGAAAATGTTAAAGATTTGATCTCCAAGAAGGACTTGAAGACGCTGTATGATTACGACCAGGTAATGGACGTTTTGGACGTGCTGTTGTTTCATTGCTGCCCTGACTGTTCAGTGTGAACGCTAGTGCTTAAAGTCAGTCTGGTTTTCAGCTGAAGAGACAGATCGAAGAGGACGCCGTGTTTGTGGGTTTTACAGAAGGAGAGATTGATTTTCAGCCCACATACAAATACGACACAGGCACTGACCAGTGGGACACCAGGTAACCGCAAAGCTTACCTGCTTAATACCTCTTGTGTTGTGTAGGCACAGAGTCATTAAGGAACGGCATTAAAGCTTGCCCTTCTTGTGGCTTGTTTTCGAGGTTTTAATGAATCGCTCTCACTTCCTTAGCGAGAAGTGTCGTGCCCCGGCATGGTGCGACCGGATTCTGTGGCGTGGGAAAAACATCCGGCAGTTGCACTACGAGAGTCACATGGTCTTGAAGACCAGCGACCACAAACCTGTCAGCTCGCTGCTGGAGATAGGGGTAACAGTCTTTCTCTTGTCTTTTTGTCGGCCCCGTCATGGGTCTGTCTTACTTTCTCTCTTCGCTCGGTTTGTGAATCATCCTTTAAATCATTTCTTGTCCCCTTACGCTTTGACTCGGTACAGCCCACCATGACCGACTCGATGTTTCTGTCCCCGTTGCTCACAGATCAAGGTGGTGAACGACGAGGCCTATAAGAAGACCTTTGAGGAGATTGTGCGCTCCATAGACAAGATGGAGAACGACTGTATTCCGTCCGTGACCTTGTCCAAACGAGAGGTAAGGTGGCATCATGCGGTACTAACTCGATTTAGATGTACAGACACCGTAAACCAATCTTTCTGTGCCTCTCTTACATACGACAATGTCCCTCGTAGGTCTCGTCAGTGGAGCGAGAGGTTGTCCGAGATTGGCTGTTAATAGACCCTAGCCCTTGTCTCTGTCTCTCAGTTTCACTTCAAGGACGTGAAGTACATGCAGCACCAGGCGGAGACGTTGACCCTCCATAACGACGGGCAGGTCCCGTGCCAGTTTGAGTTCATCCAGAAGCCGGATGAACCCACCTATTGCAAACCCTGGCTGACCGCCAACCCGTCCAAAGGGTTCATTGCTCAGGGTGAGAACATACTGCTGAGGTGTATGGAATAGGGCATTCAGAATCAGAATGGGATTTAATCGCCGTGAAAGTTTACACAGACATGGAATTTACTTTGGCAGGAAGGTGTATACATTCAACATATAGGAATCTTAACTTAAACAAGTGGTCTAACTATACTAAAGGTACAAAGTCTCACTAATCCTAAGGTGCTAAAGACTGTAAATTTAGAATAAAAATAAAGAACATGAAATATAAAATGGCCATAATATACAATATAAAAATACAATAGTAAAAAAAAATACAAAATTACAAAAATACAAATAGTGTAACAGTGAAAATGTTGATCTCTATTTGAGCTTTATTTTCCTTCAAAAAGAAAGAGTTCCTACCATATAATACAATCCTGTTGCAGATGTAATGATGTAACTTGCACAGCTGCATGTTATGACATCGAGCTGTTACCATCACATGCTTGCAGAACAACAAATAGCGCGTGGGTCATCGAACTTGCACGTTCAGGAGGCCTTTAAATGTCTCTCCTCCCGTGCTAGGTGGAAACGTAGATATCGACCTGGAGGTGTTTGTCAACCGCTCCACTGCTCCAGAACTGAATTCGGGCCTGCAGCAGATCGAGGACATCCTGGTCCTACACCTGGAGAGGGGCAAGGACTACTTCCTCTCCGTGACGGGCAACTACCTGCCCAGCTGCTATGGCACCTCCATCCGGACGCTGTGCCAGCTGAGGGAACCTATCCAGGACATGCCCCTGGAGATCATCCGTGAGCTGGTGAGTTCAGCTTCCAGGTGCAGAACAGCTAGCAACACACAGCTAGCAACACACAGCTAGCAACACACAGCTAGCAACACACAGCTAGCAACACACAACTAGCAACACACAACTAGCAACACACGCACACAACTGGGGCTTTGATATGTGACTTCCACACTTCAGGGTTATTTGTCATGTCATGACAGTCTTGTCCTTGTTATTTGGGGAGGCTGATTAGAGTGTCCTGGTATACTAAAAGTATAACGAGTTTCGAGGTACAAAACCATGACGCTGGATATGCAAAAAAGACTAGTAGGGATTTAGGTGATTTTTCACTGTGTTAAACCTAATTATTTTGTTTTTCTATCTGTGGAAATGTACTACAAGTCTAGGGTACACTCTGTACCTCCTATTTGATGTCAGTTCATTAATGTCATAACCATCATAGACAGTTATTTGGACATGGTGGTTTTACTTGTACTAAATACAGTGTAGATAAAAAATCTTTGCAAGAAAATAAAATGTATCAGGAAAAAAAATACACAAGTTTCTAATGCCTTTGCTGCATGTCTTTTTTAAGTCCAACATTTGTCAAATCGAGTTAAAGGGAAATCTTCTTGTTTTATGGAGATCTGTTTTTGTGGTGAACAAGCGTTTTCAGTGTCCTGATCCAAGTTAGCTGTAGGTGGTTGAAGAGGGATATGCCGCATTTTAAATTTGGCTTCTGGCAGAGAACCTACTGTTACCAGGGAGAGGTTCCAATGGTGCATTAGACTTGCAAAACAGCAGGATATTTGTTAGATGAATCAGCATGCTCTCTTTGAGGCTTGGCTTTTGTGTTTTTAATCAGTGTTTAATTATTCATCCTGAAACGGTGTGACTCAAGACCTGAAAGTCTTCAGAATAAAACAAATATATAGTTAGTTCTTTTATCATTTTAGCTCTTTCTCATTTTCTTCAACTTGTTTACTTAATACCCAACCAAAATGGTTTCCACATACATTAGATTTTAAGTTAGATTTGAAATAAAAGTACAATTTTCAGTTTAATTTGTATCTTTTACTTTTTTCATGTCCTTCCGTTTTTTTTTTCTTTTCTTAACTTCAGACGGAACTATCTGAAGGTGAGACCAGAGCTGAGAGCACAGACAAGCCTCTTGACATCCCTAAAGAGATCTGGATGATGGTGGACCACCTGTTCCGCAACGCCAGCAAACAGGTCAGGACTTTTACTTTGAAGCTGCTTCTGATCGCTACACCCTTCTTCCTCATGGATTCTTTTCCCAGTTTCCTAGAAAAGAAGTCAATGTCCCAGTAAAATTTATGACCTGACACTGAATTGTTAAACTTTTGGCCCTCTTCCTGGTTGTAAGGCTTTCTTGTCTTTCAAGGACAAACCTATTGGTTGGCTTCTCTATGGGCAACCAAAGAGTGAAAATTCTGAATCCTTTGAAAATAATTGTTTTTGTGATTTATGGATGAGAAGCAACACAGAGTTGTGCCAGAAAAGTTTGTGGAATTGTATTAATACTTGAGTATTGTGTATTAATACTCATGTATTAATTGTACTCACAGTTTCGAGTTTTGGCTGGTTAATTCACTACTTAATTAATGTGATCATTTGTTTAATTTCATAGGAGGATATATTTCAGCAACCTGGGCTCCGGAGTGAATTTCAAGAGATAAGGGATTGCCTTGATACAGGCACGCCAGACTCGCTTCGTATCCTTAATAAGTGTAAAACTTCGCCAATTTGGGGGGGGGGGGAGAAATCATGTTTTTGTGCAGGACCATGCCCCCACGCTTGTCTAATCCAGTTCTGAAATGGGTAACGCTCAAGGCATCTGATGTTCTACATGCCAGTACATACATAAGATACCTAGAGACAAACCTGCCTCTATCCCTCCAAACTCTGCTTGGTTATAGGCACCAGACAATTACTCAATTATGCAATTCCCTCCACATGGTGGAGCCAGTCTCAACAACTTGAGAATTAATTGCATGAGTAGGGGTGTGGGGGGGGGGGGGGGGGGGGGGGGGCATTATACCAGACAAGGCCTTAGGTGGTTCCCCAGATTTTTGTGGTTCCTTATTCATGGCCTTATAATTGTTTCTATGCAAAATAACATTACATCTGTATGTTTTGAAATAATAATGCCCTTGACACTGTGGACTCTTAGCTGGCAGTAACCACTCTGTGGCAGAAGCATTGCTCCTCTTCCTCGATGCTCTCCCTGAACCCGTGATCCCCTACTCCCTCTACCAGCAATGCCTGGAGTGTTGCTCCAACACAAGCCAGTGTAAGAAGGTAAGTCTAGAAAGTTCAGTGAACATTCTTATGTCTATTACTTGTTTTGACTTTTTCTGGCTTTCTGTCTCTCTACCTCTGTCCGCAGGTTATTTCCATGCTACCTCAGTGCCATAAAAACGTGTTCAACTATCTAGCGGCATTTCTACGCGAGTTGTTAAAAAATGCTATACACAATCGACTGAATGTCAACATTTTGGGTAATCAAAAACAATTTGCTCTCATTCATCTTTTTTTTCCCCTTTATCAGCATTTTGAAAGTTAACAAGGAGGGACCAAAGTAATTCAGTAAACGGTTTATATTTAATATTTTCGCTAATCCTCCTCAGTTCTTAAAAATATTTCAGTTCCAGTTTCCACAGTCTTTGTAGTCTTGCTTGAGTTCAGAATCATGATTTTGGTTCCTTAAGTTTTTTCTTTATGTAAATGCTCCGTTTCCCAACATGTGATTGCCGCTTATGGAGATGTTGCATGTTCCTGACATTAGGCTCTGTTTCACCACAGTTCCCATTTTTGCTGCTTTGCTACTGAGGTCGACTTCAAAACAAGATCTTGCTGAGAAACGGAAGACTCAGGAGTTCTTCCATCATTTCCTGGTCCAGGACCTCTCCTGAATAGCGCACGGATCCTTTCACTGATTTCACTTAGTGTACAGCTCAGTATTTGTAATTAGTTTGTAATAATTTCATAAATGAAGTAGGTTTTTGTTTGTAAGTGATAGTCTAATTATGTTCACTGATTTAAAAACTTTTTTTTTTACAGTAATGTTTCAATGTAAGATATCATTACACAGCTGTTACTGTGTAATGATGAGCAGCTGTAGAAATATTTTTATGTATGTAAAGTTACTAGTTATTTAAAAAGATGATTTGTATTTTGTCGTTTATGATGTCAAAACAACCAATTGTTTTTTATATATATATATGTATATAAAAAGTCCTGTTTCAAGAAATGTGATCAGTTGGATTCATTGTTTGTTGTATAGGACATTAGATGTAGTCTCACACTACAAGCTTGTCAACGGATGGATGGTTCACTACTATCTACAAAAAAATACTGTGTACTTCCTTGCATTACTTAACTTTTCTTAACTGTAATGCAAAGCCCCATATTGTACATAACAGTTCTAGTTCACACACACACACTCCATGTAACACAGGAGAATATGGTTGTGAATTAATTATTTACTTCAAAAGCATATTTATTCACATTTCAATAAAGCACATCTTCTTGACCAGAGGTATATATTACTCATGTGGGATGATACGACAACCGATACCATACTACTCGATATATAAACATTTAAGAGTGTATAACAATGTGTAGCTGTATTTCCCACAATTCACCACGTTAACTGGGAGGCTGGAATATGACGTTTATATTTAATCATGGTACCGCTAGGGAGGGGATGGGAAGAAAGTGCTAGCAACCCTAAACATAAAGTCTAACGACGTTTTCTCTGCCTTGGTAACTATCTTCTTGTATTTGTTATTGGCATTGTGAGTTTGTTGTGACAAATTGTTTAGATCGACGAAGTCAAACTTTTCTGGTTCGTCGCGAGATTTGTCCTGGTCCTAGCAGTAGACTTGCTAGCTATCTACATTAGCTCGCGCTAGCTGTAGCTAGCTAACTGCTTGGTCTAACTAGATAGCTAGCAAACTGATTGTCTGATAAATACTTACCATTTGCTTTCTGTTAAGATAGCTACCCAGTTTGTGTTACTTAAGTTGGGTAACGTGTAGTTCTATTGACAAAGCAATATACATGTAACGATTTAACAAGATCCGTGCAAATTAGGCTACAGCCAAGCCAGCTAGTAGCGAGTCAGGCAGACTGAACAAGACAGGATTTAATGCAATGGATTGCCTGTTTCCAAGCTTCCACTCAAAACGCAACCCATCATTTAATGCTTTCTTGCTTTAGGAGCATTAATTGTGTTAGTTAGTAAGGTTTTCTTATAACGTAATGCCAGCTAATATAACGTTATAGCCATAGAGCTAACCTTAGCTACAGCTGGGCAGCATCCTCCTACCTAGCTAGTCTCAATTGGCAAGCATTTGGCATGTTTGCCATTTAGTTTGACATGTTTACCAGCTAGTTACTGTGTCTTGTAGCTAGTCAATTCAATACAAACTACTAACATCGACTAAATTGATTTGCTACACTAGAACCTTGTTTCAAAGTAAATTAACTTCATCAGCAAGGTTACTATACCAGCTAACCCCAGGGGTCTCGTGACTATCGGAAATCAGAAAGTTCTAGATCTCCCATTTTGGCTACCGTGCTTCTGTTTGTAGAAAGTAGGCCACTTCCATATATTACCATATTGGTGAAATAAAGGTATATCTTGTCAGCTGTTAATCGAGTTCTCACTGCGGTTGCTGGATTTTTTGACGAAAAGGCTGAACTGTCATTAAACGTTAGTCGAATGGCAACCCCTTGGCTTGCCTAGCATACACAAAATACACAGAACACGCCAATTATTCCAATGGAGGATTGTCATGACAATTGTAGCTACATGTTAAGTATGATCAAAGGGTATTGTGGTCCACTGACATTTGCGTGTTGGTGGCTATCTTCACAATCAAATTACCATGTGTTTGTGTTTAGTAGCCAAGGTGCCTTTTGTCCCAGTTTCCTAGCAATGCTCTTAGGTTGCTAAAATAATCAGCAAACTATAATTGTTCAAATATATCTAGCTTTTCTATAGGGAGTTTCTATGTTTAGCATCAGTAAATTTTTCTACAAGCAGTAACAAAAGCAGAATTTGTGATGACAATTTTGTGTTCAATGTCAGAAATGGACCAGTTTTGAGCCATGCCAAATATTGTATAGATCAAATATAAACATATATATCTGTAATATGTTTCATTTATATTAAGTCATTTAGCAGACGCTCTTATCCAGAGCGACTTACAGTAAGTACAGGGACATTCCCCCCGAGGCAAGTAGGGTGAAGTGCCCTGCCCAAGGACACAACGTCATTTGGCACGCCGGGGAATCGATCCGGTAACCTTCTGATTACTGACTCCCTCACCGCTCAGCCATCTGACTCCCGTTTCCTGCAGGTATAGCAAGTGTGCCGTCCTCTGCGCCCGGGCGAGAGAGGCGGCCAAGGACCATGAGCGAGAAGGGCCCTCACACTGAGGCGCCGATGTACCTCACGGTGGAGGTGGACCAGCTTCCGCGGGACGAGGACGAGGACGAGGAGCAGATGGCCAACTACGGCAAAGAGGATGACCTGATGCCCAACCGCCCCTCCTCCTCCTCGGGCCGCGTGTACGACCGCACCACGGTGCTCATCGAGCAGGACCCCATCCGATTGGACGAGGAAGGCGAGGAGTACATCCACTGCGGCGGGGACGACGACGGGGTCACCTTCCTCACCGAGGGGGAGGGTGACGAGGAGGGCTCCCTAGCCTACATGACGGACCCTGACGGGATGTCGCAGGGCTATGTGCACCATACCATCTCGCCGGACCAGATCCAGTTCATCATCAACCCCGGGTCCACCCCCATGCCACGGAACATCGAGGGGGCCACCCTCACCCTGCACTCGGAGTGTCCAGAGACCAAGCAAAGAGAGGTAGGTGGGAGCCATTACCTAACAGCAATGGGCTTCCTCTGCAAAACCGTTTTTTTTATGTTCCTGCTTCACTTCCTTCTTCCTGAAAGAGGACACAGGAGACTACAACAGGAGTTCAACTCCATAGCCTGTTGCTGTCGGTGTATTTGCTTTATCATCGGGGCTCTATTGCTGCAGCAATTCCCCTTCCAAATTACTGGTTTATGTAAGATCCGACTTGTCCCCTGCGTCGCTCGCTTCAGGAATTTGACTTGAATGTTTTCTTTGTAAATGCGAAGCGACTCTGTTGTGGGTCACCAGTTTTCTACTCTCGGAATACAGCACATGACCATTTACTGTGAGGCATGGCTAAACATTGCGTGTTGTTGGTGCAGCTGTAGGTGTTTGTTGTCAGTGTCCCTAGTTGACATCATGTTAAAGTGTCGTGAGAACCTGTTGTCTGCCGCGCTGTGTTTATTCTGCTGGATCTCATCCAGTCCACCCTCATCCTTGGCCCCATCTACCTGACTTGATATCGCAAAGAGAAAACGTGTCATCCAGAATTAGATTAAAGAAACGTCAGATAGACCACCGAGCCAACGATGCAATTCCCAGAAGTGTCCTGGAGTTCTGGCAATTACTCAACATCAATTTCCTTTCAAATCTTTTTTAGTTGTTTCTCCCCCCCTTAACTTCTGTCCTTTTGCTGTCACGCATGGAACTCTGTAAAAGTCTCCTTTGAAAAGCGTCTGAACAGTGTAACTTGTGTATCCATCCCTGCATGCACAATTTGTCTGCATGGCGGAGTGCTCTCTTTGCTCATTGTGTCTGTGTGGGGGAGTCAGTGGCATGCCGCATCTAGTTACCCTGTGTGATTGAGCTGATGCTGGAGAAGTGCTGGAGTCACGACGGTGTGGGAGAGGGAGGCGATCCCGCATTAACAAGCTGTGGTGGCCCTCTCACCGTCGGCTCCACACCGCACACTTCTCTACATTTCTCTCTCTCGAGCATTGAAAATAAAAAGCCTAATCAATCAGCCGCCTATCTCTGAGGTCCTGTTAAGGTTTCTTGCTCAACATGGGTTCCACACTGCTGCAGTGCCTGGACAGTCTTTTTAGTATGTATGGTTTTGGGCCCTCTGTATTAATAAAGAGGCTGTTTGATCTATGACCCGAAGAGTTCTAGTCTACATGTATGTTGTGTCTGCTTGTGGTTTGTATGGTTGAAGTCCAACAAGAAACGCATCTAAAAATAGCTGGATCCAAGCATGGACAGCCTCTAAAATTCCTATCATGGGGTTACATAAGGTATAGAATCTGTTGGATTATTTATGTACGAGTGCAGCATGTCATTTCACCAAGGGTCAGGGTCTACACTAACTTCCCTTTCGAACCCCAGCTTAAAAAGAGGAACTGGAAAACGTGTGAACGTAGCCAAGAGAGATTTTCTTTGTCTACCTACATTCATGGTTGTGCTGTGGGATAATGAAGGCGAGAGCTTGTTTCTATGGGAGATAAAGCAGAGAGATGGAGTCTTTCTTCTCTTTTGTCCCAGAGGCATTTTCCCCCCCGAGAGAAACAGAAGCACAGGGCAACCACTACTGTGGAGTCGAGCTGAGCTGAACACAGGGAAACAGAATGGGTTGGATGTGATGTGAGAGGAGTGAGATGGGGGAAGGAAGAGGGGGGGAGGGGGGGGGGGGGGTAGAGTCATCCCAGTCACCAGTTCAAGAGCTGGCGGGTGGCTGAGTCATTGAGTTCAAGCTCTTCCCGAAAGGTCCCAGTGATCTGTAGAACAGAAAGAGAAAGAGACGTTATATAAAGATGTTAAGCCTCCTTGGATTCCTCTTGTGTGAAACACAGCCTAAACATTGGTTTTGAAAAGCTGTTAACAGCTGGTCGATGAGTATGTGGTTTGCTCTTTCTAAATGAAATGTTTCTCCCCTAGTTTTTTCTGGGTTTGTAAGTGATCACGTGATCCCCCATCTGCTTCCATACATTCCATTGTTCTCTCTCTCTCTCTCTCTCAGGTGAAGCGGTACCAGTGCATGTTTGAGGGCTGCACCAGAACCTACAGCACGGCAGGCAACCTCCGCACGCACCAGAAGACACACAGAGGAGAATACACGTTTGTGTGCAACCAGCAGGGCTGTGGCAAGGCCTTCCTCACCTCCTACAGCCTTAAGATCCACGTGCGCGTCCACACCAAGGAAAAGCCCTTTGAGTGTGACGTGCAGGGCTGCGAGAAGGCCTTCAACACTCTCTACAGGTTAGGCCTTCAACACTCTCTACAGGTTAGGCCTTCAACACTCTCTACAGGTTAGGCCTTCAACACTCTCTACAGGTTAGGCCTTCAACACTCTCTACAGGTTAGGCCTTCAACACTACAGGTTAGGCCCGTAAATCGTCTCTGGCTCCAGTTCTACCGTGAATCCCACTCTAGTATTGAGCAGGTTTCCCTGGGAATGCACTAGAGATGAAGTTAACGGAGCATCTCACATACAGAGTAGTTCAAGTACACCTGCCCTGACTAGATGTCTGTCATGTGGGACATGTGAGTTAACTGGAATGATGAGGTGTTCCTGGGAACTAAGCTTCTAAGCGTACTGACTGTATGGAAGCTCTGTCTTTTTGATGCAGTGGTCTTTGGATGTTTGACCCAGAGCTCAAACAATAGGCTCCATGCATCCAGCCAATTTCTTTTTTGTTTTGTTTTTGTCTTGAGGTTACCATTGTTCTCTTTATACAGTGCCAGTTGAGTTAAGCTCTTATCTGCATCAAAGCCGATAAGAGCCTCATACAAACAGAGTTTGCGGCTCTTTCATGGTGAAGCCCTACCTGAGCCCAAAAAAATGCAGCCAGTTGAGGCGGTCCTGTTTGGCTGCCTTCTACTTCCTGTCAGGAGCCATTCGTCAGTCTGGCCGGTGTCATTCTGGCCAGCTCCTTTCTTAATCACATTATTCTCCCCTCTTATCACAGCCTCTGCTGGCTGGCCCCTCCCCTAGGGCACGCGTTCACTACCTCAAGAGTAGCCTTACGAGATCAGACAGTCCGGTTGGTTTCTTGTCTGGGCAGGAGGTTGCTGCTTAATGTCAGTGTTTGCTGAAGAACAGACAGGCCCAGTCAGGGATATTCAGACCCTTCTACACACTAAACATTTTGTGTTAAATGACGTGACTAGCAACCAGTCAGCATAAGAATCGAACACTGTTTATTGTAAATTGGATATGGTTGGTTGAAGCACTTGTGATTGTCCGATACCGATGTCGATAGTGATGCCCCAAGATGTGCTACAATGCATGGAATGTCAAGTGGATGCCGCCAGTCAATTAGTGTAGCCATATTACAGATTATCCCCCCTCTTCCACCCCCCTTAAAGACTTGTAGCTATTGTTCTTTCCTCTCCACAACAAACATTAGAACGACTAGAGCAGATAACGGTATTGAAGTCGACATAGGCCAGGTAGGTGTCTTTTCTTTTGCAGCCCACCAGTCGGCAGATTAATGATGAGGCTAACGTTCATGTGTCACCAATGTAGACTGAAAGCACACCAGAGACTGCACACGGGGAAGACTTTCAACTGTGAATCGGAAGGATGCACAAAGTACTTTACGACGCTCAGTGACCTGAGGAAGCACATTCGTACACACACTGGGGAGAAACCATTCCGGTAAGTGCAGAGGGTCGCCGGTGTTATGTGTCCCAAGGGATGAGGGTTTGTGCCATATGAGGGAAGGTGAAAATCAGCTTGTTAGCGCTTTTCAGCGATGTGTTTAGACTGCTAGGCTACTTGATAGCAGTCTTAGCACTCTTAATGAACTGTCGCTTCCTGCGATCTCTCCCCAGGTGTGACCATGACGGGTGTGGCAAAGCATTTGCTGCTAGCCACCACCTAAAGACGCATGTACGGACACATACAGGTACTGCTCAAAAGCCGACCATAAGGCAACCAAATCTCACTTCGGCGTTTCCCATTAATTTTCTCTGCATTTGCGGCCGATTTTGAGATTTACCAAAAATATTTCCACACTCATAACTTAAAAGATCTCTTAACATGGTGTTTTGCGCCATTGCTTATGCAAAGCATCGCTCCCTCCCACGTTAGCTGTCAGTCTCCTCGCTTATGTACAGTGCATCCGGATGCAAGCTAACATTAGCTAATTATCAAACGTTAACATTATTACCAGAAGATCTGACAACATAACCTTTTTTGTTTTCAAGAGCACAACGTTCTTTTTTAGATCTCTTAATTTAGATCTCAATGTGCACCAGATTGATGCATTTAAACGTAAAAAAGTTGATATTATGGTGGAGCATGCCGCCGGACCCCAGTGTCTGAGGGTCAACCCACACAGTCTCTAATGAGAAATCGAAGAGAAACACTGTACCTCTTGAACCAGTTTTTCTTTTCATTGTTCGAAGTCTTATGCTGGCTTAGCTTTTATGTGAAGATGACCCATACCACATCGCTCTCCGTCTCTCATCTTTCCCTCTTCTCCCTCCTTTGTCCTTTTCTGTTCTCTCCCATTGTCTCCATCTTTCTTTCCTCTCTCTCTCTCTCCCACTATCTCTCGCTCTCTCTCTCTCCCCTCGCGCTCTCCCCCCCCCCCCCCCCCCCCTTGCTCTCGCTCACTCTCTCCCCCTCGCTCTCTCTCCCCCCCCCCTCACTCTCTCCCCCTCTCATCCTCCCACTTGGCACCCTTCTGTAGGGGAAAAGCCTTTCAACTGTCCCAGCGATGGCTGTGAGAAGACCTTCAGCAGCCAGTACAGTCTGAAGAGTCACATCCGAGGCCACGACAAAGGCCAGCCTTTCAGCGTGACCTTAACCCACCCCCTGTCAGAGGTGAGTCATTGTCAGTTCAGCATAATGTGGATTTGTATCCCCTGGTAAGGAAAGATGGGACGAGACTTCTTTGTGCTGTACTGAATCTTGGAAGTGCGTTCATAACAACAAATTTAGTGTCGAATTTACCAATTGATTTAGATCTCTGTTGGTGTCTGACTGTGAAGAAATAAATTAGAGCCCATTCATCTCTAATTACAGGATGCAAATCATTCACTATGCCTCAGTGATCTAAGCCTCATCTCTACCGATTCAGAGCTACGAGAGAACATCCACAACGTGAGTTTGGGAATCATTTCAATGCACCCCTGTTTGCTTCCTTGCATGCGCGCAAGTCGATGTACTCAAAATATAAACACAGAAATTCCAGTTCCACATTGTCCTCAATCTGTGCCATAATATTCTGTTGTTAATTGTTCCAAACAGTCTCAGAACATGGATCTGAACAGTGTCACCCCCATCAGGATCTTTGAGCTCATGTTTCAGAGTCCAGAACATAGTGAACACAGTCAAGACGATGTTCATCATCGAGGCAAGTACTTTTCAGAACACATGAACTCAAACTGGGGTCAGATGGCTGAGCTGTTAGGGAGTCAGACTATTAATCAGAATGTTGTTGGTTCGATTCCCGGCCGTGCCAAATGACGTTGTGTCCTTGGGCAAGGCACTTCACCCTACTTGCCTTGGGGAAAATGTCCCTGTACTTACTGTAAGTCGCTCTGGCTAAGAGCGTCTGCTAAATGACTAAATGTAAACTGGAATGGGGGTTACTGTATGGTGTTGATCGTAACTTCTCCCATTCCCCTCTCCTCTTAGAGAGTTTTGTGGAAGTCTTTGGCCTGGACACTCCTACCCAACCTACAGTGAGTGACGGTTCCTCCCTCCTCTCCTTCCCCCTGCCCCCCTGCTCCTCGTCCTCCTCACCCTGCTCCCACACCACCCCGGTCGCGGAGGGCCCCTGCCAGCTCAGCCAGACACCCTCTCAGACCCCGACGCCCATCAGCTCCGCAATCGGCTCCACCCAGCCCGCCCCCTACGTCTCCTTAGCCGGCCCAACGCCAGACGTGCCCGACCATGCCCCGGGGGCCGGCGCTGCAGTCCAGCAGCACTATGTTGCCGTGTCGCCCGCGTTCCTTCAGCCAAAGGGCAAGACTCCGACCGGGGCGGCGGCGCCCCCTGCGGCCTCCGCTCCGCCAGCTCCGGCCCTGAGCGCCGCGGTGCCGTGTGCCGCTGCTGTTGCCGCCCCCAACACGGAGGCACCGCCGCTGCCGCCAGCCACGGCTCACAATGTGCCTTTAGCCCCCAACACCAGCCCGGGCCTGACTCCCACCCCCACCACCATTACCATCGGGTCCAGCCAGGGCCTGCTGCCGTCCAGTATCGTCATGTCGGACCAGAACCTGCAGTGGATCCTCAGTAGCGCCGCCAACAGCCAGCAGAACTCGGACACAACGGTATGGGGGCCCTGGTAGTGGGATAGTGGGAATGTGAAGGCAGTGTATAGATGAGTATTCTTTACTAGAAAAGTACTTATCTTTCCTTTTGTATTCTATTCTCCCAGACTTGGCTTAATGCGAAATTGCTAAAAAATCAATCTGTGTTTTGCATGCAGACTCACCAAGGAGGGACAAAAGTTGAGAAAGTTTTCTTCACCACTGCCATACCTGTGGGAGGAAACCCAGGTGAGTGGAAATGCAATTACATGTTTCCTTGGGAACTGAATAGATTCTAAAATGGAATCCTTAAATGTATGTGTTACTTTATAAATGTTGTTGTTCCAGGCAACGCTGTTCAGCAGATCGGCCTCAGTTTGCCAGTCATCATCATCAAACAGGAGGAATCCTGCCAGTGTCAATGTGCCTGCAGGGACTTGGCTAAAGACAGGAGCTCCAACAACAAGAGCACTAACACAGCCACAGCAGTCATAGCAGCACAGCAACCTCCGGATCCTCCTGCTCCTCCTCTCCCACCTCCACCTCCCGAGGCTCCTTATCCACCTGTTCCCCCTGCCCCGTCACCCCCCTCCTGCTGCCTCCCCCAGTCCCCCTCTCCTGGGGGCGAGATCCTCCCCCAGGGGGAAGCAGAACCGGGCAGCACTCCGTCGTCCACTCAGACGTTCCCCACGGCGGCCACCAACCCTTCTCCCCCCGATGGCCTGTCCAACATGGACGTTTCCGACTTCCTGTCTCTGCAGAGCCCGGAGACGGACGCCAATATCGAGGCTCTGCTGCTGGTGGCTGATGACTTTGCTATGGCTGGCAGCAGGAGCAACATCAACCCCTAGGCAGGAGGGGAGGGATCGACGACTTGACCACTCTTCAGCTGAAACCGCCTCGTCAGCCGGAACCCACTCCCTCGTCATGCACACGTCCCCCATGTTCACGTCCATCTTGTCCTCTTCCTTTTCGTGTGCAGGCACTCCCCTCACCAAGTGTTCCATGTCTCTACCTGTAGTGTGTTTTTGTTTGGCCTAGTAGACACATTTCAAAGACTACAATAGAACTATTTGAATCAGTTGCTGCGAATGGTCGAGGTGCAGTCGTTTTTGGCGATAGTGTTAGCATATTGCTAACAACACATATCGATGGCTGCATATGAAATTGAGAATTTTGCATGACTTGGCGCTCTCATTGCCAAGCAATAAAACAAAACTAGACTTGTTGTCTAATCAAGCACTGTAGTGAACTAGCCAGCATACTATATACCTTTCAACTAGTATGCTTTTGACCAGAATGTACTGCATGTAATGTAAGTCATTTGGTTTTTATCCAGTACCACCAGGAATTGGACGTTGTTGGGCAGTGTTATCTTACTCAAGCAATGTCTATTGACAGCCATTGCATAAAAAGTAATCATGACAAATTTGTCTAGGAAGGTTATTGTATTCCAGAAAATGTGATTTCCTTTGGTTTCATTTGTATTATTGGTATTGTGGCTGTTTTCCATACACAAGTATTACAAATTGAAACAACCTTTGAGAATTTGATTGCCTTTTAAATTTGATTTGGAAGTCAAATCACTATTTTCAGGTTTCCAGTAACTTTATTATTTAAGTGATAACAGATTAATTTATTGAGAGCTTAATTCTGCTTACTTTTGCTGTCTTCTCTCAAGCAAGCATCATGGACAAAGTATCAATCTTTTTATTATTATTATTTATTTCATTGCCTGCTTAGGAGTCCTTGTAGTTGTCCTCATATGTTACTGATTGGAGTCTACGGTACCCTCCCTCCCCCTCCATTTTCTTTGTTCTCAAAGACACAAGAACATTGCAGTATTGCATCTATTAATTTTGATATTTTGATCTTCTGGTTTGCGAAAGCCTTTGGCAATCAAGAGACATTTATATATAGCCTGACCCTCTCAGGGATGCACGGTGATACAGGTTGATCATCAGACATGCAATGGACTGCCAGATACCATTATTGCAGCCCTGTTTGTGCTGCACTTTCTTCTTCTTACTTTTATGTGCACTACCTTCCCCCCCCCCCCCCCCAGTTACTCAAATGCCTAGTTATCTGCAGCACTAATACATTCTTCATTTGTGAACCACTGCTGTAAAAGGGTGTACATATAACATCTAGTCATATACATTTTATCTTGTTAGAATGATCTAGAATTTGTATTTTTGTATAGAATTTTGAATTGTCTAAGTGTGGAAGTCGGAGCCTTCAGAGAATACCACCCTTACTCTTTTTTTATTTTTAGCATTAGCCTTCGAGACATTCATCTTATGCAGACGATTGACAAATTTACAAACTTACCGATTTTAGATATCGGCGCTACTGTACACAGTACCTTCTAATATGTGCATATGTAATTTGCTTAGAGTATAATATAACATTATTGTTTTACAAGGGACACAATGCAATGACACCACAGAAGGCATTACTTCCATTGGGTATAGAGCTGCACGGCCTTAAATGTTATCCCACTTACTGTGGCTTACGCGCCTCCTTGCCTTGTCAGTCTCTGCCTATGACTTGCCATGACGTTGCCCATCTGGCCACTATACCCTTTTCATCAGTTTTTGTTTAAATGCCTTTGTGCAGCAGTCTATACAAGGATATCAACTAATTTGTTTGATAATTTCCGTGCCAATGATGCAGCCTAATCTCCACGTTTGACAATTTTGCGTATCATAGAAATATGCATCTATTCAGCAAAACAGTAGCCTGAAATGTTAAGATTCCTCGTACTGTACTGCAGTGAATATCATCCATTTTACAATTGACAGGACACCCAAGAGAAATTCCATTCATATTGAAACTGTATACACATTGTTGTTTTGTCATTGTACTTTTATTTTGCTATCGAACTGATTATGAATAGATGGACTGAGAATCACACAGGAATGATGTATTCTGTCAGAAATATTTTTCTAACAGGCATAAAGCAGTTGACATGTGGATATCTAAAGGAATTTGAATGATCTTTGCCGTTTTACTATCTGAAATGTACCAGATATATTTTAATATCAATGCATACTATACGTATGTGTATGTGGGGCTATTCACTGTACTGTAAAACGCTTAAAATTAGCATTTTATTAAGATTATTGAATATATTATTTCTTTTTTGTTAGCACTTAGATTTGGGTCCACTACTAGAATAATATAAGTGTCTAGATGACAAAATCCTTAATTTGTTTCTTATTGAAGTGTTGTCCCATATTAAATGTCGGTCAGCTTGAATAATTGTAAATATGAACTCGGCATAACCCATGATTGACTTGCAATCAATTTCATGCATCCCTTTGAGGAAAAGTACCTATGCAATTATTTGACTGCAGCATTCCCAAAGGTGAAATGTACCAAACATATTGACCATTTTTCACTGAAGTCATCAGATATTTCCCATATTCGGTATGCAGATTCACATGTACTATAAAGGCTAATGAAGGTTGTTTGTAAAATTACACACAAAAAATACAACATACTTCATTCTTTGACCAACACACCTCAATTACTCACTCCTATACGACTGCTATAAGGGTCCATATTATTATACTCTATGGGTTGTGTTGAGTGGTGAATATGGGCATTTGAGTATTTGTATTTTCATCCATTACTTTCCAGTAAGTTGTCTTTTTTTACCTTTTTCTTTTCTCCATTTTGAGTTACCTGGTTATATACTGACTGGATTTACTTGGAAAGGAACCTGTAAAATCACTGATTCTGTTGTAAGAATTATTTGGGTCATGTGTGCTGCAGTTTTTACGTTATGGGTAAAAATGATTTGTCACATTTTGTTATATTTTCACTAAAGTCATCTCAATCTTTTGTGTCTTTCTGTATTGGTAATACAAATCCAACCCAATTTGTATGCCCATTGAAAACATGTAGACCAAGATGTGTTCTTTAGAACCCAAACAAACCCAATTTTTGCCTTTAAAAAGGTACCTTTATAGCTGCTGACTATTGCTGGGCAGGCATTGTGAACATCTTGTGCATGGAAACAATACTCTCCCTGGAAGGAAGTTCAAGTTTTGAGGGCATTGGGGCACTTGTTTGGAAACTGGTTGTTTTTCTTCAGATGTACCAGTTTGGAAAGAATGCAGTGGCAACAGGCTTTTTTGAACTTTGTATATAGTTAGGGATACTTGTGCTTGTTGGAAAAATGTTTAATGGGTAACAGGAGGGGGAAACGAAATGCTTCCAAAGGAATGTCTTCAGTACCCAAAGAGTAAGGAATTGTAAAGGATTTGTATTTTTTAAAAGAATGTACAATGTGAAAATGGTTTGCTTATGCTTGTTTTGTATAAAGTAATATTGTACTATGATAAAGTAATAACTTTTTGAATTGAGAGCAATATAATACTAATAAAATCTTACCTGATTTGTCAATCGATGTTACCTTTTCTCAACCAAAGAGGCATGACTTTATTTACCATTTATTTGTCAGAATATGCTTTACTAATATAAAAACATACATCGTAGTTATTGATTCACTTTTGTGCGGGAAATGGTGCATCACTTAGATTCTTGTCCTGAGGGGAGATAGAAATTGCACTTGTTTTGTCGTTTACCACATGCTTGATTTAGGGGGCTCTGGGACCTACCGCTAAGACACTTCGCAGTTCCATCAAATCCCTCAGGACAGCGTTGCTTAGCTCCAACTTGTCCTCCAGAGTAACAAGTCTATCGTCGAGGTCCTCCAAGAGCTATATGTGGGCCAATAACATGGGAGTTAGTAAACACACGTGCTATTGGGTGAGGATTTCATGGTCTGTATGATTTATTAACGTAACAATGTTGAGTAAAAAGAGTCGTGGAAATTCTTATTGGAACCACAAACCTGAGTGTTCTGTGTGTTTGAAGACTCTTCCTTTACAGCAGCAGCATCCTGTAACTTCCTGTCTAGAATAATGCACACCAAGAAACATTTGGATATTCCAGCGGAACAACAACACTTAAGCATGAAAGTGATGTGCTGTTACAATACCCGTACTCGTTGCCATGATTCTTCTCAGAAATAAAGTTAGGCTTGCTTGTGAGTAGCCTAAGCCTACACGGGTGTTATAGTTTAGTTAATTAGCAGCCGCCAATTAATTAAGGTAAATATCCATGTTTATTAGACAATTATTTTCATATCTTATACATTTACCTAGCTTATTCTACGTTTTCCAATAACAAAAATGCTCTGTTTGGTATTTAGCCTACTTAATTCAATGTATCCAAATGGAAAATCGAAATACCGCAATAGTCTGTGCTGTTACCTTTAAGAAACTGGGCGTCATGCTTTGAAGGCGTTACCGGAAGACTGTCATTTGCTGCCAATAGCGAGTGTTTCATCAGGCAATACTAGCATGCTGTAGAAACCTGATACAGTTCACATGCAGAGTACATGTAATGTTATTAATGCCTTTGTCAAATCAAGAAGTGCGTATCACAATGCCCCGTTAACAAACAAAATGTGCAAAGAGCTGAAGACTAAAGTGTTACGTTTGATACCGCCGACAGACAACGGTTTGACCGGCCAGCATGAGGACACACCGAACAGACACTCAGGTGACGTTAGCTAGCTTGAAACTGAAAATCGGGTTTTCTGTCGACTTCACTTTTACAATGACTTCTAATGCGTTTAAGATGTTGTTATGTATTCACGGCCTACATGGCTGGTCTGTTGCTTCTAGTTGCACGTGTTGGACACATACAGCTTCTTTTATCTTTGATAATATGTATGGTGTAGTTATAGGCTTGTGGGATGTTTACATAACGAAAGTTGGTACTTTTAATGGCATTTGTTTGGCGTTTACGAAACACTTATTTTTTCCCGAACGTGTCAATGTTGATGACTTCATAACCCCTTTTGGTCTGTAGATGGTGCTGAAATCCTGGATGCAACTGTCCTATCTCTGAAGGAGGGTCAGGTGGTAGCTTTGCCAACTGACACAATATATGGCTTGGCTTGTCTGGCTCAAAACTCTGATGCCATCAAACGGGTGTATGAAATCAAAGGACGAAATGGTCAAAAACCGCTGGCCATTTGCGTTGGGGAAATACAGGACATTTACAAGTAAGTGTCCATATTTTTGAGCAATAATCTCCAGTCCACATAAAAAGGTCCACAGCTATAGAAAACACACTGCTGCACTTGCTTCTTGTTACATAAACTAATTAGTTAAATAGAATGTGGTCATGTTGGTCTATGAGGCTCATCAGTCCATGCTACAGCATGTCAAAACAAATCAAGGACAACTGTTATACCTCTATCCCATGATTGCAGGTACTGTAAGGTGTCAGTCAAAGAGGAGCTTCTGAAGGAGCTTCTGCCTGGTCCTGTCACTCTGGTTCTGCAGAGGTCTACGGTGTTGAACACAGACCTGAACCCCTTCACTCCGGTGAGACCCAGCTACCCCTCGCACTCCACCCTTCACACACCTGCAACCACACCCTACAAGAAGACAGTCCCAATTTTTCGTAATCCACATACAGTTCATAATAATATGCTGTTTTTGTTTGTTGTTTTTTCTAAAGGTCTTCCGAGTCTTTTGTATGAATTATTATCATGCGGCTTGTGTTCTTGTGGTTGTGTTCCCTTTAGCTGGTAGGTGTGCGCATCCCTAACCATCCCTTCATGAGGCGTCTGTGCCAGCTGTGTGCAGAGCCCCTGGCTCTAACCAGCGCCAACATCAGCACACACTCCAGCACTGTGGCTGTGCACGTAAGTGGAAACCACCCTCAGTGTGTGTGTTACAACACATTTTATTTTCGAGTGGATCACTCGAAAGTCATAAAGTGTGAATTTATTGGGTGTTTAATTAATTGATTTTATATAGCGCTTTCTACTACTCAAAGTACTCAAGGTCGCTTTACAGAGTCCAGTATTCATTCAGACACAGTCATACCGGTGGTGGTAAGCTACAACTGTAGCCACAGCTGCCCTGGGGCCGACTGACAGAAGCCTGGCTACCAATCAGCGCTTACGGCCCCTCCGATCACCACCAATATTCATTCACCTTCATACGATGCATGTTTTTATGGTGTTTGGACTAAGCAAGGCTAGTGCTATATTACATTTTGTCATTTAGCAGACGCTCTTATCTAGAGCGACTTACAGTAAGTACAGGGACATTCTGCCCGAGGCAAGTAGGGTGAAGTGCCTTTCCAAAGGACACAACGTCATGCGCACCGGCCGGGAATTGAACTGGCGACCTTCAGATTACTAACCCGATGCTCTACCCGCTCAGCAGGATTCTGATTCATTTGTGTTCTACACAAATTTGTTTGTTTGTTGTGTTCATATTGGACTTTTTAAATTCCTGCAGGAGTTCCAGGACCTGTGGCCTCGTTTAGCTGTGGTAGTTGATGGTGGACCAATAGGAGACCATAGTCGGTTAGGGTCAACAGTGATTGACCTATCAGTGTTTGGAAAATACCGCATCATCAGACCTGGCTGGTGAGTCATTGATGATCTCCTATATGAACTTTAAGCTGGTTTAGGTAGCATGATGTAATTGAAAGTAGATCAATGTCTTGCATTCATTTAAGGTGAACCAAGGTTAAGTTGTAGTGTCTCAGTTTAAAATTGAACTTCAAATATGGATGTAAGCTTGTTGATAAGAGCTCACAAGTCAAACCACTCCTTTTATCTTTCAGTGCTTTTTCTGCCACTGTGGATTTGCTGGAGCGTAAATATGGACTGCTGGAGGACACAGAAAATCATTGAGGATTTGTTCCTACTCACTGGCTGAAATGCACAAGCAGCTGTATCCATTTTCTCTATAGCCAATGAAAAATCTCCCTCCGGTGGCAATGTTTGATAGGCTGAGGGTTAAACATTTTTAAAGTAATGTTGTGGTGTTATCTACCTCAGATTATGGACCTATGGAGTTCATTTGTTTTGGGTGATCAGTTATTTGGGCCTCAACTTACATGGGTCAATCTTAGCAACAAACCCAACTATCTCTGCTATGTCAGACTGGGACGAGGGCCAGAGAATGACAGTTGGTGGTTGTAGTTGTTCTTTCTTCAGGACCTGCGGGAGTCTTTGAGTCTCAATGTGCTCTCTGCCTGGAAATTAAATGAAAATTCCTTTTTGAGGGGATTTGTAATTTAAAAGTTTTTGAAATTGTATTTATTTGTTGGAGTGCATTGGTGTGGTTTTTTGTTTTCTTTTTAACAGTTGTATATATACCTCTGTGATTTTGACAATACATCAAATGATGGAATGTGGATTTTCTTTCTCCCTGTGCATTCACATGGCTTTGTTGGCAGTTCCTCAACTACATTGTACAGTGGCATGTCATATAAAATAACAGCTTTTGTTGATATCTGCTCATGTTAACAATAAATTCCTGAAATACTTTTTAAATTAACTTTTTTTTCCATTAAAAACTGATGAGTAGCTGGTTGAATTTTGAATCATATACTTTCTTCCTTCATTTTGAGTATGGAATCCTGAAACGGATCATATGGCAAATGTGTCTTAAGTAGTTCAGCTCATAAGCAAGACTTTTTTTCCTAAAATCTGCCCATATTAGTTCATGTACAATAGGCTTCATATCATTTTTTACAATTGGCTTTTATGCGCTCTGTCCATCATTCTTGTTCCAGTATCTCACTTTACCAGCCCTAAACAGGAGGAAGAGATATTTTCAGAATTTTTTAAAACAAAGTTAAACCAGCTTGCGTACTCTGGAACAAGAACATTGATCTGAATAGACAGTCGAATATTGTCTAGAGTTGGTGTTTTCCACTGTGGGGGAAAAGTAACCCATAACAGACATGGCTGTTGTACTCAACTGAGTGGATATCCAATCATGCTCTGGTGGTCCTCCATCTCTGTGGAGATGCTTGCTTGACTTGCCCGTCCCCCTACCGATGTGCACCGCTAAACCATTCGGTGGTCAACCGTAAACCGTGTCCTAGGGCTGTTGTCTGCTGTTTTGAAGCCACACGAACATTAAAACGTGCTGCAGGCCATGATTAGAAGATGAACACCACGACACAACTGTTTTCTCATCCTGTAGCCTTATTTGGTTTGGTTGGTTAACGCTCCTGAAAACCAATATGTTTTATTTACTCTGTCGTAACTATAATGAGGGATGTGGTGCTGAAAGGAAATTACTGCTACTTGTAAGCAAGGTTATGTGGCGAGAATTACATACTACACTGAGCAGTAGTTCCTCGGGTAGGACAAAGTGATGTATTCATAATGCATAAAATACACAGGGTACTGTACGGTTTACTTGAAAGTGTCCATGCGTGAAGAGAGGAAGGGGTCGCCTGATTATAAGAAGGGTTCCGTGGAGGACTGAGACGAGCAAGTCTCTGCAGCACTTGGAAGTCTGAGCTGTCATTGGCCAAAATAGTTTCAAATAAAACCACACAATGCCACTAAGGGCTGAGAAGAGTTCAACCAAGAGTGAGATTCTCGACCTCACACGTTTTTTCCATGTGTACTGGCACACATCCACAAAGGTACTACCCCCGCTGAATAGTCTGCCAGTCCATACACACACGCTAAGCCAGTTCACATGAGCCACTGCTCCTTCTCCTTATTGAACTGCTCAGCCCATCTCCGGGTCAGCTCCAGGTAAAGTTCAGGCTGATGGGGCTGGTAGTCTAAGTACAGGCGTGTCACTGTCTTCTTCGGCACCGCCTTCTCAATCTGCGTGCCCTCGTGCCACTCGTTAAAGGACGTGATGGTGACGACCTCCGGCCGCACGCCGAGCGCAGCCTGCAGGGCCATCTCGTAGTAACGGCCGTTGACGCGGTTCCGCGTGTTGTGGTTGTTCCACGGCCGGATGCTGGTGTCGATGTAGCCGGGCCCCACGCTGGGAACGAACAGCAGGTTGTTGCCATCGCAGAACGCCTTGATCGCCTTCCAGTTTTGGTGGGAGGAGCCGAAAGAGAAGCCGTTTGAGGCGAAGTAGGTGTACATGCCGTCGAAGCCGCCGGCCAGGATGTCGTGTTTGTGCCGTTCCTCCACGATGAGGGCGATGAAGACGGCATCGTAGGCTGTTCCCCGCAGGCTGTGGGAGCCTGCGGGGGTCAAGAGGTCAGACCAGGCCTCTGGAGGGGTCAGGTAGGAGTCATAGATGTAGAAGAAAGGCAATACCTTCCCTGTGCTGGTGGTGAACTTGTAGAAGGCTCCATGGTCCCCATACCTGAAGACACAAGGAGAATCGTTGGAAGAAGAAACCCACATGACAGTACAATCAGGAGGAAACAGCTGACAGGATGTTCTTTTGTGACAGGAGGATGTTAATCCAAGGAATCAAGCCATGAAGCTTGTCACACCCATGAATAAGTCATACAGCTAGCATTAGCTGAGTGTGTTTTCTGTCTTTGTGGGTTACCATTCTCTTTAACACAGAGTGAAGTTTAAATGGGTTTACCTATGCGCTCCCTCTCTCTCTCTAGGGATAGGAGCAATGCAAAGTGGCCATACCTGTCGATGATGTACTTGATGTTGTCATGTACACTCTGGTCTGTCCGTCCTCTGTATGGCTGGATATGAAATGCAACCTGGAGAAACAAACCCAGAAATGATTAGGTTGATGTTGCACCTTTCATCAATGAGGATGTCTAAAAACGAATCATTGTTGAGAATAAAACAGAACAGTATAACACATGACAAGATATGAAAAATCAACCAATGTGTAGGCCTATAGGTTTAATATTTTAAGGGAAGAATGGAGAAATCCATGACTGAATTATATATGATCAAACTAAATGCTTTTGTTCTTGTGGATTGGCATCCCAAGAGGAACACAATTGCTTCTTAAGTGGATGGATTTGGTAATTATGGAAATAGAAGTAACACCTCACTCAGCCAGTAAGATAGTGTCTGACGAGTCCTGTATTGGCTGCAGGATGTCTCTGTTTTTGGCTTGTAGCCTTTAAAACGCTTATCCTATTCTGTTGTTTTGAGAACTAACCCTAACGCATGTAACAGTATGCAGTCCTTGCATTTTACATGAGACAGAACAGCAATTCAGTACATGGTTGCAAAGAGGTCTTGCAGTTGGCCAAGTGCTTTAGACTACAGGGGATGGGGTCTGGAGGTAACAGTGGCCTTTAGACCTTCAGAAGCGATTGCCGTGGAGATGTAGTTCAATAAATGAAAGAGATGCTCGGTGTGAATTGGATTTGGTATAGGATAGGAAGGTGGTGGTTTTACACTGGTGCCCCTCCTGTGGGCTGGATAAACAGAGATGTGTGAGAAGGAAAGAGAAATCAATGTTTTATCACTGATGGTGGCAGGTATGTTTTGGTGTTGGATGGAAATGTTCCATTCCAATTGCTCTCTCTTGGAAGTCGCTTTGGATAAAAGCATCTGCTAAATGCGTAAATGTAAATGTACATTTCAATGCTCCCCCCCCCCCTTCAATTTGTAATTTGAGTCATGACTATAGCTGACAAAACCACAGGTCCTAAAAGGAATGGCACTCTCTGTAATAAAAGGGTAGATTTTATTCTTCATCTGCAAAATGGATTTCATTACAAGCGTGGGCCCTGCAAAAATGTGTACAAAACTGGATAATTGAGACAGTATCACCCTTTACTGCGGATGAATGCAAACTGTGAAACAAGCCAGACCATTTGTCCAAGACACGGAAGGCCAATTTATGATTAAAGGAGACCAAGCAAGAGCCTTTTAATAACTCACAAACATAGCCAGTGTATCCATAGCGCACCAGACCGCACAGTACATTTGGCTAAAGAGAGTAGGATGACACTGTAATATAATGCATGTAACAAACCCCAAGGAAGGGAATCGAGACGTTCGTTTAAAACGTCTCAGGCAAGCAAATGTATGCCAGAGATGTTGCCATTGCTCAGTTTCGGGATGACGCTCGATGATGGTGGTAAGCTTTGACAATTAATTTGATTTCAGTCAAGTGCACCACGCTGTCAACGTCGTCTTTCTAGCCTGAACATCACTAGGCTTGTGTCGTGCTCCACAGGACAGGATCGAGCTGCATGCTGTTCAGTACATCTGGAGCCAAGGAAATGTGCTTGACGGCATATCTTGGACATCCCTACACTACTTTGTGTATGGAACATGGCCTACTTTTCGACTGGAACATTTATAGGCCCTCGGGGTGCAGATTGTTCAGGGAGGCAAAACTGAGTCATGGGACCCACACCCTCTCTCCCTAGATGCTCTTGCACCCAGTGTCTCCCGCCCACCACCACTGCCTCCCCCCCCCCTCCCACCTCCATCCACCCCCTCATTTTTTCAGCCTGAGCTAGCCTGCAAGCTGAGCACAAGGGCCTCAATTGGCACTGTTGGCATCGCTGGCACAGTGAGAGGATCTACTTTTGCGCCTTCGACTCGACTGTAGGCTACATACATAATACAGAAGAGTGGAATATGGGTGCTGACGCTTGACTTTTAAAAGGGTTCTTAATGCATTGTTTTTACATAAAACCATGAGTGGAGCGTGCCTTTTTTCGCAAAGTCAACCAATGTACGACCATATATATGGCCCTATATATCCTATATAATATCGTTTTTATTATTGCAAGTGCTGTACAGTTAGCCTTTGACCTGGTCAGCATATTTGCGAAGACAGTCTCTGTTTTGGCCTTGGCATGTGTGTGTGCACGTGCGTGTGTCAGGGAATGAGTGAGAGAGCAGTGATGCCATGTTACATGCAGAACTCCTTCAATTGTCCGGTCAAGCGGCAAGTTATAAGGCTGCTGTAGCTTTGTTCGTTGTGATCCTTTGTGGCTCAGAGTGTGATGAGACAGGGCTTCTCCTGCTGTGAAAGAGCGGACAGGACAGAGATGACTCAGCTGGTGAACAGAGATGGACTGACGGATTGATTCCGTTGAATGCACTTGTCTTATTATGCAATGTATATCCTTTGTAGGTACAGAAGCACTGGCTAGAAATTGCTTACTCATCTCTCAGATACTGTAAACTGGCAGCCTTTTTAGAGGATGCCGAATCATTGTAGGGCCATCCATCCTTGCATTGGGTTCTTGCCTCATGGTGTGAGGCTTAAAGAGGTTTTTGTCTGCTTTTACACTGAAGCTGGGACGAGCTGAGTTTAGAGTACAAGAGGGTCTTGTTTGCTTTAGAACATTTTCACCGAGAGCATCATCTTTTTTCAATTGTCAGCGCTTTACAAAGACTGTGCATAAATACTCTCCAAAGATAGATGTTCTCCATTGCAGTGGGAGTAGGATGAGCTGGTCAAGAGGAGGCAGGCTCTAGAAGAGACTACCTACAAGCACCACTCGACAGTTTATTAAAGAAAATGTTCAGTATACTCGCTGTCTTTGTGTTGGTGTGTGATTATCATTGATTATACAGATGCTGAGGTGAGTTGACCGAATAAGACAGGTTTATATGGAACAGGCACCTGGTCTACGAAAGGCTAAACATAGTTGGCCAGAAAATGCTCCAAAACACCTTCCTTAAATCATTTAGGCTCCCTATTTGTTTTCCTTTCAAAACCAGTTAACTTTGTTTTCATCACTGTATCATACACGTCGTGGCACTTTGGCTGACACCAGCAAAAAATCCAGGCCCTCTGTTTACAAACAAACTACAATTGTCAATCTGCTTGTTGTCCAAAACAAGGAAGACACCATATGTATGAACAGCTGAAAATACAGTCTGTCACAGTGTTACAATTAGTGTTTTGAAGGGATTATTGTCACATCTTAGAAGCACATTTACAACTCATGTAAAATACCACTTCCTTGAGGCTCCCCCCTCCTCTCCCCTTCTCTCTCTCTCTCTCTCTCTCTCTCTCTCTCTCTCTCTCTCTCTTTCTCTCACTTTTAAAAAGAGCTTTGGTGCTCCATGACATTAAGTTGAAACGGATAGTGGCTTACCTGGTTGGCTAACACCTCAGCCACCTGGTTTACTTTGTTTAAATGTGCTGTGTGTTGAGCAAACACTGGCTGTGAATTATAGATGGTTCCCAGCTGGAGACCAGAGCTCTTACAAGCGTGTCTCCTTCATCCCACTGAACTCTGAATTTGTTCGCACAGATGCGAGGCTCACTCTGCCCTAGAGCAGCTTTTTACACACACACACACACACACACACACACACACACACACACACACACACACACACACACACACACACACATGGATTCACACACATCAAATAACTGTTCACAGCTGTCCACTGACACACACATATCACTCTGATTGCCGTGTAGTTCCGTCGTTCATATGCATGGCTGTCTACACAACATAATATCAATCTACCAGCTTTGTCATATTTACACGCCTATACTTCTGCTGGTTTACAGATGCACTCCAGCTCCAGACAACAACCCTGTAGCTATTTATGGACACACAGCATGGCATTGGTTATGTCATCAACCCACAGCCACGGCCATGAAATATCATCCCTTTTGAATAGTGCTGCTCTCTTCCTGCCTTTGTCTGAAGTGGATCTGACATTACACATATCACATTACCAAGAAGAGGCTCTGAAAGGCTCCACACAGTGATAAGAAACAGACATGCAGGCAGTTGTTTACCAAGGGACCACATTTTCCGGCCTAATTGGCATTTGGTCATGTGCTTGCCTCCAACACCCCCCTGCCCCCTGTGCTCCAACGCGTTTCCCAGCCTCTGTAAACAACACGTCCGACAACTCTGTGTCCCGCTTGGATCTGATGTTAGGCCATCAGTTCTGGTCGAAGGCTGAGTCCGACCCCATCTCCCCCAGACCACCCTGGACAGAGCTGGGAGATCCAGCCTATGTTCCATTTCAACACTAACCCAAACCCCCCACCCCCTAACACACACACAGTGGCCCACATGAAGAGCCGTGAAGTGTGTGTTTAAGTACAGGTGTGTGTGTGTGTGTGTGAGAGAGAGAGAAGGAGGGAGAGAGAGAGAGACAGAGAGAGAGAGAGAGAGAGAGAGAGAGAGAGAGAGAGAGAGAGAGAGAGAGAGACAGAGAGAGAGAGAGAGAGAGAGAGAGAGAGAGAGAGAGAGAGAGAGAGAGAGAGAGAGAGAGAGAGAGAGAGAGAGAGTGTACCTTAAGGCTGTGTCTATAGGCAGCATCCAGAACAGCTGGCACCAAGTCTTCTGTGGGTTCACCGTTGTCATCAGCTAGGCCTGGAGGGTACCAGGACAGTACTATGACCCCTGTAAGACACACACACACACACTCAGCCTCTCTAGAAACTCTGGATCTGTTAGCCCATCAGTTATTCTATAAAGCCTGAATACCCTGAATCGGTACTTTACTTTATTAGGTAATTTACCAGTCCACAAATTATTTGAGCAGACAGTTCTAGCAGTTTTTTGATTGGATTTGAATTGTGCCATCCCTTTTTATTGCAACAGACAATGCAATGTGGTGTTTGGACATCATCTTTCCTTTGATTGATGAAAGATAAGTTTATCGCCTTTTGACTGGCGTTGGCATCGGAAGGCGTAGAGAGGGACACAGCCCAACCGTAAGTGACAGCTCATAAATTGTAATGTGGCTGTGGATGCTTGCCCACATTCGAATGTCCACAAACGCTGTTGTTGTCACACTGCCAGGCGGTCACTGGCAAACCACGTAGCACTCAGAGCTAATTCCTTTACCCCGTGTCCACTTGGTAAGAGGCTGTGTGGAATATTTGATTACACCATCAAAATAGCCATGTGTGCGTATACGTATTAAAAGTTGTGGCTATTGCGATTAATTGTATTGACAAAGCACTGAGGGGGAAGTGGACGATCAGTCATTTAGGGAAGTCATGTGATTTAGTATTCCGCTCAGGACTTGGTACCAGTTGCTAATTAAATGGGTTCTCTTTAAAAAGTAATGTCAAGCTGGCATGTCTGTGTTCCATCTGACAGAGTGCGTTTTGGGGGAGGGGCTAGAGACTGTAAGCTGGCATGCCGGACGATGTAGGCTACAATAGCCAATTGAGCCGGAGGGGAAATATTGCATTTTCATGGACGAAGGCTGTCCCATCAATTCACTGTGCAAAGTAAAGTGCAACACTGTGGGCAGTATGTCTTTCGTAGAATAGATCTAACTAAATGATAACAAGCATAGTCTAAACCGATGTGCCATGTGTAACTGTTATTTGACATACGCAAAGTTCCACAAGCAAAGTTTTATATAGGCCTAGCGTCAGACGGCCTCCCATGTAAAACATGACCCTCTGCATTAACCCAATAGACGCGGAGTTATGGTGAGCGAGCGCTTTTCGGTGCATTCCATCGCGTGCTGAAACAATTCCATCAAGCGCAAGCGAAACAGCTGTTCGCTAACTAGGACTAATATAACTCTGTAGGACTACCAGCTGGGTACGTTATAGTTTTACTTTGTCCGTAAGTTGATGACTGAATTACCAACCCCTGCACCTTACAATACCTGCTGCAGCCGCTCCAATCTGCTCCATGTGGGACTCTATAACGTCAGGATCCCTGGAACTGTATGGCCCAAGCTCGGGATAGAAACTGGATCCGATGTCTTCCGGCGGCATGTGCCTTCCCCTTGGGTAACTGGAAGCGATTTTGGGGTCCCAGTGCTGCACCAGTGCGTGGTCCCAATGCATGTATTTCCCGTCCATGTGCGGAGTCCCGTACCACAAATGGTAAAATATATGGACGTCATAAAAAATGATTCCTTCAGGTCCAGAGTTCGATAAAAGTACTTTGGTGTTGCTGGAAGCTGGACGGGCTTGACCTGGAGACACGACCATGTCTTGGGAAACAGAGCGGCGATCAATCTTTCCCCCAACCATCATCCCCAGGTCCAACCCTGGGGCCATGCCTGAGAATCCATCACTGGGCTTTAAGGTCCTCAACCCCATCATGGTACCAAAAACAAATATTGTAAATAATAACAGGACTATGCATGCTTTCTTTCGAAACCGAGCCATGGTACATAAAGGTCTCGCGGAGGCTATTCCGTTCTGTGTGAGAAGCGCGTTGAATTGCGCTGCCACCGAGTCGATGCAAAACAAGACCCCTTTATGTTCTCCTTTCCTAAAACGCTTACTGTAAATCAATTAATGATCAAAATATTATCTCGAGATGTGTTCAGCAAAAAAAGTAAGTTATAGACACAATGATATCCACGGAAATCGAAATAACTTAATCATAATGCAGAATCAGAGTCAATTCAACTCATCATAACTTAATGAATGAGAGTTGATGGCAGATGACAGTGTCATTTCCGCTACGCTTTTTGACGCAGTGGCAATAGAGTTGACATGAACTCGCAATTAAAATGTCAATAGTTTGTTTGTTATACACTTAAGTGGGTATTAGTAGACAGTGGTTTGAAGTGGTCAGGAAGTTAACTTCCCCAAAACAAGAGAACACAAAAAACGAGAGATTACTGAATGCCTAGACCTCCTAACCGCAACAACGTAGACTTTTTACCTTGTGAGCTGAGGGAGTTTTGGGCTAAATGTCGAATGGGAAAATATGTGGCGTCATCCAGTGGCATACCCTCCTTGTCAAGCAATATAATATAATACAATATAATCCTCTGATATCTTTCAATCGTCCACAGTCGTCCCCACTGATCGCTGAATTGTCACACATGTTGTCATCGTTCCTGCCCTCTCCTCTTGTTTACACGCTTTCTAGGGCTTTCTCACTGGTGTTCACAAATGTACGCCAACGGAAAAGCAACGAGGACAGCAGACCGCAGTCGAAATTCTAAGCAACAGGATCGTCTTACGGAAGCGCTTTCTGGTTGCTGTCCATGGTAGCACCTAGCCACACAGCTTTGCTGATGGTTGTGTTAAGATACGTTTATTTAAGCTGTGAAGGAGGCGGGGTCTTTTGAGTTTTCCCGTTTTTATTTATATATATATTTATCTGCATGTGTTACGCAGCAGGAATTGTGATGGCTATACTATGACTATGTAAAACAAACTGAAATACTTGCAGAAGCAACCCCCCCCCCCCCATCCCCCTTCCAGAACACACACGCTCACCTTTGACCACAACCATGTTATTCCCCAAAAAACAAAAGATTTAACTAAAACAGGCTCGAGGGTGTCTATCACATCGTTTCAGCATCCTCATCAGCGGCTTAATTTACCTATAAAGATGAGCCGCTGCACACGCCAGGGCGGGCGTCAGATGCTTCCACGCCACGATGTCAAACAAGGGTAGACGTTTGGAAAAACAACCACTCTTATGCATACATAACTTGCAGTGACGTGGTTTTAGTTCTGTATGTTTCTTAAAACGTGGAAAGTATATCGTCATGGACAGAAAAAATATGAAAGTAGTGCATGCAAAGATGCATGCAATATAAAACTGAATATTCACACTGACTAAACACTGGTTATCAGAAATGAGAGTGGCCTGCTTAGGTAGTCTACACGAACCACTAACATTTTCAAATAGGAAGAATAATTGAGTCCCAGTGTCTAAAATCGAACTTTACAGAGAATGTCTACTGATGAAAAAAGAAAGAATACTGGCATCTTGTGGTCGAGGGCTAATGTTTCGAGGATCGGTATTGCATGCAATCCATGAGTGGATAAAATGTCTATATTAACAGAATCAGTAGCCTACTTAGTGTACTTTGATCCACTAGAGTACTCAACTCCAAACACCTTCCTATTGTTCTGGGGTTTCTGAGACGAAATAATATTCAAACCTACAAAAAAAAAATCATCAATCTCAGTACATGGCTTGTATCCTTCTAAAATCACCCCAAAACTAAGTAAGAAAAGTAAGGCCAATTGTCTGAGGTAAAACTGGTGTGAGAAGGAAGGTGGGAAATTAGACAGCGGGCAGTTATAGTCTCATTGGCATTTAGGCTATATATTATGCTTTACCTCTGGGGGACGCTAGAGAGTTAACAAAACAGCTGATGTTGTTTCGGACTTTTTGATAGTATTCTACACTTAAAGCTGTAAGCAAATGTCACATGTGTATTCAAATTGTTATTATGATATATTCATTTTTTTTTTTGTTATGAGATAAATAAGTCACTTGGTCATTGTGACTGCAAGGTAACAGGTGTTAATATTTTTATAAAGAAATTGGGTTGAAAAGAGTAGCAATATATATGTGTCTTTCTATTTGAAAACATTTAGCTACTCTCGCCTTTTTGCGCTCACAAAAACGCTGTCCTTGGTGCTGAAACTTGGAAGCCAAGCAATGCAAAAGCCCCCTAACATGAACGATTTTAGCAGCGTAGATGTGTAGATACTTGTAGTTGACTCTCTCTTTTTCTCTGCCCATCCCTTGCATCCCTTGCATCCCTTGCAAGCCATAAGCTGATGGTTTTTCAAAACCATAGACAACGTCACGCAGAGAATCAGAAGGAAAGTTGGCCTGCTTTTTAGTAGTTAAACAAACTTCTCATGGCTTCCTTCAAACTTTTATCTAAAAACTGCAACCTAAACAGTGTTTGGGTTAGGTATGAATCTCAAATGACCGTCTTTGGCATAAATGAACAACACGTGGTTATTTTTCTTCTGCAGCAGATTTCTAAAAGCTTTCATTTGCAGCCTGACTCTTCTATGGAAAGGAGATCATTATCATACAAAACGTGATTGTGTAAAACCTGCTGATCCGTAGAACAAATGAACAACCAGTGGGACAAGCGAAGTCTGGTCAACATGACATTGTTTAGCAAATGAAGTCAAAATATTGACAACTTTCTGTCGTTTTTGGTTTAGTGCCGTCCACCTTTAACGCAAAGCATAAGCTACGTTACTTTCACAGTGTTTGTAGTAAACTTTAAACTTTTGTAGCCTACAATTTATTTGAACCGTTGCCTAAAATCAGGCCTAACCCGGCTTTGTGGCCAAATCAATTTACTATTAAAAGAAATACATGTAACCAAGTGGTACTGCTGTAAAAAACTCATCTCAATCATCATTCAGACATCCAAACTTTTTATCTTAACACAGCTCGTGATAAAGCTGTTACATGGCCAAAAATATAATAATGTTGCATTATAAGGCCACGGGTTCTCTTTAGGCTTGCAACGCCTAGTCTTCGAGCTCGCTTGCAGATGGCTAAACCTTCGTTTGAAACTCTCCTGGGTCTTTAACACCACAAGGGGTCGTGATCATATTAGGACTGATAAAAGGCTATCATCGTCGTATAGCCTAATCATATTCTTCCCAAATTGACATGCACCAAATAAAGAAAATGTAGAAGATGTTTGCTGTTTTTGTATAGATTTTTCAGAATCAGAAATAAATGTGATATTTATTACGTTTTCTGCGTCTTTTCTTGCATAAAAACGCATGCTTACAATGTAAAAGGCCACCTAATAATTGTAATATTAGCCTTAAAAAATAAGATTCGACCGTACATTACGTTCGACAGTAAAATGATTACCTTATAACAGTGATAATAATGGATGTCTTATTGCACATGCATTACTGTTGACGATATGACAATTGCTATAGGTCCAGTAGTCTATCGAGGAATAGTAAATGTTATACTGTTATTATTGTTGTTTTTTATTGTTATTACGTAGTAGCCTATAGCTAGTCTATATTTTCTTTGTAGGATAGTTCTTTAATATTTGTTTATCTTAATCATTTTAGAATTTAGAGAAGTTCTGAACCACTACTTGGTCTCTTGTCCCGTAATTTATCACTCTACAAGGACAAGAGTCAACAGTCATCTTAACATATGTGATCAATCACTATTGATCTATGAATTCGTTAGACCAGCTTGGCCTGCTTTTGTACAACACCTCTGTTAGGGTTTAATATATTACCTAGCGTTTTATTTTGAGCAATTGATTAATGAAATGTTTTTTTTTTACCTCATTTCTGACTAAACATCAATTTGGCATTATTTTCTTCTTCAAAAAGGCATCAATGAATACTACTGAGCTGTCACACCCTTCCCCCTCCAATTTCTTGCTGAAAACGATTCACATCTGGTTTACCTCTTCAATCTATTGTTTTGCATGCGTCAGCAACTTACTGCAGCAATAGAATGACTGATTCTCATGGAAAGTATGAGTTTAATGATAACCCAATCACACAAATGTTTAGAGAATATCCTGAATCCACGAAAGAAAAACATTTAGAACAAATAATGTACACTCGTACAATGGCAAAGCAAATGTGAAAATGCATCAACAACGGCTAGAAAATATCCTCACATGCTTTTCTATCGTGATATCTTCAAATTACGGAGGATTTTAAACATTTCTGTTTTCATGATCTAAGAAGACTATTTGGATAGCATGTTGGCATATCGGTGCCTTTTGCTATGACGATGCAGTTTATATACAAATTGATAGCATTTTATGCATCCGGCTTACATACAACGGGGCTGTGAAATACTCCTGATCTAGCGCCGTGATATGAGGCGGTCGATACGGAGGTCTCAAATTGTGATTGGTCACTTGCCACATTTGGGCCCTTCAGCCATGGGATGTTCAATTTATCAGAGTATTGACTGTGATTGAGAATCACGTGGACATGACCGAGAAAGGTGGGTGGGGGTTGTTGGTCGAGGTGCAAAATGGTCATTTATATTGACCAACAGAAGTGACCACACAGCAGGAAGGAAGAAAGAATCCTTGAGGGCCCCCGAAACACCGAGCCAAAGGGAACGGGGAATATTCTTAAGAAAACGGAGAAAGCATGGCAGAAGGTACTCTTGTTTTATCCAAAACATGGTTCGTTTCTAGTTTAAATGGTTTAGGAGGCTGGGTTTCCTTGCATTGTCTTTCAGGTTTGGAGGATTCTCCTATTCGAATTCTATTCGGTGACCCCCACCCCTCATTGTTTGGGGGAATAGGTTCCCAGCCCCTTTTGTTTACCTCGCTCTCCCGCTTTCTCCCTGGCCCTCACGTTGGCTCTTAAGAGCATTTTGCACGAAAGTGGCAAACTGTGAGGATTACACAGTTCGAAGGGGAACTATTCTGTATCTTGGGTGCTTTTTTGACTCAAGACAGAGTTGGCAAGATGGGTTCTGTTTCGAACCAGGAATTCACAGGTTCAGTATATACATTTATTTTGAAGTAAATTAAATAGTTTTTATCTTATTTTTTTATTTTCTGTTCTTGCCTAAGGGTAAAAAGAGGGAGTTGCAGAATAACATTTTTGTCTGACTCGGAACCCATTTCTGATGTGTATCGATTGCTTTTAATTGATTGATTTTAGGTTAAAACTATTTCTCTTATTTTACATGTTTGCATTGGGTACTTGTTGCGCAATATTAGTCATTTAATAAATGCCAGTAAAAAATCGAATATGGGCTGTTGCTTTAGTGTATTTTTTGGCTATTGTAAACTTACCTTAGGTTGGTGGTGAAAGGTATATACAGTTATTGGTGAGAACGATTTTTTTTGAAGCCTTTGCTTGGAAATTGTTTATAGCCTCAGAAAAGTTTATTTTGGCGCTTTGTAATAAAAACAGGAACAACAGACTATTTTTTTTCCCTCTCCTAATAACAGGAGTCTGTAAAACTGAGGAGGATGAGGGACCGACCACAGAAGAAGATTCACAGTCGTTCCATGGTCTCGGCGTTTGTAAATGGTTTAACGTACGCATGGGATTCGGCTTCCTTTCCATGACTAGTCGAGAAGGCGTACCGCTGGAGGCTCCGGTCGATGTGTTTGTTCATCAGGTAAGCTAAGTGTACAAGTACAGGGGCAATTCTGTTGGAAATGTTTTATATTGTGAACCACAAACTCTTACACAGCCTACGCTCTTGTTAAGGGAACACGTGTTGCTCGTAAATGTGAATTGAGCAAGTGACCTCGTGGTTAGAGGAATTTCTTCATTGTTTCAAAGATGCAAACTGTAAATGGAAAAACATCACGCACCTCGTTTTACATAAACGGTCGAACGTTTAGTTATTTAATTCGTATCAAGAGTCAAAGTGTGAAATATCCCTTCCAAATACATAATTTTGTCGCTGTTTAGGCTACTCGTGTAGCTTAAATAATTCACAATCAACAACATTTGGACGTTGATTCATAGGTTTTCAGTATTATTTAAATTACACAAAGGTAGAAAACGACTGTTAAAGCAAGTTAACCTACTAATCCAAACAGTGAGGGGGTGGGGCATAATTTTGCCTCCAAATCGCCACTCGAGTGAGACTCTCCACCTTTCTGATAAGATATGGCTTAGCGTCTCAGTGAGAGAAACGCCCCTCTCTCTGTGGTCATTCGTTTCCTGTCCTGTCATAAAGTGATGAAAGGGTGGTCACTTTTCTGTTCCTGCCTGCCCCGTGTGTATTTCATAGTACAGGAGGTGCCTTTTTCAACTTTCTCCACTCTCTTCATCTCCAAGACCCCCAACCGTTTTGGCATTTGTGTTTCTCTCTAGAAGTGCCTTTCCAGCATGGCCGTGAATGTTGCACAATTGTGTCCATTTGAACCATTTCTTTTTTTCACCCCTCCCCCCTTATAGTCTATTTAGTATTTCTCTTATTGTATTTAAACTTTCTATCTAAAGCGGATACTTTCTTATTAACGTACTAGGGCTAGGCTATATGCTTTTTTTGCATGGGAGTTGCAATTGCAGACATTGCATGGTTTGAGCTTGTCCACTTCATTTCCTGTCATTTCATTTGTTTAGATCCTTAAGTTATGGCACTGTTCACCAATCACAGAGAAGAGGATCATGCCCGATATGACGGATAGGAAATCTAGTGACCAGGGGGGCCTTAACCATAAAATGAGTCGCCGCGTGTCAGGGAGCATTAACTCCCAGGGTCCTTCGGCCTTTGTGCAGGTCGACAATAGGACCACGCATCCAAATGAACCCCTCCTCTCGGCCATGACAGAGCCCCTCTTTGTCCCGACGGCAATCCTCTCATTGTCCTTTGCTGCCGAGATGTCTCTCTCAGGCCTCCTCTCTGGGACTACCTACCCCTCCACAGACGTAGATGTAAACAACCACACTGACGGAGCCTCACCCGCACCTTGATTGGGGGTTGAGTGGTAGGGACCCTTATGGGAAGTGTGGGGGAGGGGGGGGTTCCAGTTTGCGAATTACAGGGTGGTTTGGGGGGTTTGACCCCCATAATTAAGAATTGGACCCCCCCCCCCAAAAAAGAGGTAAAAACAACAGGTCGGGGGGGGGGGGGTCGATACATTTATATATCGTGCTTACCTGTAATCGTAAATATTACTTTACGCCCTGGAGAAGAAATTGATCCCCCCCCCCCCCCGATTCTCATCGTATAATTCGCACTTTTGGGGGGGGGTCACTTCACACGTGTGTGAGGAAGTGGTTTAACGGCCACTGTGGTCACACACAATGGACCAGCCTATGAGGGGAGCGATATCCTGAATGACCAATCGTGTCTCTTTGCTTTGTTTATGATTTTGCAGCAGATGCTTCTCTGCTTTCTGTTGTGTTAGGACATTAGGGTAGACTTTTTTTTATTGCCGGATCCGGTTCTGGTGCATTGCCAGTATGCCTTGTTATAATCAGAGGTTGAAAATCTGTGCATACTTCGCTTTTTGACTTGCTGAAATACACTGCCACCAGTTCTGCGGTCCTATGTGCTAGGTTAGTCTTGTCTGACAGGAACAGTCAACAAGATCCCTCTGTTTAAATACTATACTCTCTGATTAGCTTAGGATAATGGTACTCTAGGTCTATTGAACATCCCTAAGGAGTCTTCAGACCGCATTGAGGGGATGTGGCCGTCAGAGTGGTTCTAACATTGAGGGTGACATACAAAGCAGGCATTTCCATTAGTTAACCCCATTCCTTAAATTCAGTATCAACAGCTAGGCCTTTCTTAAGATCACGCTTGGAAGAGTACAAACTCTGCAGTTGCAACAGGCCCAGCATATAATTGAAATGTAAGATGACCCCAGTTGTTAATCTCGAGCCACCCATAGCTTCTCTGCTCAGGTAATGTTTCCCCGGTGGGTATGACTTACATTTACATTTAGTACTTACACTTACAGTAAGTACAGGGACATTCTCCCCAACGCAAGTAGGGTGAAGTGCCTTGCCCAAGGACACAACATAATTTTGCGCGGGCAGGAATCGAACAAGCAACCTTCTGATTAGTAGCCCGATTCCCTAACCACTCAGCCATCTGACCCCCTTTGAGTTAGAAGCCGAACCAGGGTCACCCGAGGTGAAAGTAGCAGAATGCAGTAAAGTAAAGGTTCGTTATCTGGAATAAAGTTTGATAATTATTTTTAATGACACATGCTACAATTGTAGATTACATTTAATTAGTCTATGGATTTTAATGCAGGTATAGTTCTGATATGCATAGAGTAAATTCCATAAACGCGGCTCATAGTCCCAATAGCAGGCCTACCTTCTGCTTGAAAACAATATTGATCACTTTTGGCAGTATGTTACTTTCAGCAAAGGCACACGGACATCAAAGAAGATATCAATCATTTGGACTCAGAATAAGCTCATGCCTAACTTTATCTGCATTCCTTTCTGCCAAACAACTATCCAAGGAATGTCTCCTTGACACCCCCCCCCCCCCCCCCCCCCCCCCCCCTCTTCCTCCCCAGTCTCAACCCCCTCCTCTGTCCTCCTCCCACCACCACCGACCATCCATCCCCCCACACCCAACACCGGTGTGGTCAGTGTGTTAGTAAACCTTTGTGATGTGGGGGAAGGGGCAGGGGCTGTGTGGAATGCTGATCCTTTTAGGAGGGGGATGGTGAAAGTTACATCCCATCAGGTTTCCTATTCAAACACTGGTAGGGAGAGAGGGAGAGAGAGCATTGTTGAGCTATGCACATATACATGCAGTGGGGAGGACAAACAGACAGACAAGACAAGGTGACAACGGGGGGCCTTGAAGTACTGTTGTTTATGAGGCAGAACACAATGGTCACCTGAAACGTGCCAGATAGCTGCTATCTCCGTCCTGATGCTATCACTAAGAAGCTGAAGATAAGGGGTCTGTGTCTCCCTGGCCTCATTTGATTGGTCAAGGTGTGAGGGATTGAGGTATTTCGAGTGCATCACTGTCAGGTCGCAAGGGGAACCGCCTTGCTTGCTCCGCCCTCCAGTCACCTCACATTACACAACTTGTTATTTCACGAGATCAACAATGACCCATGTTTAGTTTTCCATCTGAAATCTGAAACTGAAGCAGAAATGGTTTTAGTTGCCATGAAAGTTTGCACAGACAAGGAATTTACTTTGGCAGGAAGGTGCATACATTCAACATATAGGAATCATAAATCTTAAATATGTAACTAACTATACTAAAGATACAAAGTCTAATACTAAGGGGATTTAGAATAAAAAATACAGAATATCAAATATAAAGTAGCCATCATTTACAATATAAAGATACCCAAAATATCTGAAATGGGCTTTGGGTTGGATTGTGAGGGCTCACCGAAAGTGTTGTGATGAGTCCCGTCTTTGCGTCCCATGCAGAGTAAGCTCCACATGGAAGGCTTCCGCAGCCTGAAGGAAGGCGAGGCAGTCGAGTTCACCTTCAAGAAGTCCTCCAAGGGCCTGGAGTCTCAGCAGGTCACGGGGCCGGGGGGCGTCCACTGTCAGGGCAGTGAGAGGAGACCCAAAGGCAAGAGCGTCCAAAAACGTAGATCCAAAGGAGACAGGTGAGAAACGGATCGAAGAGATGGAGATTGGTGAATGGGACACCTTCGGCATAGTGCTCGAGTAGCCCTTTCATGCATGCCTGCATACTATTTTAGTCACATCCATCTTACAGTAGTGGACAGCGAAAATCTGGTAATTTTTCCTACTGTACTTATATTTCTGTTAATCGAAACGTAAATGTCTTTGACGCTTGTGGGCATACACTCTCAGAAGGGGATGATCTGTCGCTAAATGTTTTCCCCACTCTTCCTACATTTGCTTTGTCGAACATCCACGTTGGACCCGATGCAGTGTTTCGGTTTGACCCTATCCTCTCCTGATTCCCCCACCCCCACGCCTGGCCCGTGAGAGGGTCACACTGGCTTGACGTGTGACCTGGATCAATAGCTGTTTAAATCTGTAGGCCCCTTGTGTATTCACACCCAGCACCGCTCTCCAAAAACCCTTTCACCAATTCTGAAATGGAACCCAGCTGGGGACAGGACAAGAGCTGGATAAAACAAACATAAGCATGAGATGTAAAAGGAAGTGAGAAAGAGAGTTTGAGATTGGAAATGGAATTGAGTCGGTTGGGTGAGTCTTCCTTAGTTATCAGTGTAGTTGGGGTGGTTGTTGTGTTTGGAGGGGTTGTGTTGTGCTGCCTGTCATGATTGGGGTCAGAAGCTCCTTTTTCAACACGTGGTACCAACTCAACTCAACTGGACTTGCTTTACTTTGTTTTCCACTGTAGTGCCCCCCTCAATCAAACAGAGGAACATCTGCACCTCCTCAATTGACCACAGCGGGGTTTTGCGGCTATCATTGAATTGAGTCCAGTGAATTAAAATAATTGTGGTGGTACCACAAAATACCCCCCAAAAATCAAAGTCCCAGGTTTGCCTGATTTATCCCCCAAAGAGTACATGGAAGCCTGCTTGGGGGTACATAGATTTTAAGGATGACTTAAAAAAATCTCCAACGATGAAAGTATTTTGGTTCATCATTTATTTCAATAATTTGTGGTTCAATAATTTATGTCCTGGGGTTTTAGAAACGTGACCCAAAATAATGTTACTATAAAATCCCACATTATGGATAACACAGTTCTAGTTTCTTACCCCCATTGGACGGACCACCTTTGTTGGTATATATGACAGAGAGGAAGAAGGCTCACATCTTCTTAATTTCTAACAGATGTAGGAGCCCGAAAGGTTGGGTCAAGGGTCGCCGTTGCCGCGGCAACGGCGTATGAGTAAATGCAGGGGGTTGGGAAGAGGATGGGGTTGGGGGTTTGAGAACTAAGGGGGAGGGGGGGGAGGGAGGGGGGTCAGAGTTCATAGGTCATTGCTGTCGCTTTTGAGACAAAGAGCTAGGACCACTTCCCCTACCCTGCATGCTCTGCTTGATCGATGGTCGGCCTGGTGGAACTCGTATGACGACCGACCTCAAAGCCTCCAACTGCCAGTGGTACAAAGACACTGACTCTCATCTGTCGCGTGAGCGAGGGACAGCAGTGGATGCCGCACGCCCACCCCCCATCTGTCAGCCACCCTGCACGCGTGGCCATTCTAAGGCCTGTGTGTTCCAACATCAGCCTTTGACAGCACCCCACATGTCTGCTTTTGACCTCTTCCTGTGAGGACAGCTCTGGACATTGTCCGAGCAGGAAAGGAAACTCTCCTGAAAGTAGATAGGGAGAGCGGCTAATTTGTATTGTCCTGAAAAGTTAACCCTGCGAAGTTGACACATGGATGAGTAAACCAGGGGTCACAACAGTGTCACGTTTCAAGAGCCGTTCTACTATTCAAGTTGATCAATCAATGTTTTGATTAAATTAGTTTCTAGGATTTTTAGGTCAGACTACTGGCCAGAGAACAAATGTCTTACTCATCATTCCAATCTCCTCCACCCTTGCTTCCTAACAATGTGAAATGCACAACCTGCCCTCTTGAGGTCAACATGTGACAGTGCATGACAGAACCTCATCACAGTCCTAACTTTGTTGTTTGGTTTCAGGTGCTACAACTGCGGAGGCCTGGACCACCATGCCAAAGAGTGCAAACTGCCACCGCAGCCCAAGAAGTGCCATTTCTGCCAAAGCGTTGCCCACATGGTTGCCAACTGCCCAATCAAAGCACAGCAGTCCTCACCAGGTTCGCAGGGAAAACCGTCCTCTTTGAAAGGAGAGGACGAAGAGCATGCCCACTCTCCTCCGCCCCCCAAGACCCCGTAGACCAGGAGGGAGGGAGCAGGAAGCCGGGGAAGCACAGAAGCCAATCAAACTGCTCTACTGAAGAGATGGACACGAGTTCCTTCTCATCTGTTTAGCTGCTTTTGGAACTACCTCAGGTTGGGAAAATACTGATCATGAAGAATGTTGCTTATGGTTTTTATCTTTTTTTTATTTTTTTTTATCTTGGTGTAACACTCAGGAACATAGCTGTATTATTGCACTCGGGAAAATGTTTTTATGTATTAATCACCGTAATGGTTTAAGGGTTTACAAATGTAATGAATTGTTCCGTATACCAGATTGTTTTAGTTTAGTAGGATCTGTCTTTTATTTAACGCGACACATTGCTACTCTCAGTGGCGTTCTCTTCTGCTATTTCCTCACTCAGCAGGAAGCGCAAATTCACAGTGTGTCAGTGTTTAGGTTCACTGTAGCTGCCTTATACTATGTTTAATCTTTCCTGATTGCTACACCTCACTATCCGACAAAGGGCAGAGTTGTGTTGCCACATCTCTGTAATGAATGTTTGTCTGAATTTTGCATGGGGGGGTTGGGGTTGGGGGTGGGAATTGTAGAAACAAGTGGGACAGTTTATTTGTTAGAGCTATAGGCAATTTTTTGGCGGCTGCCAATGTTGCAAATGACCATCCAGATATCCTGGGAACACATGAATGTCTGACCATAAGTATGGCTCTGTCATCTTATGGTTGCTGTTAATTTTCATTTCATTTTCATTGGGCCAGCACAATGCTATACCTCCTGACTGTTTGGACCCCCTCACTGTTTAAGTCTGAATTGCTGCTAAACTAAATAACCCACAGGAAACTGAACAGCCTGTCATAAATGTATAGGAATATGTTTACATCTTAAATCGAAAATGATGAGTTGGTTCAGTTGGTTTCAGAAAGCTTCCCTGTCTTTACTTGAATTTGAAATGAGTTATGGTGGCATCAGACATTTTACCAAAGGGGGTCTGGCATTTTTGACTCACTGGCATCCATTACTAGATAGCTATTTATGACATTACCTCTAATCCTTTAGGAGGGGAAAACCCTCCGTATAAGAAACACCAGGCCTGTATGGAGGTGTATGTAGAACTAGCTAGCTAATCAGCCATTTACTCCCGTTTTACAGGAGAAGCTGACCAGACTTTTACATAATTAATATATATGTAAAATTATTATAATGCCTATGAAATCGTCCTCCTTATTTATTTCTATCCAAGTGGACTACAGCTTCTCCTTCATTCCATTTAAGCTCACTTTGGGATAGGTTTACACTAGACACCAGATATTTTCCTGTGTACTGGTCAGTACTGTATTCAACTTTTGGATTATTTGGGGTTAAACTCTATTACACTATGGTTCCTTCATTCTTTAATTACTACCAAGACAGTTTCTCTATCATGCATATACAGTAGGAACCCATGGTCCTCACTAATAATCCTAATTGTTAGTACAGTTAAAGCAGCTAACAGTACAAAGGAATGTATTTACTGTGTCATTCAGGGACTGTTGTTGAGTGTGCCCTTTATTTGGTTTACTTTGGTTTGCCTTTTTATGTTTTCACTGCTATGCACAATTAGTCGCCAAATATAGGCCACGTTGTGAAACATCTATCTATGCCAAAACCAATGTTACTCTTCACTAATCATATGTAAGATGCATTATATTTGCATTATATCTACATTTTCATTCGTTTTATTATCCATGTGAACATGTTCTATATTTTTTTACATATTTTCTTTTAGTTTTGTTTCACAAATGCTGTTAGTTGTTGACGATGAAAACAACATGTATGTGCCCTCCACTTAGTCATCTTTCTTAGGATTCACAAATCTGAAACTCAGGGAATACTTCAGATTCTTGAGGGATTTATTGCAGGTTGGTAGTAAGGGCTGAAGTGCATTCACGATGGAAAAGGGGGTGCCATTTTTGTCTGAAACTGTGTGATTTCAATGATGAGTTTGCAAATGATCGATGCCGATTTTTGGGCTTTAACATGTTAAATGTGTACATCATCAACATATATTCAGTATGCTATCAGACCTAATAATGTCCTTCAAAATGATACCACAAATATAATGTTTGACTATTGATGTATTTCTTCCTCTATAAATGTTGTAGATGGGGGTGTAGTAGAATATTGTTAACAGTAAGGGATTGGGGCTAGTAGTATATAAATCGAGGGCGTCTCTTCTCAGGATAACAAATTACTTAAATACGATATTTCAGACTATCAGTCGTGGTGACGATAAGAATGTGTCATACATAATTTGTTTTACCCTCTGAAAATCTTCCTCGGGTCCAAAAATGTGTTTAAGATTTGTGGGATGTATTTTTTTTAAATGTTAAACTATCACATTTCCAACTCAGGGTGTAAATGTTGAAAAAGATAATTGAAGTGTGTTTACTTTGTCTTTTAGGGTCGTATGAAACTATTCCAGTGTATTTGCTTCAGAATGTCTGTTGATTTGTTGCATTTGACTGGACAGGAAGTCCTTAGGGGTCTTAATGCTGTTTGATTCCTCAATTAAAGGGATGCACACAACCCATTGCTTACATCTCTGTTGATTCCAAGCGGATTCACAGCTTAGTAGAGGATCTTCAACTACCAATATGCATCAGTGAAAAATCATACTGTCAATGCTGTCAAACCTCCCCTTAGACTCCCCAGATATGTGTTGTTGTCACATTGTGATTCAATTGTTGGGTGTTACGATGTAGGACAGTGTATTGACAGGCTTTGTTATCTGTGTTCAGGGTTACAGGACAGCACAAAGACACAGCAACGTGTGTGGTACCTCACATGCTACAGGTGCTAGAGATGTGTGTGCTTTGTTTGACATCATTGGCCATTTCGTTCTGTGATGTTTGAGGTTAATGGCTCAGGGCATTTTCTAAGAATGTGCATTTATAGCTTACAAAGGTATCCATGTTTAAATCTGGTAATTTAGTCTTGATATCAAGTGATGTCAAGATACCTCAGTGTATTGTGCTGATAGGTTAGACTTGTTACTCAGTTTAAAAATGGTATGAAGCATGCATAACATGTGAAGATATTCTCAATTTCCTAAATAAAATCAATTTGAACTTCAATTTTGTTGTGATTGTTCTTTTACTTGCAAACCCATGGTTTATGATAGACTAGGTTCCAATCCCAGCTAAATGGAAATGACAATGAAAATGTCTTCTTTAACGTGTTGGGATGGACTGCTATTAGTCTTTCTGACCTCCACTGTGGAATGCTGAAATAAATGGGTGCATGTACGGCGTTCAACCGGTAGAGGCGGCACTCTATTTACATTCGCTTGCTTGGTTTAAAGTCAATCCAACATGGCCACGCACAGTGTCCTCTGAGCAACAATACAATGAGATAGTTCGCGTAAAGGCATTTGTCATTTTTATGTTTTGAAATGAAGGTCAAGCTCCTGATACGCTCATTATTGAAAAAAACATGGGTTTGTGGACTGACGACGCACACAAACCTCCCAACTGCCTTTGCACACCAACGTGCATTGCAATGCAGGATAGTCGGGGAGTTAAGCGCGAGGGGGTACTCTACAGCAGCTTCAGCTAAGGGCTGTGCGGCTTTAGTGTACAGAACTCACGGAGACCCTGCCCAAGTTGTTCAGTAAGAATGTCATGTTTTTGTCTTGGTCAAGTGGGGCTGTATGGTATAGCCTTTCAATGAGAAGCGTCATAACCTGTATTGTGTGGTTGTCAGGTTGGAGAGTATGAATCTCCCATCTATTGACGAAAAGAGTGTTCTTGTAAAAATACTGGCAGCGCCAGTCAACCCATCTGATATCAACATGATTCAAGGTACAAAGGCAAAATAAAACAACGTATAGGTCCCGCGTATGGAAATGAAAGCTAAACGTTGATCAATGTCCGGGCTGTCCCAGGTACCTACGCTATCCTACCCGAGCTCCCTGCAGTAGGGGGAAACGAGGGGGTCGCCTTAGTATTGGAGGTGGGAAGCCAGGTGAAATCCCTCAAACCAGGAGACTGGGTCATTCCAAGAGATGCTTCATTAGGTGAATAATACACCACGTTCTCACACACAGACTATCGAGAATAGACGAATCCAAATTATTTCTTGCCCCGCTAATTTAGCAGACACATTTAGGGGTCAGATGGCTGAGCAGTTAGGGAGTCGCGCTATTAATCAGAGGGTCGTTGGTTCGATTTTCTGCCGTGACAAATGACATTGTGTCCTTGGGCAAGGCACTTCACCCTACTTGCCTCGGGGAGAATGTCCCTGTACTTACTGTAAGTTGCTCTGGATAAGAGTGACTTACTTAAATGACTAAAAGTAAATATAATGTGAAGTACAAAAGTGCATACTAAATGCTGCAAATATTCAAGGACTGCAAAGTTCTAACTATGTTACAGTGGGTAATGGCAGGGAACAGTCTGTTAAGATGGTTTCTGTCTGATTGCAGGAACATGGAGGACAGCGGCAGTGCTGGCTGAAAAGGATGTGATCTCCCTGCCAAATGACATCCCCCTGCTCTCCGCTGCCACACTGGGGGTCAACCCCTGCACGGCCTTCAGGATGCTCTCTGACTTTGAAGACCTCAAACCAGGTACCACCAACACCTCAAGCTGCAGCTGGCTTATGTGTTTGGAAAATTGGAAGCAATATATTTTTCTGCGTTCTGCACTTTAACGCTATGCGTGTGTTTATGAAAAACAGAGAGCAATGGCTAAACAGCCCAAATAGCCTGTAACAGGCAGCTTTGCGGTGTGTAGGAGACAATGCTGTCAGTACCCTTGAATGTCTGCACCCCTTTGTGATATATCTGAGAATGTTTGGATACCTTCATGTGAAGCATCTAAAATGTGTATGTGTTCTGACTGTGCCCCTGCCCCTCAGGTGACTCCGTGATCCAGAATGCAGCCAACAGCGGTGTGGGTCAGGCTGTTATTCAGATTGCTGCAGCGAGGGGAATCCAGACTATTAATGTGGTCAGAGACAGGTAGCCTCCACTCACACTTAGTTGTTATGGGCCAACATCTGTCAATTAGTCACTGATTGTGAGTTTGGTGCACTACGCTCCTTAAAGTACATGCATATTGATTAGCTGTTTTATTTTCCAGTAACACTTTAGAATAATGGTCTGTTGTTAACGAGTAGCTATGCAGGAAGTATTAGGTAGTACAACATTAACACTTAATTTAATACTATTAACTAATATGGAACCCAGATTAACTAAGCAGTAATAGCAGATTTTGTACAAAGGTAGTTCCTTGGTAGGTATTTGATTATTACTAAATAAATATATCCTCATTGAGAACTACTTGTGAACTATGACCAATTAAGAAATAATAACCAATTAATTACTAATCACATAAGTAACATGCCTAAAAAGTGAACCTTTTTTTTAAATCTCTAACAGACCATTATTCTAAAGTGTTACCTATTTTCCTAATGATTACCTCGGTCTGTCAGCTAGTCTGTTAAAGTAAGACTTTTTACAACAGAGTTGTAACTCTCCCTGCCTTAGTGAAGTCAGATGGGTCTGAGAATGTCATGGCAGGAAAAAAAGATTGGGATTTAGAATGGACTTAATAACAACTAATGAAGGACTATGGCTAATGAACATCCTTGGCTCATTTCCCCAGACCAGACCTCACACAGCTCACTGATAGGCTGAAGGCTATGGGGGCCAGTCATGTGATCAAAGAGGAAACACTAAGACGACCTGAACTGAAAGAGCTCTTCAAGGTCTGTGGTCACCCGCTGCACCTTTCATGATGGTAAGATTTAAACATGATCTTTGACTCATAATGTCTGTTCTTTACCTCATAGATCTGCCCTCGACCTAAACTAGCATTGAATGGAGTTGGGGGCAAGAGTGCAACAGAACTACTTCGCAATTTACAGTGAGTATTCTGGTATTCCTTCGATGTGCAAGTTCAATGCTCATAAATCCAGAAAGATTCAATTTAAAAAAACAAATTCCCTTTGTGGTTGTCAGGGTCGGGGGTACCATGGTGACGTATGGTGGGATGTCCAAGCAGCCAGTCACAGTCCCTGTGGTAAAACATGCACTTCCTCTGGAGCTCACTTCCTCCCCAGGGGGCTTTCACTATGACCTATCATCTTTGGTTTCACATCACATCTGCATGAATTTTGTTTCTCTTTCTCCAGAGTGCTCTTATTTTCAAAAATGTGAAGGTGCGTGGGTTTTGGGTCACTCAGTGGAAAAGGCAATATGCTGAAGGTGAGTTAGGATCGTTTTAATAGAGGTGTCTTCGAAATTACATACACAGGCCTAGCATATTGACGCACAGTGAAGGTATCTTAGTACTCTGACAAAAACTGATGTTCTTTTCTCCATAGATGAGGAGGCCTTGCATGGGATGCTGGAGGAGTTGTGTGTCATGATCCGCCAGGGGAAGCTGTCTGCACCAGCCTGCTCTGAGGTGGGCCTCACGGACTTCCGCAAAGCGCTGGACTCTGCCATGCAGCCGTTCACTTCAGTCAAACAAGTCCTGATCATGTAAGCCCCGACCCAGCCCCAGACTCTGACCCAGCCCCTGACCAAGCCCCAGCCCCTGAACCACCAGCCTCTCCATGTTTCCCATCCCAAGGTCACAGGCACGTTCACGGGAGTTCAGTCCCAAGATTGCTGCATCATTGTGCGAGGATGAGTTGCTCAAGCATACATGCAATAAATATGTTGCTACCCTTTTATAGTGATGTTCAAAGTCCATTATATGTTATCACTTCACCTTTGTTGTCAGAGACATTTCCTAATGAAATGCAACACATGGTAGTCTGGCAAAGCACTAAAATAAACAATTCTTAAAGGTTCACTGACAATACAGAGTCCCTTTTCTCAAATTATATGGATACAAGGAAGTATATTTGAGACCTTAAGGACTTCCAAATGTCTATTGGTGATAACAATGGGTTCAGGGTCCATCCATTGCTTTTGTTGTTATGACATGAACATATTGAGTTTATAAAAACGTGTTCATAAATACTGCTTTATTCTACCAAATTTAACAAAAAAATGACTCAATCTACAGGAAGTAGTTAGAGACGTGGATCTTTTTGAATGGTCTATGACTTGTAATCATGGTAACTCATTATTCAAAAGGTATTTAGACCCTGGTATATATTGATTTACATGAATAGCAGACAGGGGAAAGGTTAGCGTGTACAAAAATAAGTGAAGGTTTAAGTTGCGGATATTACCATTAAGAAGAACAGTTAAAAATACGACCAACTTTTACAAGCATAACACATGACCAAACAGAGGGTGTTAAAAGTCATTCATGACCCACAGAATATCGTTTATTCAGAATAAGCTTGTTACACTAATGTACCATTCTATGAATAAATATCTCAATATGACATTCATTATAATTTTAAAAATTATCATTATTTCATTATTTAATACAGACAACTTGTTTCAAAAAATGTGTTTGCTTCCCAAAACAGAGTGGAATGCTAAATAAGTTTTTCTATCCAAAGGCTGACCAATGTGCAGGTCCTGCTGTGTGTACAGTTGTGGCCACAAGTTTTGGCAAAGACAAATGTTGTGTTTTGCAAAGTTTGCTGATTCAGTATTTGAGGATTTTTTTAACATGTTTCTATAGAATACAGGAATCACAATAAGGCACATTTCATTTTTTGTAAAGCTTTTTTGGGGAGAACATTTTCAATATATGCAAATAGTCCACTCTTTTACAGCAGTCAATCTGCTCTTACAATCCAATCAGAATGATAGTGATTTCACCAGGCTAGAACTAGTTCACACTTTCCCCTGTGCTGAGGATATGACTTACTGAAATTATGTTAGCAGTCATTTTATGCCAAGGTCCAGCAAGCTTTGCAAACACAAAATGTATGTCGCTCCCAATACTTTTGGCCACAGCTGTATAGATCCTCAGCTGCTTAGCCAGACTAGACTGAGCGCCGTGGTGATGATGGGCAGCAGGGCGGCGCCGATCGAGATTGCCCCCTCTTTCTCCAGACAGTGCTCGTATCTGTCAAAGTCAACTTCTCTGGCAGCACACACGTGGTCGACGCGACAGTGACTGTCGCACTCTGCCAGGCCGTAGTTGACGGAGTTGAACTCGTAGTACTTCTGGAGGTAGCAGTGGCTGTTTGCCATTCGGTCCAGAACCCGGTGCATGGAGGTGGGGGATGCGTCTGGGACCCGGAAACTCTCAGTGAGCCTGTATTCCTTCTCCCAGCGGCTCTGGGCTATGTTGGCACGGGTCAGGTTAAGGTAGTACGTCACAACGTCCTGCGTGTGGAGAAGACAAATGCTGCTGAGACTGAAGGAAATGCTTCACTACAACTACCATAAAATAATACATGCAACTAGAATGAGGGATGTCGTGTCGTCATTTCCTAGCATAAATTTGATGGTTTTGAGATTGTAGGCGTAACTTATGGAGACAAGGAAAGAACTTTGGGTTAATTTTGACCTTGACCAGGAGAGTTTGGGTATCATATTCAAAGACGCGGATCCCAGGGTTGTTGGCCCCATCCACGACTCCAGGCAGGGTCGTCTTCCATGGGGTAACCCCGGGGGTCAGGAACATGACATTAATGGGGGAGTCTGAAGAGAAAGGAACCAAATCAATAAAGAAAAGTTTAATAAAGTCACAATCATGTACAACATGAAACAAGAAGTCCATACCAGACAGATGGAATGGATCGACACTGAGCCAATGCCAAACCCAACATATCTGAAAGCCAAGCGTGATGTCTGTGTAGCAGCATCCGTACCATCGGGACTGTAGAACATGCGGAAGCTGTCAGTGTGGTGATGTCCGAAGAACTGTCCGATGATGATGGAGTGATGCTTCTGAACAAGCTCCAGGTAGCGTTTGTTGAAATGGGGTCTAAACCAAGGCTTACTGCGTTTCTTCTCAAAAAAGCCCGGTGGCACATGACCAATTATGTAAACCTAGAGGAAGACCAGAGGTTGCGTAACACTTGTAAAACCTCGTTAAAAGTGACTGGTTATGTATTTCAGACAAACATTCATGGAGCAATCTGCCAAGTTTATCAACAGTAGCTCTGGCTTACTGGTTGAACTATATCTTATCTTTTTGTCTCGCAACTAAGCGCAAACTATAGATTCTTTGTTGTTGGTACCTTTTCTCTGTTCTTTGCGGCATCTGTGAGAACCTGATCTGTCCAGCTGAATTGATTAGCTGGGTCTGCCATGTCTTCAGTTACCTTGTTTTGATCATAGTATAGGTTAGTGTTGAGTACCACCATCCTGAAGCCTGGACGATTCAGCAACCTTTCAGTGTAATAGCCACCTAAACACAAAAGATAATACAAGGAATAAAAGCGAGCAGAGATTTGTTTTGCAGTCAGACATGTACTCATTCATATAATTGTTTACTCATTATCAGGCTTTCATAGAACCCTGTACCGTTTCTGAAGGTTTTTTGTGATTCCGGTTCCAACCAATCCTGCCACATCCCTGCAGTCCTTTCATAGATGTTGTTTTGAACAGCTGGAAGCTGACTCTTTGGGTGATAATCATGATTGCCCAGTGCAGAATATACTTTGGTTGCTGAAAGTTGAGAATGGTGAAGATTCATGCATCCTCAGACAATTTCAATATCAAAGCACTGAAAATATGAAATTGTATTTGATCATAAGGAACTAGAATTTACTTGGGAACACAAGCTTTATGATGTGGGTGAGATTTCCGATAATGTGTAGGACCGCCTCCTCTCCTAGATCCTCATTGGGTATATGAGGTGTGTCATCTCTGTAAGGCAAATGTCAGGCTGTGTGAAAAAAGTGTATTGTATAAAATCAATACATTCACATGACAAAGACCTAAAATAAACAGTAAAAATCGTTTATTTTACGGACAAAGGTGAACCTGATACTCAAAGATGACAATTTCAGCATGATGACATAGTGGTAAACATCACTAGGTCTGTCTGATCACGTAGCCTATAACATCTGTTCTCACACATTTATTTCCTACCCCGTCCAGACGATGAAATCCGGGTCGGGCATTATATCTTTCATGGCATACACTGAGGAGTTTATGAGGTTCCATGGGGAGTCACAGTGATAATCTCCAAATCTGCCAGCACTGGAAGTAGGGCGTTTTCCACTGGACGCGCATACATTTTCGGGATTGTCTGTGAGGTTATATGTTGGGTCCCAATGTAGGTCTGTAATATGCCAAAAGTTTCCTGGAAATAAGAGTAAACGTAAAAATGACAAATGGAGCTTGTTTCTCAGACAGCGTGTAAAAAGAAAGAAAAAATAAGTTTGTCAAATAGTGACGTAGGCCTACCGAGGACAGGCTCCACGGATGCAGGGCATGCTACTTACCGGACAGAGCCAGAACCTTCGTGCAAGTGAAGAGGAGACCAAGCAAAGTTTTCCACATCATACACTTTGACTAGCAAGATGATAAAACTCCACTTGTAGTTGGAAGCTAGGGTTGTAGTGGGAAGACATGCAATGGTAGCCTATCTTGCCGTTACGAGAGTAATGTCCCATGTTAAATAACCTTGGTCAGTCAATAAAAAGGAAGATAAGAAGATATAAAATCTGAAATGGGTGGTTGTCTATTAACATCTTAAAATCCCATGCATATTCAAGCCTGTTGTTTTTGACAACGTGATATACTACATGTTTCTTTTCTCTCCTAAACTGTACAAAGATCGGTCAAGCATTTTGACACGTTACCATAATTTGTTTGCTAAATATATTAGTTTGACACTTTTGCCGAGATGGGCTTTTGAAAATTGATGGGAAGTCCACACTTGTGGTGCGAGCTTAACATTACCAACTTCGAATGCTCAAATATATAAAATTGTGTACATATTTTTTTTTATGAATGCGGAGTAAACATTTGTTTCAATGCCATACTTAAATTGGATCCCCCAAACTCCGCCCAACCGGGCTGACCGGGATACCACAACAAATGGAATATGGCCGTCGTATGATTGGGTAGTAGATTTCGCGGGAGTGCATTACGACGCATGCGTTCTCAGATGTCAACTTTCAAGCGCGCGGAATTGCACAAGAAAAGCCTTGCACAGCGGACCCACAGTAGCTACTTAGTTTAATCTCTTTTGTTGTCTTTAGCTACATCGGTATAGACGTTTTTATCATTATCAACACATAAGGGTTTAACATGTGGAATCAAGGTGAGCTGCCTTAATTATCCTACTGGAACTGTCCAAATAACAAACAGAACAATCGCTAGTTGGCCAGCTAGCTCACCAGCTAGCTACTAATTTATTCTTTATGCCATTAGCCGAGATTATTTTTAGTATTAAGTATGCTAGCTACCTTACTACTTAGTTCAGACAACAAACATACCTGTCTGTTGCATGTTCAAGCAGGATTCACATGGTCTCATTTTCCTATAGGAGGATATAGCGAAACAAACACGATGACTGGTGGGTATAGTCAGTCTCCAGGGGGATTCGCTTCACCTGCCGCATCCCAGGGAGGAGAGAAGAAAGGGGTCAGGACCATAACTTACGTTACGTTAAATTACGTTAATATGTAAAACAATGTTGAGCCTCCTAGTGTGAAGCAGGAGAATTAAGACTTGATCCGACAATAATTAGTGTATCACTTTTCTTGTGCGCACGACCACAGAGAACTCGTGCCCAGCAGATCGTCCCGTGCACGGTGTCCCAGCTCATGTCCGCGGCCCAAGCTGAGGATGTCTTCCGAGTAGGAGAGGTGGAAGTTGCCCAGGTAACTAAACGCATTTCGTAATGTTTATGCTGTAGAAAAAAAAACCTGATTGGCAATCCCAGACAATCGCTTTTAGGATAGTAAATAACAAATACATGTACTGCATCTTGGCGGTACAAATGCATGTACCGCCAAACTAATTTAGGCTTTTAGGGCATTTCAAATACAACTTTAATGAGTAGTGTTCCCATTTCCATCTCAGGTTACTTTTGTTGGAATCATCAGAAGTACTGACAAGTCCATGACCAACATTCAGTACAAAGTGGATGACATGACTGGAGCCCCTATGGACGTCAAACAGTGGGTGGATACAGAAGTGAGTACTGCCCCTTTCACGATGGCTAAAACGTGAGCAGTTGTTATGAAGGGGTCGACACTTCAGTGATACGAAAGAATACCCTGTAAATACATAGAGTTAACCGGGGTCCCAAAATGACGTCTCAGAGAATACCTGTGTGGAGGGTTGTGTGAATTTACTAGTGACACCATGAGTACTTGGATCAGTCAATCACCAACAACACTGGCAGACAATCATTTTCCAATGGAAATGTTGTATGAGGGGAATATTGAAACCCGTAACAAACTCTTAAAAGAGTGTTAGAAGCTGTTCTGTCTTGGGCATCATGGATACTAATAAACTATCTTCTCTGGTGTAAATGATCAGGATCCTGGTGTGGACAGCACGGTCATTCCCCCAAACACATACGTCAAAGTCTCTGGGAACCTACGCTCCTTCCAGGTAACCATCACTTCTCTCACAGTACTGATGAGTCAAATCTGCAAGATTGGTAAAGGAAGTCAGGGCTTGGTTTCCTTCCTGTCTTTTCTTCCTCATTTAACAGAATAGAGAACTCTGTTCTTAGAAGTTAATTTATACATGGGGGTCAGTTTAAATGTATTAGTTTGCTTTAGTACTTTATTATTATAAATTGTGTTTAGTTTAGAGGAGGAGGGCCTCGTATAACTTTACCCATTGTTTTTGTATTATGTTTTTATATAATATTTTGTGGCCAAAAAAACCAAACAATTAAATTCAACAAACAAAAGTAAATTCAAAAGGCAATTGTCAAAGTGACAGGTGCACTCTGTGTGTGCCGCCCTTCCTGTGTTAGAATCACAGGTCTGTAGTAGCATTCAACGTGCGGCCCCTCGAGGACATGAATGAGATCACCTCACACATGCTGGAGGTTGTACAGGCACACATGCTGCTCAGCAAACCACAGTCTACGGTGAGACAAATCCTTATCTTGACACACCAAGAAGCTATACCACTTCTCCTTTATTTTACCGATGTGAAATAAAAAAAATCGTTTTATCGTCTATTTAACTGAAACAGTCAGAAAAGTCACATGGCCTTTTATTCACTTGCACACGTTTCCTTTGTTTTTTGTGTAGTTGATACATCTTTGGGTGAAATGAAAGTGAAACTTTTTGCTCTGTTTTAGATGGGTGGTGGGGGAGGGATGAATACCAGCATGATTCCCATGTCCAAGCCTGGGATGGGAGGCATGGGAGGAAGTTACTCAGGGGCCAGCGACATGTCTGCCAATGGGCTGAGCCCCAGCCAGAACCAGGTGAGAGTGCACAGTTGGTGACAACACCGACTGTTATTATTATACTGTTACAACACCGACTGCTATTAATCAGAAGGTTGCTGGTTCGATTCCCGTGCAAAATGACGTTGTGTCCTTGGGCAAGGCACTTCACCCTACTTGCCTCAGGGCTATGACCCTGTACTTACTGTAAGTCGCTCTGGATAAGAGTGTCTGACTAAATGTGACTAAATGTAATGTAAATGTAACACACTAGGGGTGCGTTCAATGATCAGGGTAAACGGTGGGAAGATTAGCACAGGCTACACTTGGCATAATGAAGGGTTTGTGTCCGTCGCTCAGGTGCTGAGGTTGATAAGGAGCTGTCAAGACGCTCAGGGCATCAGCATCCAGGATCTGAAGCAGAGACTCGGCGGTATAAGCTTGGCTGTTATCAAGTAAGTTGCCGCCTCTTTCTCTCTCGTGGTTTTCTTTTTTTCTTGCCTTCACACTATACCCCAAATACATTGTCAGTGCAATATTTCTGTCCTGTTGACTTGATATCCCCATTCTTCCTCATTGCAGACAAGCAGTGGATTTCCTCAGCAATGAAGGACACATATTTTCCACTATTGATGAGGACCACTTCAAATCTACTGACAACGAAGACTAGTGCCTTCACTCTCACACTTATTCCTAGCAGGAATCAGACTTGAGTTTATAAACCTGATCTACAAACAAATATATATGTACATACATTAGCCTTGGGAGTCTCTGAAATGCATGTATTTGTTTATGGGACTAATCTTAAATAATTTGCTGATTAAGTTGCATGTGGTTGTGTTAAATAGCTGCATATATAGGCAGCCTTTCGTGGAAGCCATTGTTCACACATCCTGTTTTAAAACAGTTCTTTGTGAGAATTAGACAGATGTGGTTCATCATGGTCCTCTTGTTTCCTCTGAACATCACTCTGAAGTATGTTTTTAGATTCCTTCAGAATAAAAGTAATCTGACCATGCTATAAATTAAATGAACGTGGTATACAACTAGAACCATTGCAGTCCATATTCTCACGTTGTTTCTCTCTTAAGTAAAGGCACTTTTTCTTAAAAGTCTGTTTTCTTTCTATACATTATAGACACACACAATTAGTACAGTACCTTAATGAATACAAATATGGTGCATTTTATTTAGAGTATCAATTCAGGGTGACAAGTAATTCTCAGTATGTAATTGATTAAGATGAGGAACTAAATCTCTAGTTTTAGAACTATATACTCAAATACTATAAGAGTATTTTTTAATATGAGACCCAAAAAGATTGTTTCATTGAGCAGTGGTCCAACATAAAAAGCTATGTTCTCTCTATTTCAATTTGTATGTCCATCTTGGCAGTACTAAGGGAAAAACCATAAGAGCATGTAGTTAAGCAAGTTACAATTTAAACAACATGAATCTGTAAGTGCAAGTGTACCTGTAGAAAAACAAGCAACAGTAAAATAAAAATATAAGATTAACTAAAATAGAATACAACAGTTTAAATCAGCTACCACTAACCAACAAGAGCAACAAGTCTCTAAGCAAGAGTCATTGTGATCCTTGAGGAAACTAGCATTGGGTTCAGCAAACCATTCCTAAGTACCGTTGTACTCCCGGAACAAGTGCGTCTTGAGCCTTCTAAATAATGTGACATCACTATAAATAAAACATTTTCTTTCTACTTACAATTGAAAACTAAGAGCTTAAGAACTAAGAGCAAGCTGCATAAACAGTACAAGTTAAACATACAACTTTTTTTTGAAATTCAATAAAACATGAATCCGATATGCCATTCATTCTGGACAATATTTGTCTTTTTAACAATTCTCACGTTCACACCAAATACATGAGGACTAAAACAGTTTGTGTGATTTTTCATAGCTCACAGAAACATGACACTCTCTTGTGCTTTTTTCATTGCATCTGCGTACTCTTCCATAGACTCGTAGTCATGGTCACTGTCGACGTATGCATAAACGGCACATACATCCACTGCAGAATAAGAACAAGCGTTAATTTACAGTTTATGCAACCACTACTTTACTGAACAAGTCGGTACATACAGGCGACTGTGTGTAGGGACGTCCCATGTACCAGCTGGTTTGTCAAAGAGAGGGAGTGAGTGAGAAGGAGTAACACGAGGGAATACTACCTTTTTTCTTCCGGGTATTTTGCACGTATGTGTTGGGCTTAGCCTTGCTTGCTGTTGCCACTTTGAGTTTCCTAGGGTTCAGTTGGGGAAGCCTGTCACTTAAGTTGTCCTTCAGGGTGACAGAAAGAAAAACAATGTTATCCTTAAAAAAAGTGCTTCTGCAAACCATGAAAAAGGAAGTAGCAATCTTTCAGGATTGACCGTGTCAACATATTAGAATTGTTACTTGAAACCACACTAGTATGCGGTCACCATAGAAATTAAAATACGACTGTAACTTGTGTTCAAATAAAGATGTTCATGTAAAACTTACCGGAAGTGGAGGTGCTGGTAAACTCTTCTGCTTGTTACTGTCAAGGCTCGACGTGCCCATGTCTTTGGTTGCACTGCTGGCTTTTTCCCCAGAGCGAGATTTTCCTTTTTTCTTAGAAGGTTTAGAGTCCGGCACAGGTGTCCGCTTGGGTGGGCGTGGTGGTGGGGGCTCGTCTGATGTCGTCAACCTGCGAAACTCATAATAGAATGTGTCTGTCACCTCTTTAACAGTCTCTAGGTGACACATGGGGGGCTCACCACTGGGCCAGGGCAGTGGGTCACTGGTGAATGACAGAGACATGTTGAGCCAACGGATGGGGATCTCAAAGGTCCGTTCGGGACTTCCTGGTAGACTGGCTTCTATGGTGGGCTCCAGGGTAGCTTCCTCAAGTCTGAGCGAGGGGAAGCCCATGAGAGGATCCGTCTCCATACCAGCGTCACGGTTCACTACCTTAACATCCAATGGCAAAGCTTTGCTCTGGCAAAGATCCGCGAGTCTATTCTTCTTGTTGTCTGTTATTTTCTCCACAAAGTTACCTTGCATGTATAGTGGCAGAGAGACTTCCTCGATCTCATCCTCCTCATCCTCGTCATCGTCCATGTCTGTGGACCGTCTGCAGATCAAGGCCTCCACCGTCTTCATCTGGCCGTTGCAGGCCAGCTTCACCTTCTCGACCCGCAGCACAGCCAGCTGCTCCCCCACGCTGAGAGCGGGGACACCTTCCTCCTCCACCTCCTCACAGTGCCGGGTCACGCTCACAAGGAGGCCCGGTGTGTGGGTGAGGGCTATGTACAGCTCATACGCAGAGCTGAACTCTCTGGGCCGGCGCCGCAACCTCCCGCCATAGTTCTGAGACACCAGGAAGTACTGTTGTGCCCGCCGGCCCTTCAGGCTTGTGGCCAGGACCATGGGTGATGTGCCTCGCCTGTGAAGCACCACGTGGGAACCCTTGCGGAGTTCTGGTAGCCAGCTGCAGCGAAATAGAGACTGGGCCTCTGGGCCCTCCAGGATTTCAGCCATAGTGGGAAAGACGTCTTCGGGCTGGGAGTGCACCTCTGACAGAGTGAATGGGCTGACAAAGGTGAGGTTCTGGTTTTGCTCTGTCACATCTATCACATCCACTTCTAAAGTTGAAGGGAACTTCACTATGTCTTTTCTCACTGTGAAAAGAATGTAGATTTTGCAAGTTGTGTAAACAACACACACAGTATAAACATCTTTAAGTGGCAATGCACATTTTTGAGAAAATAACACGTGAAGTGTGAAAATAATACATTTATACGTATTTCTTTTTTTAGGATGTTGTGTGGATTCCTTTTATGGAATTAGCAAAGGATAGGCAAGTCATACTTACAGTGCATGATAGCCTGGACCTGGTAGATGGGACTAAAGACAAGAGGTCCACCACACATTGTGGTTTTGCTGAAACGAAACCGTTGGCTACAAAGATGGGGTGAAGACATGATCTCCTGAAGACTGTAGCACTGGTTGCTGTCACACTCGTAAAACTCTCCCCGGCAGGTGAGTGGTACCAGTACTTCTGCTGTGGCTCCCTGCTGCCCTTGGACCAGGCAGCGAACGTGAGTCTCCTGCCCTTCCCTCTCCTCCATGGACAGTATCGTCACGCGTTTCCCAGCCCCCAAGGTGAAGTTCTCAAAGGTAAGCTCACAGCGGCTGGTGAAGGTAAAGGAGAGACAGGAGTTCAAGCCTTCAGGCCTGAGGCTCACCATCTCCTCCACTGTGTTGTATGGCATCTCCTCAGGAACGAGTTTGAAAAGACCTGACAGGTTTAACAACAGATTTGCCCTTGGTCACGTTTTTTTGTTAGGGTATGATTGTTAAAATATTGAACGAATGACGCAGCAGAATAGGCTTATTACAGTATATCGCTGAAATTGAAACGACTTTGTCGAAACTCTCATTCTCACCTGTGTGTGTAAGGGGCAGCTCAAACTTTTCATTGGTGCTGATGTCCTCACAGTACACCGCCAAAAGATCTATTCTTATAATTTTCACTATATCGCCAGTAGACAGACACACTTCACTCCCCGAAAGCTCATATACAGATCCTGTAAAAACAAATGAACACCGTAAATGGTGTCAAGATAATGTAGACTACACAGAAGTCAGGTACCAACCCCCAATCGCTCAACCGCAAGAACATAATTGTGGCATGTAGATTGTGTTCACTCGGTCATATAGAAATATTATAGTGTAAATCAAGACCGTCATTTAATTATTGTCGAATATTGAAGATAAAGTATTAACTATTAAGATAGCCTAATTCTCTCCAAATAGTTAGTTTACTCAAGGAATTTAGGCCTGCAATATCGAAATAAAAAATAGCCTATATATAGGCTATCAGCAATTAGATTATAATCTGGGTATCCCTATGTGTATTCAACAATAAACGTCAGTTTGATCTTTTAAATTGATGTTATCCGTTGTATCAGACGATCGAAGTTTAAGTATGATAATATAATATTTTTGTCTACTTTTATTTTATATTGAATATCCCTACCTTGGAAATACACCCCGGAGCAAACCTGTAGAATTCGCGGTAGACAAGTTTCATCCAAGGATGCAATAAATTCTTGCAGGGACACAGCCTCTCCCGCATTCGCCATCACTGCCGAACAAGTTCTGCCTTGAGAATAAGGACTATTCTCTCAAGCGTGCTTGTTCCGAGTTCTCACACAGTTGAAAACCACAATTTGCATGAGGAAGTGAGTTCATGGTATCGCACGTTAGGCTAAACTTGTTTGCCGTGTCAATAAAAAGGATTGCCCCGGCAAAAACTCTCAAACGTATTAATCAAGATGTCCATTATTATATATGTCACACATTCATGATTAGTTTCACTTAAAGTTTCAACTTCAAAAAAAAGCATCTCTCTCTCTCTCTTTCTGAATCATCCTTAAAGAGTGCAGCGTTTAGGCTGAACACAGGCCTATATTTTTTATGTAAACTGCAAACTATAACTCCGTGTCTTAATGATGACCATCACACATAGCAGTAACTTTGTAACAATAGCTTTATGTTTCAGTAATTTAGCCGTTGTTTTGTCTAACCGCAGATCTCACACAGGTTCACACAATCAAAAGTGAATGAAAGACATTTACAGATATTTACAGATTTTGTCTTCAAATTTTGGCTGGCAGAAACTACAATTCCCAAACCCCAACATTTGTGATTACCCAGAGATCTGTACGACTGGAATTGTTAGCCAAGATGGCGTCTAAAACAAGTGGGACTGATATCACTTCTGCCCCTCCTTTTGATTGTCCATCATGGTGAGAAAATGCAACTATGAATTTTGAATTGCTCAGGAATTTTAATCAGAGGCATAGCTCTGAATTCAGATTTTGATTGTGGCTTCTTCAATAATAATTTGTCTAATCCGGGTTCGCACATTGCTAGCTAGTAGCTAACGCCAACTCTGAATGGCTTGTGTGGTAGTCACCCATATTGCATGCACACACTCAAGGGTAGTCAATCCAATGTGTGCCTAAATCTACTAGCTGGTTGTTGAGTCATAATTCTGAATTAACAAGGCACTCTCGTTCATACGTTTTAGTGTGCATGCATAATGTTGGCCGTATCTATAATTGAACGTGATGGTCACTAGAGAGCTACAAGCACTACCTAGTAAGTGTGTGCATACTTGTGCTGGAGAAAAGAATACTCTTTTGACTGTACGTAACTGCATTTCAAACCAGGCTACGAAGGTTGCTAATGGAATCTATTATTGTTGCAGGGCAGGCAAACCACCACCGGGGCTCCATCTGGATGTCATGAAAGGAGACAAAATGGTTGAGGTAAGACGATGAGCTGTAGAAACATTGTAAACTACTGCCACAGTGATGAGTCGACTTTTATTGTACTCAGTCAACTGTTTTGTAAAATAAACGTTTGATGTGTATCTATGCTATATTCCAAAGGCAATAAGTTAGCCAGCTCACCACGGTCCAGTCAGTGACCAAGCTACAGTGAAACGCACCAGATACTGATCAGTCTGCCTTCAGCCCAGCTGTGCCATGCACACTGGTGACTGTACTCCATGGCAATCTGATTTCAGAAGGGTGCCACACAAAAGTCAGCCCTGACATTTAAGCTCTGAGTGAAAAGCTGCACTTTAGAGTTATGGCTCAGAGGCACATTAAGGGCATAGGTAGGCCTGAGGTCCTGCTGCTCACAAATAACTTGATTCATGCAACAATCCTCCCTGTTTATAACAAATATGTCTTACACAAGACCACCGTTGATCATCACTGTGTCTACGCATACCAAATGGAGCTCTGCTTCTTGTAGATGGGAGTTGAGGGGTTGGGTACGGGTCATCAAGCTTGTGTTTTCCGTTTGGGACGCGTTGACATGCACATGCCCACACAGAAACTGATCATTGACGAGAAGAAATACTACTTGTTCGGGAGGAACCCAGACATGTGTGACTTCACCATCGACCACCAGTCCTGTTCCCGCGCCCACGCCGCCCTGGTCTACCACAAACATCTGAAGAGGGTGTTTCTCATCGACCTCAACAGCAGTGCGTCTACTCATCATTTTCATCCAACATCTATTAAACCAATACTAGAAAACACGTTGACTCCATTTAGATTGAATTTGAAATCTTACAGCACTAGTGGTTTGTGTCAATGTGTAGTTCAACACGTACATAATCACGGTGTCTGGCTTCTTTAGCGCACGGGACCTTTCTTGGACACATCCGCCTGGAGTCCCACAAGCCTCAGCAGGTCCCCATTGACTCCACCATGTCTTTCGGAGCCTCCACGCGCACCTACACCATCCGGGAGAAGCCCCAGAGCCAGTCGAGCACCAGTGCAGGAGAGGGCAAGGCTGGGGAGGACGAGGAGCTGAAGGGGCTGCTAGGTTTACCAGAAGAAGAAACTGAGCTAGAGGTGTGTGGTTGTATTTACTGGGTGTGGGTGGATGTAAGTGTACTTTGAGTGTTATGTTGACAATGTAGTTATACTTGAGTGAATACATTACAGTAGATATATAATCAGGGTATGACATACCCTTTATTTACATTTAGCAGACGCTCTTATCCAGAGCGACTTACAGTAAGTACAGGGACATTCCCCCTGAGGCAAGTAGGGTGAAGGACATAACGTCATTTGGCACGGCGGGGAATTGATCCGGCAACCTTCTGATTACTAGCCCGACTCCCTTACCGCTCAGCCATCTGACTCCCAGATTTATTTCATTCCTGTTTGGCGTCTCTTGTTCTTCATGACAGAACCTGACAGAGTTTAACACGGCCCACAACAAGCGCATCTCGCTGCTCCCCATAGAGGAGGGCAACTTGGAGATCCAGAGGCCCAAGAGGAAGAGGAGGAACTCAAGGGTCACCTTCAATGAGGATGATGACATCATCAACCCAGGTACACCCCTTCCTCCCCCCTAAGTGCTTGGCAATTGTATCCTCATGATTATTCTTGTTCATGAATCCAAATGAGTAAAATCAGTTGTCAGCCTGGGCGTGTAGTTTCTTTTACTCTTACATCGTAACTAACTAATTCCGTTTATTGAACCTGTGAAATTATTATACGCATTCAGTTAATAGAAAGGGGTGTTTTAGATCGGAACAAAAGAACAGACATGGGCTGCCTCAGACTGTTTGATTATTGTGATGTATAAAACAACATGGATGTTTCTTTTTGTTTCTTTTTGTAACAGAGGATATAGACCCTTCAGTGGGCCGCTTCAGAAACATGGTCCAGACCGCAGTTGTTCCCATTAAGGTAAAAACCTATTTTTAATCCCAAAAGAAATCCATACTAACAGTTAATAAATGTAATACGAATGCACTAACTGCTTTCCTCTTTTGGTTCAACCTAGAAACGGAGAGCTGACAGCCACAACACACTCGGTCTGGAGGATGTGACGTTGAGACGCATTCACAGCTACACCTTCGGAGGCGGCCTGTATGGAGACCTGCCTCCTAGCAGCCACGAACACCATCCTACCGGAGCCCCGGGAGGAGCCACCATCCTGGGGGGGCTTCCACTGCCCTTCCCCAATCCAGCCCCGGAGGTGGATCTGGCCCCAGAGGCCCCCCAACCCCCTGTCACTCTCAACCCCACCCCGGTCACAGGCCCCTATCCCCCCGATGCCCTCAACGAGCCACGGAAGAAAAAGTACGCCAAAGAAGCATGGCCGGGCAAGAAGCCCACCCCTTCCCTGCTCATCTGAGCCTTCCTCCGTCAGTTTGTGAAGGAGAGGGGGCAGACTCAGGAGACATCAGGGACTTGTTTCTCGCTGGAGGGTGATTTGTTTTCTTTGTTTTTTTTTTGAAGACTGTTTAGGATTTTATACTTTGGTGTTTTATACTCTTCTGTTCTCACCAAGACATTCTGAGCAGTCCGTGAAGACTAACACACCAGGTTTTTGGTGAATGGTTGATGAATTGTGTCATTCACAGACATACTGGTTAGTGAGCGTAGGCAGGTCATTAAGAAAATTCTTTGTTTTAGGGGGCATTATCTCCTATTATCAGCCAATTATCCAACATCATTATGGTTGCTTACAGTTGCAAAAACAGCTGCTTTTGTGTAAGTTGTTTGATGTCAATTTTGGGATGCTGTATCATCACTTTTATCAGTGCATACAGGTATTTATTAGAATCCTATTTGTGTACAATTTCACGTCCTAAAGCAGTTTTTTATATACAAGTCACATATGGTTTCCCAGGAAAAGTTATTTCTTACAAAAAGTTGAGAATATATATATTTTGTCTATCGAGGCTTTAGAAAGAACAAACACATAGATTTTCTTTCATAGGCATGCATTTCTGTAATAAACAGATAAACGAGTAGACTACAGTGTATTTTTGATCTTCACTCTTCATCAAAGAGCCTTGTAATTCACTGCACCTCCAGTAATGGCAGTACATCCTGTGGACTACCAGATGGCAATGGTGTGGCAGTTGTCCAGTCACACTAAATTCAGCCTTTTTTTTATGGCTGACAACTACATTCTCTGTTTTCACACCAGCAGGGGGAAATACCAAGATATCTCCTCTTTATGTGCTGACACTGTTATAGGATATCTAAAAGAAAGTACTGTAGTCTAGTCATATTTTTTGCATTTGTAATAACTTTGTATCGTTATTAACCAGTGCCCAGGCATTATTTGTCCATCTTTCAAATGACTGAAGCTTTTTTAATCACATGAAACTATGTAAATAAAATGGAAACAACTTTTTCAGTCAAGTTTACCGAGTCTTTTCTCCCTATGTAGGTACACACTAAAACATCCACACACAAATACTTTTGTCAAGTACTGAATTGATATATACATATATAAAGGATATATCTTGTGTCCTGGCACAATATATGTTTTCATAGATAAACAAACCTCATTGGAGGACTTACGCCCTGGGAAACCTTTCTGATTGGCCCTAAATCTTTCCAAAATACTCCCCCTCATGGGGCATCTATAGCCAGTATACAGTATATAAACTGGTGCAACATACAGAACCAGTCTATTTTCAGACAGACATACAATACAAATACGTGGCCTGACCCGATACTTGAAGGAGATGGTGGGTATAAAGCAATCATTACACGTGTTTTGTTGCATACACACAAACTTCATATTTTATTTAACCGATAAGAAAATGACTCATGTTGTTATGACACAATTCTCCACTTATTCCCTTTTCAAGAAAGTATCTCTGAAACATAGTGGATACAAACAGTCCAAAAGATGACATAAATGTAGTAAATGTTTTTATTTACAAATTAATCTAGGAATATAAACATAGGTGGCACAAACGGCATTATGTTATTAAATAAATCAATGAAAACGTTTGCATTGCATGTCTAGCTGTTTGTTACTCATAGTAACAAACTGCCTTTCATAATTATCCTAACTGCGTGAGAATATGCACACTTAAAACAGAAAGTTAGCCTACCTCTTGCAGAGCCACAACATCAACTGAAAATGATTTACTTTTATGATATGGCTCAAATGAATTAGTGACTATTTCTCACTGAAATGTTACATTTTTTATGGTTGTCCTTGATTGGGGTGATTTTCCTCACGGTTCAAGTTCAACAGGTTCAATCTTCAGGTGGATTCCATTGAGGGAGCGCAGAATGAGCCTTGGAAGCATCTTAGGCTTCTTGGTTGGGTCCTCTATCAGATGGTACCTCTTGAGTGTTTGAGCAACCACTACTTTCAACTCATTCATAGCAAAGTTCTGTCCAATGCAATTCCTAAGATGGGGAGAGATAAAAATGTAAGGTTATGTTTTGCAGTGAAAATCACAGGATTTGCTGTTAAAATTGTTATGAGAGTACTTTTACAGCATACACTATATATTTATACTAAATACAACAGATTGTGCATGACCATAAACCATTTAGTCTCTTTCTGGAACAACGTTTCCAGAAAGAGAATAAAACAGTTGTAGGTCTAAAAGACCAGTTCTGTTTGTTGAGTTGGGAAAGCGGTGCCGTTACCATGGCGAACAACATCTAATGCCAATTCTAGCGCTGTAACTGGGTCATCGCAAGGACAAAGACTCCAAACTCCAGCCACGTAAATGAGTAGCCGTGTCTGTAGCTGTAATGTGAAAACCAGCCCTTGCTACTAAGAACATGCATAGCAAGACGATTATATTGTGATGAGATGAAAAATGAATCGCAGACCTTGTTTTTAACAGCAGAGGGCGACATCTAATTTTGATTTCAATGATCAAGTTGGGTCGTTCTAATCTAAACTGTCAGTGAATTTCTAGATCACAGTATTTCCTTTGTACTGTAATTTTGATTGAAAAGACTAAAATAAATCTTCTTGAACCTCCTTTACCACGTCAAGCAACATCAGGTCTGGTGAACAGCGTGTACTAACCGAGGCCCAGCAGAAAAAGGAACAAATGCATGGGGTGACCTCTTACAAGAGTTCTCAGGCAGAAATCTCAGTGGATCAAAAACCTTTCAGATTAGGAAGAAAAAAAAGAGAAAAACAGCATGAACAGAATAATGACAAAGGCCGGTTCTTCGGACATAGTTCACAGTCAATAGCCGTCAGTCACTCGTTCCCACAGCTGGACAATCTGACCCCTGTTCCTGAGTCTCCAGTTAAATGACAACACGTGTATGCAGATGGTATTCTCACATGAGGGTTCTCCCAGACAGATGCATTCCTATGAATTCCAAACACGCTTGTTCCAATGAGACAACCTAGACAAAATACGTTTTATTTTATTTTATATTAAGTTGTATAATAGGACAACTGCAGTTACACTACAGAGGACCCACTCTGCACAAGTGAGGAGTTGTGCTGACTAAGCCAAGATGATCCTTCCTGATCTTGGCTTAGTTAGGAAGTAATCAACTTATTATGACTACAATCCAGTCTCTGTAATAGTTGTGACATGCAATAGATAAATGGAAAAGATAGCTTTGTCTAAAAGGACAGCCAAAAGAGGTGTAATGACTAGGGGGTCACTGGATGTTAAAGTGATAGGCAGTGTCTCTTAAACAAATACCAGTTAATGTTTAAAGAGGCTTTGACTAAAGCAAAGGTTAGAATGTGACCTATTGTAAACCTAAGAGTTATTATTTTATGAGTTAGAAAAACCATGCCCTGTGTCCTAGTTCATGTTGTATACAACAGTATTAATGGAAACTTAAGTTTAAAAAAAAAGACAGTACCTTCAGGCACAGTCCTGCCATCGAAAAAGGTCATGGGTTTGGTTATCTTCCGGGAAATTCCAGGGACAGGAGGGTAGAGACGGAGGGACTCTTTAATACACATAGTTGTGTAAGGTATTTTACTCAGATCCTCCCTAGAAAACAAATCCATCAAAGTGATTCCACTATTCAAGTGTAGAAACAGTCACTTCTGTCCCCTCATAGACATTGTAAAGTATAATATAAAAAATGTACAAATAAAAAGACTTCTAACCAGGGGATGGGTATTGCTCATTGAAGCATTTGACTGCAGATCAAAAAGATTTCAGGTTGAAAGGTTTATCACTTTGGATAAAGTGTGTAAATTAATTCTCATTTACACCTCAACCACCAAGCACAAACCTTTCAAATCAAACCTTCACCCCTGTAACAGAATGTCATATTTTACAATACATCATCATTCTTGTATTCTTTTTTTTCTTTTCTTCTTCTTCTATTTTCTTCTGTGATGTGGGCAGGTGACCCACCACTCCATGGTGTCCCTGCCATCCAGGACGTGGAGGACTTCGTCCCTGCAGATCTGCTGATGCTCCGGGTTACAGGCCAGGCTGTAGAGGGTGAAGGAGATCCCGCTGGCTGTGGTGTCGTGGCCCTCGAACATGAAGGTGTCCACCTCGGCTCGGATGTCTTCGTCCGACAAGCCCTGCTGATCCTCGTCCTGGAGAAACGGGAACAAAGCAGTTTTTAGGGTTAGGGGTCAGGTGCTCTCGATGGCTGAGCGGTGAGGGAGTCGGGCTAGTAATCAGAAGGTGTCCGGATCGATTCCCCGCCGTGCCAAATTACGTTGTGTCCTTGGGCAAGGCACTTCACCCTACTTGCCTCAGGGGGAATGTCCCTGTACTTACTGTAAGTCGCTCTGGATAAGAGCGTCTGCTAAATGACTAAATGTAAATGTAAACTGATAAGATACTGACAAGAGACACAAGGGGACAGTCAGCATTGTCTCGCGTATCATGTCCCGTGTTTCAAATGGCATCCTAACATCCAAATCAGGATGGCAGACAACGCGTAACATAGTGTGTCTGATCCACGGCACCAAAAGTTCCAGGATGACTTGGAGAATCATCCTGGTCGAATTTCTGCTGTGTCAGGGAGAGAGCTGGGGTAGGACCCAAATGCCGGAGAGTCGGCGAACATGGCGTAAACACAAAGGGTTCATTACACAAAACAATGAGTAATAAACCAATGTTTTCTTTCAAATTCTAATAATAACGTACAGTTCAGGATGTAGCCAGATGTAAAACATCTCTGCAACACCATCATAAATCCATTCTATTCTGTATCTGTGAAGAAAGCAACAGTGTGTTAAAACAGTAACATACTCTTGCACAGAGAAGGATGTCCAGAAAGTCCAGGTTTCTCTTGGCCTGGATCCTTCCTAGCTCTTCCCCGTCCTTCAGTGCTTCTTTCCTCTTTCTTATGACTTCCTCTACAAGCAGATCACATGACAGAAGAGCATTGGTCACACTTTCCCCAGTCAGAACGCTATTCAATTAATTGAAAGGCATTTTAAATACCAGTATAATGTAATTATTTTGATTTTAGGAATGCTTAACTGTGTCAATTCTTCCAGAATGGTGCATTTGTCTTTCGCTAAAATGATGGACTTGAGTTGGACATGTCCAGACACAGGGTTAATAGAGATTACAATTCATAGATCATACCCGTGTGACTGTGAGCCACTTTGGATGCTTTCCGATACCTAAATCCATGTGGGCTGAGGTGGAAGATGAACTCGCTGTGGTACGGAAAGACCCGGAAGCGGAGATTAACCAAGTCGCTAAGCTCGTACACCGCCTTGATGTATGCGTTAGTACCACTGTAATGAGAAGGCATTCTCTGTAATCTCTCCCTTAACAGTTTTTTTTTGGAATGAGAGGGAGTAAAGTGTTATTCTAAAAGACATTGACAAGGTAAATTCCACGTGGAACATAAAGGAGGAGGTGTGGAAACTGACCCTTCTGTCTGGCAGTTACTGTTGGAACTGAACGCACATTTCATTATACTGTCCAGTGTCATTAGGCTCACATGTTCAAATAACTCAAACGTATCCTTGCTTCTAGAGTGACTCTCCCATTTGTCCTGCAAGATGAAAAAGACAGATCCAGTCACTACTTGGTCTGTCAGAAACACTTTGACACCACAATCCCTCATTTTCTGGCTTCATGTCTCTTATGATTGGTGATGGCCATTCCTTCGACAGGCAACTCTCAGGATTATTGCTGTTATTGTAGTAGGATACACTGAACCCACCAACATGGTTTTCGCAGAGTCCGCCATTAGTTTGACATATGGCTTTAAGACATCGTAGTGAAAACCAGGGGTCAGAAGTCTTCTGTGCCGAAACCATTTCTGGCCCTTAGACACAAGCAAACCATCCCCTGGAGATGAAGAGAGGAGGGTCATTAAAACAAATAGTACAGGACCCCCCAAGTTTAATATTTTCTCTTTTATGGAGGGTGCCTTAACTCTTTACCTAAGACCCCCTCAACCTAATTCAAAGCAATATTTCATGAAATACCAACACAAAGCAGCTGACTTACCTATCCATGGAATAAGGAATCTATATGCAAGATCATCTTTGGGCTCTGTTAAGAAAGCAGGTCACGTGTTTTATTTAAATAAATAAGACCAGACACACTGATGTACAATTTGATATGCCTAAATACACACCTGTAGATGCTAGAATGGTTTTGACATAATCTGGGTGGTGAATATTCAAGAATGAAACAAAAGGACCAAACCACATTTGAAACGCCAGAGGGTATGTCTCCCCCCATGTCACCACTTTATCCAAATCTGTCCCATCCTGTTTAAACTGCAATAGAACACGAGGAAAGGGGAAAGTGCATTAAGTTCTCCATTTGTTTGTATCTGTCTCATCTCAGTGCTGAAAAAATTACTGATATAACTTGTCTTGCAACAATAGTTCGTATGTCTATTTTGGGTCACCCGAATCGGCCACATCACATTTGAGTTATATGCAAATAGAACAGACAACTTTCTTTCGAGAAGCCACTACGCCACTGTACGTCTCTATCTACTAATTATTCGAAACCTCATCAAAATTCGGTTTCAGATTAGACTATTGGACTAGACTGCCTCGTAGACTAGAATTTTGCAGACGCAGTCGGTGATGTTGCCGCTGCCAGTATGCTGAGGATGAAACAATGTTTCGACACGTTTCATAAATGTAGGTTTTACATTCAGAAAAAACTGCCATGTTAAATGGTTTAGAACACCTACCTCATGAACATGGCCGTAAAGCCAGTGTTGTGGAGGTCCAGGAAATTGTTCAAGAGCCCAAAGCCATTGTCTCCTTTTAACAATTAGTTGAGTTAATTTAAAAACAACAGTCACAAGGAAGAAGATTGCAACCCAGTGATGAAGGTGACGCAAATCCAATGACAATTGCGTCTTTAATGTCTCAGCTATCCCCATTGCCAATTTCGCATTTAAGCTTGTTGTTATTCAAGGTTGAGAGACAGGAAACTAGGAAAAACAATTAAGGTGACCTAGTAGTTATGGCAAAGGGATCCGTGGTTCGGGAGTTATGGGCGGAGAACTGTAAACCAGATTTGTCTGGGCGAAACAGAGCATACAAATCGAGGGTACCCACATAGTGTGTTTAGAAGTGAAAAACGGATCCAAGGCCAGTTACTAGTTTTTGTATTTTGTAACGCGAGCCGTAACTCTATGGATCCGCCAACCATAATTGCCGGCAGCGGAAGCTTAAGACTGTTGGACGGTCCAGCCGCGCCTACAGCCAGTAAAAATCCCCTTCATGGCACGTGGGAAGTTCGGTCTTATTCTTATTTTTATATATATTTTATTTTATATTTAAATTGTTGTAGATTGTTTAGTTCTTAGGAATAGTTAAACTTTTGTACTTTTACTTAATTTAAGATTTGTAGGTATGTTTAGTGTTTGCACCTCCCTGCCACAGTAGGCTACAGTCCGTGTTTGTATAAAATACATGGCGAATAAACTGAATTCTGATTCTGATAATCTGATTTTACGCTATTTCAGAGATGTGTTTAAATGTCTATATTAAATATTCTTTTTTTTCTTCTTTTTTTTCTCATGCCAAGGTATCAATTATACAAGTACATATAAAATGCAAAAGACACATACAATGAAATGATAATAAAGGTAAAGCACCATCCATCTATACGCAGGGTCTATACATACAGGTTTCACAAAGCAGAAAAACCTTATTGAAATAAATTATGAAAGTTGAAACAAGTCTATTGTCTTTAGGGCTTTAAGATTCTTAGATGCTGAAATTGTTTGGACGTACTGTAGGACCGTACCTCTCTCCTAAAAACAGATTAAGTATTCAATGCCTTGTAAAATTCAAAACATGTCACTGATTAGCATCCATAGTAGTAAGCGTAGGTCATCACTGGCGACATTCTCCGGTACAGTAGGTGGCAGTGTATGAAGCTTTTAGCAGGATACCATCCCCCAATCAGAGTCAAAGAAGAAGATAACCTGCTGGCTAGGTAGTTTTTCTGCCACCACTACTAACTGAATAATCGTTATATTTTTTTCCTTACTTTAATTTTTGAAGTCGCATAGTTTCAATCCAACTTTATTCCACCGATGTGTTCGTTTATTACCTCGCAAACCATCGCACACTAGCCGGCTGTCTAACTCGTGTGGACTTGTTCATCGACTACCACACGGTCCACAGTGAGGAACTGGTGAAGAAGAGCTGATGCCGTTAGCGGGCTTTCCTTTCCCCCCAAGTTGAGGTCAGTGTTGGTGATGCCCAGGAGCGTAAATCTTTAAAGTTCATCCAGTTACTATGTAGGGTGTTAGTTATTTCGACTATCGAATAAAAAACATTCTCACGCACACAAAAAAAAATCCATGGATCTTGCTCTCGTTAATAAACGTTCAATGCACCTTAGTCGACCGTGGTGGTCACCCTGGGGCTTGTGAGTTGCCCTCTGTTGCTTGATAAATAATTTCAACGCTAAACCATGTCTGCTGGTAAATAGGCTAGCTAACTATTTCCAGTGGCATCAAGCAATTGCAGGTTGATACTTCTGTATTCAACTTCAATTTATTTCGCGCCAGAATAGTGAAGGTATTTTCTCATATGACAGTATATAACCCTCCCCCCCAGAGCCCTGTCTAACCGTCTGTGAAGTCTTCGTCTGTTTCGGGAGAGATGGAGGCCCCACCGGTCACTGTGATGCCCGTTACCGGGGGCACTATCAACATGATGGAATATCTGTTACAAGGTACCTACTTTTTCACGTCAAACGTGTAATTTGCTCAACTTTTTAGTTGGTTTCACAGAACTATATGGCTAAATGGTCCAGACTCAAACCCACCCACTCTAAGGTAGACTAGACTGTAGCATTAAGTCTTAGTTGACCCTTTGTGATTGGGTTCAGTTGACCTTGTTGTTTCACCCCACCTAGGCTAACCTTGGCAACAGAATTAGCCATGTGGTAAACCAAGAAACTCTGGCATGGGTGCATGTTTCTCAAGTCACATCCATAGTGGGATTTCAGTGTATGTCTCATTGTATTGGTGTCACCTTCATTACCTTCCCTGGTCAGCGAAGGCATTCATACTTCACTCACCCAGTAAGTCTCACAGTTGAGCCTACTAGTGGATTTTGTTGATGAAAGCAGGAACACCCTTGACTAGAGTGTGTAAGCAAGTTGCAATAAATACTACTACCAAAGAATAATGCAGATCAGTTGTTACAAAGGGTCAAGCACTGGATATGAAATGCCCATACTATGAAGGAAATGAGCTGCTTCTTATTGCGAGGCCAAATGCTGGGGCTACTTAAACAAAAAGCAGATGTAAGCAGTTTGACGCGACTTCCGAGTAGGCCTGAGTGTTTTCCCCCCACGTCGTTCTTCTCCAGGCAGTGTGCTGGACCAGGCCCTGGAGAGCCTCCTACACCGCCTGAGGGGCCTGTGTGACAACATGGAGCCCGAGAGCTTCGCCGACCACGAGCTGGTGTACCTCCTCAAGGGCCAGCAGGGCAACCCCTTCCTGCTCCGCGCCCGCCGCTCCCTCTGCCACCCCGCCGCCCCCTGGCACCTGCGTTACCTGGGCCAGCCCGAGGTGGGCGACAAGAGCCGCAACGCGCTGGTGCGCAACTGCGTGGACGTGGCCGCCTCCCACAGCCTGCCCGACTTCCTGAACGAGATGGGCTTCCGGATGGACCACGAGTTTGTGGCCAAGGGCCACATCTTCCGCCGGGGCGTGCTGAAGGTGGTGGTGAGCAAGCTGTCGCGGGTGCTGGTGCAGGGGAACACGGAGAACACGGAGCCCCTGTCGCTGTCGTACCTGGTGGAGCTGAGCGTGCTGGCGCCCGCCGGGCAGGACACCATGTCGGAGGACATGCGCAGCTTCGCCGAGCAGCTCAAACCGCTGGTCCACCTGGAGAAGATCGACCCCAAGAGACACATGTGAGGGGTCCGGGAGGGAGGGGGTGGGGGCAGTCTGAGGTCAGTCTCGGCCAGGTGTGTGTCCCGTCCCCCCCCCCCCGCCTTCCCCCCGCTCCCCCAAGGAAAAAACGCACAGATTTTCTGGTCTGTTTACGTTTTAACAAGCGGGAATCCGACAAAAAACACATGCTTTGTGATTGCGCCGGCATTCGTTCTGTCTGTCTGTTGCCTGGATGTCCTCTCTCACTCACTCAGTAGGTTAGAGCCTGTTAGAGACATGCGGCTGCATTCAGCTGCAGTCATGTTTGTGAAGGACTTCCAGAGGATTATTACATGGCCCACAAGGGTTAGGGGACAAACGGGAGATATTGCATGTGTAAATAATGACCAGCTTTTTCCAAATCAGATCAGATATGATTCATTTAACAGTCATATGAATGTCAGTCATTCACTCTGTTGGTGTTTTGGAGATGTAAAGTTTTAATGCTAAATAAAAACTGTCCCAAGGCCTCCCTCCCTACCTCAGAAGTGATTTACGTACTACTGCCCATCACCACTAGGGGTCTCTCCTCATCTTCCCAAAACCTAGGCTGCTTGCTTCGATGCTATTGTACATCACCACCTCAGATCATCCACACTAGCCATGGTTGCCATGGAAATAATTAGCCGCGAGATCTGCACATCCCCCCCCAGCTCTAATTAGCTTTCTCAATTGCTTAATGATACATCGACCTGTGAAAGCTTTCCTTTTCTTCCCCTTACAAAAGCATTGATTTCCCCCTCCCCTTCCCCTCTCATCTCCAACGTTAACCCATTAGAGGCCCTGCCGTGGCAATCTGAGCCGAGGCTTTTACACACGGCGCGCTCGGCCTAATGGCGAGTACGCTGAGCGCTAATGTTGCCTAATGCACATGTAAAAACCTGTGTGCGTCGTCGTCCTTCGTCCTCTCTCCGGTGGAGGGTTGCAGATGGCCGGCCTGCCCGCGGTTGGCGTACAGCTGAGAGAGCAATGCACAGCCACTTGTCTAGGCTGCTGAGGAAGAGGCAGGAGCTGTCTGAGCGCGTGAACGTCAGCGTCGAGGTCGAGCCTGCTAGCGCGGAAAGGTGAGGACTGCGTTGGTGGGGCTCACTGTCACATACGCACTGTTTTAATACGACTCAGTTGGTCTCGGGTGTTCGAGCTATTCGCCTCCCTCTGTCGCGCGGGGGGGGGGGGGGGGGGGGGGGGGGGGGGGGGGGGGGGGGGGGGGGGTCGAACCTTCTCTTTCCGTGCCCAGTCGACATATACAGAAGTAGATGTCCGTTCGCCTGTCAAAAAGGCCCAGCCTTTGATGGGCTGGGAACGCCAGCGTTTCCGACTGCATCCAGACCGACGGGCTCCTAGGAGCGAGGCCGCGATGCCCGAGCAGCGAGTGAATTATGTATTAAAGAAGCGGATGCCTTTCGCCCGGGGCTGTGCATGTCCAGCGCTCACGCGCTACATTCTGCCCCCTCCCGGCCTGTCCTGCTCCCTCACTTAAACTTGTGCTCTGTAGCCCCCTCTGTTGTGATGAGCTGGCTTCCCTGGGCCCCTCTCCTCCAGACTGCGTGGAGAGCTAACACAGAGCTGGGCTAATCAGCATCTTGGCACCAGGCCTGCTCAGCTATTGTGGAACCAGCCAAACCCAACGTCTTGTACAAGTGAGTGGTTTAACCCACTGCTGGAGGCGAAGCGATTTGCCACTTAGTTCGAAGAAATGGGAGAGCATCGCTTTTCAAAAGAAAAGCGTTATTAGCCAATCGCGTAGGGAGCGCAGCCTCTTGGCTCATGCCGTTCAAGTCAATGGGTGGTAATGTTTGGCACTTCTTATGGTAAACTATTGTAACATATGCCTGAAGATGTGGACTTCAATTCCCTCTACCTGAACCCATCAACATAAGTCCTTTATACAAGACTGGTGGAGAAGATAAATGGTCACACCAGTACCAGTTACATAGCTATATTATAGCTGTTGCTGTCATATCTCTGAAAAGGTGGGGGAAAAAGCTGTACCCTGCAAACCCTTCTCTTCTTCTATATATTACCACACTTTCAAAATAAAGCTCCTGGCAATATCCATCTTTATGTGTCTGAACATAATGTTCAAATGAGGCAGAGCTAATGCCAAGGTCTGCGACACGAGCTCTTCCCCGGGGATCAGGAAGTCTTAAAGTCAGCCTAACTTGGGCTTCTGCCACCAAGGGGTGAAATCTGGCCTGGCCTTCTGAGGAACATTCCAGATCCTTGGAACGTAGCCCTCCCCTTCCTGTGTCATTGGGAGCCCATATGCTTGTTAAAGAGTGGGATGGAACTTCAGAGGGGACTCAAAGCGAGGCTTTTTTTTCTTCCCGGGGCGGACATCGATCTCCCCAGTGCCTCCTTGTGGCTCCTCCGACTTCCAGCCACACTAGAGAGGAAGAGGCTGGAATGCCTCTTTACGTAACCCGACGAGGCTGTGGCAGTACAGGGGACTGAGCCACAGCACTCAGGCCACGGGGTGGGGGATGTGGGTGCTGGGCCTTGGCAGGGGAGGAGTCATGGGCGGGAACCCGGGAAGAGAGGGGACAACAACAAAAAAAAGAACTATTTTCGTTATGTGAATGAAATTCCTGTGCTTTTTGAGTGCAAATTGACGGTCACAATGCAGGCCTTGTTGTTGCTTTGGAGGAGGGCTGGCTGGTGGCTGGAACGATCTTTGCACTGAGCGTTCTGTTCCAGGATCCGCCACAGCGCCTCAAGCCAGCCCGGCTGCCAATGGAATGTGTGGTATGGGGACAACTTAAAGCACTCTGCCTAGAGCAGCCTGAACACACTCACACACAAACCACCATGTCAACGAGCTCGCAGGCTATGTGTCCAACTGCCTGTCTCTCTCTCCCCTTCTTCCATCCTCCTTTCTTCATCAGAGGGTGTGTCTCCTCTAAGCCTCTTGATTGGGTTAATCATCCTGGTGTCTCACCGTCGTTGTCGTAGTGGTTACCATGGCCGCCGGAGATGTTGTGACTGAGAGACGTTACGCAATGCTGACCAAATCTGTGGCTCGCGGCATAGATCCTTTTAAACTCCTACCGACTAATAAGGCACTGACTTTGTGTCAAGTATATTGTCTGGTGTAAGTACGTTTGGTGCCATGCGAGACAAAAAATAGACATTCCACTTTTGGTCCTAACAAAAGACCCCCCATTTCTGTGGTGTTGATGATACGAGGCATAAATGGACTTGAGCGTTGTTAACAAGTAACGTGGAAGAATGCCTGTTTGTTTCTGTGTCCAAATGCTTTTGTTTAATCGCAGGTCGTGACACGAGGACTGACCTGACTGTCGATACCTGTGTGGTGTGACGCACGATGACACATCATTTCATTCCGTGCATGTGCTACTTTGGGTTCTTGAAATTGACTCAAGCGGGACATATCATCAGTGGCCTCTAAGCAGACATGGTGTTAGTGGTTGTGTTGTGCAACTCTGAATGCACGGTGGACGTTTGGGGGAGTGGAGTCTTGCTGGAGAATGTCAGCCACTGTTTAGTGGGGGTTTTGGTAGCAGACTGTCTAGATGCCAATAAGGTGAGTAAGTACCGTAGGTTCTAATCCACAGACCAACCAGTTATGTCTGTTACAGTAGACGCTATTCCGGTTGTAAAACAAAGTCAATACGTTCTGTAGTAACCGGCTGACATCTATTGATTAGCACAAAACAAATCTAATGTTACAATCATGTTGACACACTATATCTTACTGTATGAAAATTGGCAGTGCATTGAATGGAGGGGATTGCTGATGTATTGAAGTGACTCTTCAATCAACTTGAACTGTTTTATTTTTTTTCTGATGAGTTTCAGATTGTTGTTTTGAATTGTCTCATTTCAGTTTCTTTTTAGTACTCTACAGAAGAAGCTATAGTTTGTAATGAAAGGATGCAGGTACATATTGAATAAATAAATGCTGTGATTCCACTGGAAAATTGAGAAAGTCATTTTATATGTGGAATGCATGATGTGGCCACATCATTATCAAGCCACACTTTTCATGTTTGGCTTACTCTCTAGACAGGCTGCAAGCCAACAGATGCAGGTCCACACAAAGCATTTTGTGGGTGAGGAGAATTTCATTTCTTTCCAGCTAATTAACTTTCTCTAGACCTGAAAGGTTACTAGACGCTATTGCTCTGACCGTCAGTTTACAGTACAGGCCCCAGTTCACTATGCTTGTTCCCAAGCAACCTGCTCGTCGCATTATTTTTAATAATCTAATGTAATTAGACAAGTATTAACAGAGATAGCATTTAAAAACCTGTATTGACCCGATTTTGTAAAAAGTGAACCGATAGCCATATTTATTTGTGACCATTATGACCAATCGCATAAGCACCTGAGCCATGTGCCCGCCCAGCTGTCAACTGTAGACACAAGGAGGCGGGGCCATAAATGGCGCGTGGGCGGAATCCCCTCGGTCAGAGAATGCAGCAATCTGGGCATTACGCACACATTCATGGGTCAATCGAGGGCTGTGCTTGCTCGGCTATCTTCCACAATCCCCAATTCCACAATTCCCTATTCGACTTGTACAAATATGTGAACCGGCTCGTTAAGGCATTGGTGAATATATAATAAGAAATTACATCTTTGAATGATGGGAATAAAGCAGAAATTACCACAGACTCTAACCCTTTCCACTCACTCCTACGGGATTAGAATCTGGGGTGAACTAATCTATGATAATCTGAACTAAATCTATCTAATCGTGGTGGAAAATTACACCATCAGGAGCTACTGTTCCACCCAGAGGTGAAACGGTTTACCCATCTGACCGGGAGCTCTTGGACTGGAGTATCAGAGACCACATGCATTGTCTGGGTTACTACGAGGACAAAGAAACACGGCATTTTACAATCTAGCTGGAATATGGCATTTATGCAGAAATTGGCTCTTGAGTACCTCTGAATATTAAGCATAACGTGCATTGTATTGACTAGATGGGGTAGGCTTTCTATATAGCCTAAACGTCCAGCGTTCTGCTGGCTATAAACTCAATAACCTGCCATTCAGATTTGTTTCATTTCGAATTAAATTTTAACGTAGGCCTACGTAGTCTAGGTGAGTTGATGAAGAGGGAGTATCCTACGGGATGCCGTAGCTAGGTTACCTCAAGCATGTTCTGGGAGTGATTTCACGCGCCATCCAATTGGCAGCATCTATTCACACTCGAGAGCCTGCGCGTCATCATCGGTTCACGTCGACGAAACGAGTTGTAAGCAAATGAGAACATGTGAGACAACTGAGAGTGAAAAAGGCAGACCGGAGACTGAAGAGAAACGTGAGAAATATACCCGACTCGACGGAGAGCTTCATAATTTTAGCAACCAAAGTGGACAAGAGACTAGTGGTGGATTAATTTATTTCTGCGATTTATCGTCAGCATTTTTAGCTTTTTGATTGTCATAGCCTCCGTGCACACCGTTTTTACTCCTAATTTGTAGTCGAGACTGTTGGATGCTAGTGTGTGTGAAAGGACTTGTGCCAACCAATCCTTGAAGAAGATCCTTGCTGGTTGATCCACACTTTATCTTGATGATTTTCCGATGATTTTTTGACAGTTTATTCTAGTTTAATCTTTCGACGACTGCCTGAAAATTGTGTCCTTATCAGTGATATCATCTGTTGCTGCTACTGGATTTTAAAGCCCGTAGAACTGTTATTGGCAAGCGTAAGGACATCGTTATTTGGAGATGTAGACAGATCAGTTGCAATTGTTTTGAAAAAAATCCCCTCTAGATTCCAGATAAAATGGGAGAGAGATTATTATTACTCTTGTTGCTTCTCTTATCTTTACATGCAAGGTTATGATATTGCAGACGAGCCATTCAAAATGATCCATCTCAACATCACCGGCTTCTCGAGGTTTCACGGTTTCCTTATTGAATAAGTCTGCAATATCCCTGTCACTAGACGGGTTTCAACTGGAGGTAGTATTGGAGGCGAAACGATAATCTTGGAGGCATTTCTTCTTTTGAATCTACTTATTTTTTCTTTAACAAAAGAGGATAAATGTTGATGATGGAGGACGACGAATTGGAGGCTCATCAGGTTGATATCGATTCCGATTTCGAGCCGCAAAGTCGGCCTCGCTCATGCACCTGGCCACTACCTTGTCCGGAGGATTTCCCGGGAGGACATGAGGTCAGTGGGGGTCTTCCATTGGTCACCATCAAGGTGGAACCGGACGATGTTCCCGCTTGCAGGGCAGGGAGAATGGGTGGCGCGCCGGCCGAGCTGAAGCACCCAGCCGGCGCCCCGGCGCCTCCCGGTGCGACGCACCCATGCCTGGCCGGCGCCGCGCTCGATGTGACCGGACAGTTGCGCAAAGCCAAATCCTCGCGGCGGAACGCATGGGGTAACCAGTCGTACGCGGATCTTATCACACGCGCAATCGAGAGCACCCCTGAGAAAAGACTTACACTGTCACAGATATACGATTGGATGGTCCGTTATGTGCCGTATTTCAAGGATAAGGGCGACAGCAATAGCTCAGCTGGATGGAAGGTAAGATAACTACGTGTGCAACAGCATATGAATCAACAGTAGTGAATATTTAATGTCGGTATTCATCACACCCGACGTCTAATGACTGTGCACGATATATTTCCACAGTAGCCTCTCTAAACCTCTCTTACTCAACATCGTGTGTGAATGGTTACGCGTGGACAGTGCCATGCGCTGTCGTGCCTTTTTCAACAATGGTAGCAGATGAATGGGCATTGATGCCTTTTGGCACATATGTGAAGCCTTCACACGCACTTAAGCTACTTACCATGACACAATGGCTAGACTCAGTATTGCTATCAGAATGAACCACCTAGTTTATTTAGCCATGTGTCCAGGCCAATTAATGACCGTAAGAAGTTAGAACCCCTCTGGAATCTCACTCTCCTGGTGAGTGATAGAGAAGGTTAAACGAGGAAGCTTTGACCAGCTAATTCCATCGTGCAAATAATCAACATGGGATGGATGTGTCAACCTGTCCTCTCCAGCACAACACTGGGACACTTGGAGCTGGTCTACTGTTCCTCTGTGTAAATATTCGGAGATGGTTTTTCTCCGCTGACCACACAGCACCGCGGTCTGTCTGGCCGCCAGCTCGGAGAGTAGCCTCCTGGACGCCTGCCTTGTTCCCTCTGCCTCACCCCCCCCCCCCCCCACACACACACACACACTCTCATGGCCACGCTCTTCAGTGTGACCACCCACATGTTAGGCCAATAGTCGAGAAATAAATAAACACAGGAGCAGAATTGTCAGAGAAACATTGGGTCCTTTTGGCCAAGGTTTCGAATCAGTGGTTGACTCTTAGAATGCTGAGTTAATCTTAATCCTACCCAAAAAACCCTTGTCACCGTTTTTAGAACGTGGTTGAATAGCACTGCATTCACGGTTCTCGCTTGTGTGTGTGTGTGTGTTTGTGTGCGAGTGAGTGAGTGAGAGAGACTGAAAAGAAATGATTGGATCTCTAGTGCGGTGAAGACGAGAGCTACTCAAACTGACACATTCTTCAACACCATCCACAGTGTGTTGAATACGGCACAGACAATCCTCTTTAGAAAAAGCACCATACTTACAGACCCCCCCACCTCCTTCCCTCCCCCTCCCATTTAGGAAACTCCAAATAGGAGGAGTTCTCATCACAGTTGTCACATCATGTCATGCGTGCCGAATTTCATAATGGCTCCTCACTCTGAATAAAACCAACACTGTTGGGATGTGGGAAATGGAGGCTAGGGGGACCGTTTCTGCTAATGACATAACATCTACATGTTATTGCCGACGTAATTAGTCCCCACGCAAGTGTCTGAGGGGTCCTGAAAAACGTGTGCTTTATTGACGTAACCGTGTCTGTGTCTTGAAGCTAACCCCTGATGAAGTCAAGGGGTTAAAGAGTTGGGCTTCTGTCTTTAGCCGTAATCGCTAGCGCCCGACTGCCTCGCTAAGCCTGTCCCCGTTTAAGTGAGCCCGACGCAGGTGTGTCTGCAGGTAGCTTAGCCTCATCATCCCTGCCCTCGGGCCAACGCCGCCGGAGCGCGGCTATATGTGGCAGCGCCTAACCGCGGGTCCGACTCTTAGACTATCCTTAGCTCTGGTGACCCTGGGACGCCCACACTTACGAAACTGCAAATTAGTGGCTTTTGGACAGTGGGAGTGTGAGGGGGGGGGGGGGGGGGGTGGTATGGGGGGGGGTATTTTGAGCAGCAGGCCAGACACGTCCCATTCCAGGTAATGAGTGGGATTAGGTTGTTTAAAGCAGACAGGGAAGGCTACGGCGTAATGTCAGTGATAGCTCTGACCCGCTTCCAGTCGGAGACACGCTAAGGGAGTGTAAACATGCACTTAGCCTGGCGGTTGCAAACTCAGACGTGGTGAAACAGACAGCAAACCGCCCCCCTCCCTCCCCTCAGAAGACAGGTGTGCCCCCCCCCCCCCCCCCCCCTCCCAGTGGAGTATGGGTCCTCTCTTTCTCTCTCTCTCTCTCTCTCTCTCTCTCTCTCTCTCTCTTTTTTAACCCCCATCCCCTCGTCCCCCATCAAACACACACAGAAACGCACATGAGCACAAACCTATCGCAGCTCCGTGGTACTGAACCCAACCCCGCCAATAATTTCTGATATGTGCTTGCGTACGACATTTAGATATGACTGCTTGCATCATATGCATTTTCACGTCCCAAATCAATACCGCGCACGGTCAGGGTCTTTGAAGCGTAACAGTTTGCATTTAGCCTGTTTTCGTGCTATTTGGTGAAAGAGGAAGAGGGGTAAAAAAAAACAAACAGATAAAAGACACACAAAAAAAATTGGTAAAGCTGCTGATGAAACAAACTGAAATATTATTTTTTTGTTTGTGTGGGAGGAGGGGAGGAGGGGGAGGAGGGGAGGAGGGGAGGAGGGGAGGAGGGGAGGAGGGGGGAGGGGGGGGGGGGGGGGTCTCTGGAAGCAGCGGGGCCAGTGAGAGACAGGAGGGGGCAGAGAGCGGAGGCGGGGGGGGGGGGGGGGTAATGAGCAGGGTGGTTGTAGGGTTGCTGTGTGTATATATAATGGTTTCTGGAAGAACATAATCTCTCTCCCAGAGCAGGTAGAGTGTGTACGCTTCCAGCCCCCCCCCCTCCCCCCTCTCCTCCCTCCCCCTCCTCCCTCCCCCCTCCCCCCTCCTCCCTCCCCCCTCCTCCCTCCCCCCCCCTCCTCCCTCCCCTCTCCCCCCTAAGAGACGGCGTCAGCAGTGCCATGTATAAATACACCTGCCCTCTCTTCTAGGAAGCCTAGAGACTGACCTGGAGTTTGAAGCTCCTTATGCACCTCATTATCTGCTTCTCAGAGATAGCCTGAACTTGCTGACACCACACCACTGTTTTGGTGGCATACTGTGTGTGCGGGGGGGGGGGGGGGGGGGGGGGGTTATTTGCGGTCAAACTTTTCAGTCCTTGAGATATTGTTTAGCACACATCCGATTGAAACGCTACTTTGCATGTTCAGAGCGACAACAACAAGAAGAGCAGGAAGCTCCTCTAGGGACGGGGATCGTTCATTTCTTCTTCGTTTCGTTTTAAGGCGGTTGGCATGCCATCCAATTGAATTTAGTCATTTTATTAGTCAAACGTTGTATGTTTGTGCACCAGTGATTTGATTTAAATAACAATACTTATTTCTCGAGACATAAGTCAACGTTACATTATATTACTTAGTCTCGATAGCGGTATCCATAAGCTTGGACCTTATCGATATTTTGGTTTTGAGAAATTTGGAACCCAAGTCCTTACAGAACCGGTTCTCGATACCCATCCTTAAGCTCCTCTGAGACTGAGGTACGTCCATAGCCTCGTGTGTGCGCGGTGTGTGCGCGTGTGTGTTTGACACATTTCCAGTATGCGTGCTCATTCGGTCAGCGGTGGACGGCGGGTGGCGTCTGTCACGGTGAGGACAGGGGTGGCGTCTGTCACGGTGAGGACAGGGGTGGCGTCTGTCACGGGGGGGACAGGGTGGCATCTGTCACGGGGGGACAGGGTGGCGAGAGCGTGAGCGGGGCTCGTCTCATTCCACAGACACGCGTGTCCCGACCAGAGTGATCGGTGTGACAGCGCGTCACCGTGGCGAAACGGTGCGCAGCCTCGCGCTCGTCTGTCTCGTGCCTCTAATGGTGGGGTAGAGGGGTGCTGGCGTGAAAGCCCCCCCCGCCGCCGCCGCCACAGCGAACTGAATTTCAGTACAGGGAGGTTTTGGAACTTCTTCATCACGGACGAGGGGGACGACGACACGACGACACGGCCCCCCTATACTGCATGTGACAGTGTCTGTGTGTATGTCATTTCCCAGGGTGCATCGGGGTTGGACAGAGTGGATGCATGAACCCTGTGACCTCTGTGTGTAGTGGATGTGGTGTGTTACATGTGGAGGGGCGGGGGAGGGAGGGTCTACCCTGCAAACAGAGGGTGGGTGTGGTCTATGTGTGTTTGTGCCAGCACTATGTCCAGTATATATGTTTGTGTTAGACTGGCTTGTAAAACCCTGTGTGTGTGCACGTGTCAGCATTTTCTGTGTGTGTGTGTGTTGTGTGTGTGTGTGTACCACAGTGCGTCTGGACTGGGCGGCTGCCCACGGCCAGGGGATTGGAAGGCAGGTCGGAGCGAGTGCCAAGCGGTCAGTCAGACGCCCCTCATGGGAAGTGACTCGACTGTTATCCATAACGTGGTCTTTAGGTAACATGCCTCTCTGGCCAACTGTGCAGGGGGTCAGGGAAGTGCTTCTTTTCCACGTCAACCAGGAAAATCTGAGAGACGGAGAGAGTTCGAGAGGGAGGATGAGGAAGAGCAGCTCAGAGTGAGGGAGACCTTGAGTGAAGATAGAGAGATAAAAGAACATCCTAGTTCATACGATGGTCCTTCCGAGTGTGGCCAGGGCGGGTGTGCGGTGTGTTCCAGTGGCTGTTCTCCAGAAGAAATGAACAGATGCACCCTCTCTTGGTTTCGTCAATACACACAGGACTGGCTAACATTAGAGGGAAATAAAGACTTGAACTGGCAGTAAAAAATGCTTTTACTGTCAATTTGTGTGTGTGAAAAATGGGTTTAACTATGTGTGCAGAGGCAAGACATCAGAGAGCAACAGTCAAAAGTGTGTGTGTGAGTGTGTGTGTGTGTGTGTGTGTATGCCGCCCGTAGTCTGAGGGTGTGAGACTGAATCA